>NW_022196657.1:200000-527336 GCF_008641045.1 Pistacia vera
GATTATTAATTTCATATGATTTTGCTTTGATTGTGTGATTATTCTGTTTTTATTGTTTGTATGTGATGAACATGATGAGATTGAGAGATAATTCATGTTAAGCTTCTTGGGTAATCACCATTGTATTATTGGATGCTAGAGATAGATTCAAGAACCGATGAAATCAATTTAGGATTCTTGTGCTTAATGAGCTTAGATTTATTAACTTTCATTTTGTTGGGTGTGGAAGGTTAATAGGGAAGAGTAGGAAAACATAGCCTGAGAAGGTATGTTGGACACCTTAGAGAGTTTGATTTACAATCAATGCATGCGAATATGAATTTAGTTTAATTCTTTAGGTTTAACCCATAGAGTCCAAATGAAGTCAAAACCCTACCCGTTTGTTTGAATTGATTTTATCCCATTTAAATCTTGCTTTCATAGTTTAATTTTAATTTAGTAAATTTTGTTTTAGTTATAGTTTAAATTGTTCCCTTAAATCCAAAAGAATTCGATTTCTTCAACTTGAAAACAGTAGAGAACTTAGTGCTTAGCAACAATCCTCGTGGGAACGATACTCACTCATCATTATATTACTTGTGCGATGAGTATACTTGCTATATATTGCATGTTGTAGGAAACACACATCAATTTTTTCGCGCCGTTGCCGGGGATTGAGTTTTAAGTTAACATTGAGTTTTTCTATAGTTAGCTAGATTGAAGTTTTAATTTTTGTTTTCAATTTTCAGTTGGTTTGTGATCTCACTTTCTTTCGTTGATTCTTTGCAGTTTATGCGAAGAGCAAGACGTCAGCCAGTGGTTCTTGTTGATCTTGAGATTGAGAGAACCGCCAGATGACTTAACAGAGAGAGAAGAGAAAGAGAGGATTTAGTGGTTGAAACAGAAGAAATAGTTGTTGAAATGGTAGAACCAGAAAACAGGACACTGAGAGAATTCTCAGTTCCCATGGTTAATGGAAGTGGGTCGAGTATTACTAGGCCTACGGTGCAAGCAAACAACTTTGAGATTAAGCCGACAATCATTCAGATGATCCAGCAGTCGGTAAGGTTTAATGGTGATTTGAAGGAAGATCCGAATCAGCATATTGCGAACTTCTTGGAAATTTGTGACACCTTCAAGTCAAATGGAGTGTCAGATGACGCCATTAGGTTGAGGTTATTCCCATTCTCATTAGGGGATAAAGCTAAGGGGTGGTTAATGGCACTACCAGCGGGGACTATCACAATTTGGAATGATCTAGCACATAAGTTCTTTACCAAGTTCTTTCCTCCAGCAAAATCAGCAAAACTAAGAAATGATATCACATCATTTCTATAAGATGACTCCGAGTCATTGTATAAGGCTTGGGAGAGGTACAAGGAATTGATGAGGAAATGTCCACACCATGGGTTGCTAGTTTGGCTTCAAGTCCAAACATTCTACAATGGACTGATGGGTAATATGCAAACCATGGTGGATGCAGCATCGAGAGGAGCTTTGCAGAATAAGACACTAGAGGAGGCTTATGAGTTGCTTGAGGTTTTGGCAAGCAACAACTATCAAAGACCAAATAAGAGAGCAATACCAAGAAAATCTACGGGTCTTCATGAAGTTGATGCCTTCACAGCCATCTCAGCCCAACTCACGGCACTTCAGAAACAGTTGGGAAGTATGCAGGTAAACTCTATTCAAGCACCTCAACTAACTTGTGATTTTTGTGCAGGAAACCATGTGAGCAGCAAGTGTCAAGTGGGGAACACATTTGCTTCGTCATCTTCATCAATAGAGCAAGTGAGTTACTTGGTAGGAAATCAGAGGCAACCAAACAACCCGTACTCCAACACATACAATCCGGGGTGGAGAAATCATCCAAATCTGGCTTGGGGCAATCAGAACCAGCAAAATAATCAATGGAACCAAAGGACATTGCCAACTAACCAACCAGGGGTGAATAATCAACCGGGAGATCCAAGAGTGACAGAGTTGGAGGACATGTTTGGGAAGTTCATGCAAGAGACCACGGGATTTATGAATGAGACGAGGATGAATTTGAGAAATCAAGGGACGTCCATTCGGAATCTTGAGGTACAGATGGGCCAATTGGCCGAGAAGCTAAATGAGAGACCGCATGGTTCCTTACCAAGCAATACAGTGACTAACCCACGTGAGCAAGTAAATGCGAGGAAAATCCATCAAAGAAAAATGAAGAATCTGATGAAGAAGTTGATGAAGAAATCATTGCTGAAGAGAAACCAACCAGCCCAAGGAAAGATGAACAGATGCAGGAAGAGGGGAAGCAAAAGAAGAAAGAGAAATTGCCAATCCCCGAGATACCACCAGAGTTGGCACATCACACACCACCCGTACCTTTTCCTCAGAGACTGAAGAAGAAAAATTAGGATGAGCAGTTTTTAAAATTTATTGAAATTTTAAAAAAATTGCATATTAACATTCCTTTTATAGATGCATTGCAGCAGATATCGAGCTACGCGAAGTTCCTTAAGGAAATCCTTTCAAACAAAAGGAAGTTAAAAGATGAGGAAACGGTAATGCTTACGCAGGAGTGCAGCGCCATTCTCCAAAAGAAGTTGCCCCCGAAACTCAAAGATCCAAGGAGTTTTACTATTCCTTGCACTATAGGAGATATCACCTTTGATCGAGTTTTATGTGATCTAGGTGCCAGCATTAACCTTATGCCTTTTTCTATTTTCAGGAAATTAGGAATTGGTGAAGTGAAGCCGGCAACAATATGCTTGCAACTTGCAGATAGATCGATAAAGCATCCGAGGGGCATTGTGGAGGATGTGTTGATTAAGGTGGACAAGTTTATTTTTCCTACGGATTTCTTTGTGTTGGACATGGAAGAGGATAAAGAGGTTCCTCTTATCCTAGGACGACCATTTCTGGCTACCAGAAGAGCTTTAATCAACGTTCAAGAAGGGAAGTTGATCATGAGGATGCAAGATGAAGAAATAACATTTAATGTTCTTGAATCAATGAGAGCTCCACCTAAACAAGAGTCATGTTTAAAAATCGATGTGGTGGACCAGCAAAAATTGAACCCTTCCAACAGAACAATCCTAAGGTGGAAATTAAGAGCTACATAGTCAAACCGAATCAGTTCGAGAGTGAGGACCATAACGGAAAGGGTTGCACAAAATTCTGAGATAAGCCACAGTCGAGATTGTGTTTTCACAAGGAACGAATCTCTCAGCTCAAAAAGGGTGAGGGAAAGTCAAGAAAACGGAAAGCAGTCGGTGAGAAGAGTCGAACCACCAAAATTATGAGCAAGGGATGGAAATGGGTGGTGAAACTCTCAACAAGGACCCTGTGTGCAAAAGATCATCAGCAAAAGAAGCTTAAGCACAAGGAAAAATTCTGGGATGTGATGTACTTGGATAATCTAGACTGACGTGAAAAACCGAGAGAGTCGAGCTATCGACTATAAACAAGCGCTTCTTGGGAGGCAACCCAAGTGTTTTTAACGAATTGTTTTTCATTTTGTTGTGTTTGAATTTGTTTGAATTCCTTATGATTTTGAATGATTTTTGATTGGCGTGTTTTTGGGTGTTTCAGGTGAAGTTTTCAGCAAAGGAAAGGACAGAAAATGCTCCAGACTTTGCTGGGGCGAAGAAGTATTCTTCGCTGCGGCGAAGTACTTTGTAGAAAAATGGGTTTTAAAAAGTCCCAGACTTCGCCGTGGCGAAGATTGTTCTTCGCTGGGGCGAAGCAACCTGAAAATTTGTGATAGCTACTGTAATTTTTTGCCCCGGCGAAGTATTTTTCTTCGCCGCAGCGAAGAAGGTTGGATGAAATTTCTCTAAGGAAATTTCGCCATGGCGAAGATTTTTTCTCGCCGCAGCAATTAGCCACTGTAATTTTTTGCCCCGGTGAAGTATTTTGCTTCGCCACGGCGAAACCTGGGTTTCAAATTCGTGTTCATGAACAAAGAACTTCGCCGCGGCGAAGCCTGTTTTCTATATAAGCTCACTTTGGCTTTTCATTTTCCACGCGTTTGTTTCAAATACATTTGAGAGAAAAATTTTCCAATTTCAATCCTTGGCTTCCCAAGTGCTTTCCCAACCAAAGTTTTCACTCCTTAACCCTCCTAAACACCAAAACAACTCATTTCAATAACAAAATTTTCAAAATTTTCACGAAAATTTCAAGTTTTAAGTTTTAGATCTGAAAAATTTAATTTTAGTTGAGTTGCGAATTTTGTGAGTTTGATTTTGTTGAAGAAGGGTTTATTGTGCATGTTGTGATATTGAGAAGTGTGGGTGTTGAGTTTTGGAGTGTGTTGTTGCTTTTGGAGAAATCGTAGTTTGGGGGTCTGATTGCGAATTTTTGGAAGTGTTTTCAATTCTCTATTTCAGGTTTGAATTGGTTGTTGTGGGGAACCTGGGCTTGAATTTTTGGGTTGCGCTGTGAATCGATTTATAGAAAATGGCACCCAAAGTTAAGTTGCCATACAAAGGAAAGGGAAAAGGAAAGAAAGTGGACAGCCGCTTTGTGAATGAAGAGGCCCAGAAACGATATCAAGGGGCTATCCAAAGAAGAGATAAGGGTTTTATTCCTGAGCGCGGATTGACCGCGAGTCAGGCATTGGATTAGAGTCGGGGGAGACGATGGGAACTGTTTATGAGTGCTCCTGCACAACCGGCTGTAGAGCCGCTAGTAAGGGAGTTTTATGCTAGCCTCCCGGATTGTGAAGAGGGTTTTGCATTTGTAAGAGGGGTTGATGTGCCGTTTACAGAAGATATAATCAATGAATTTTACAACCTGCCTGGGTTTGATGATCAGGATGAGTACGGAAGCTTTAGGAGGACACAATTTGAGGATAGTATCATTCCTCTGGTCATTGCAAAACCGGATGCAACTTGGTCAGTGTTGAAGAAACAAAAGAAGACCATTAAGGGAACTTCTTTGACACTGATGGCCCGATTGTGGCAATATTTTGTTAGTGTAAAGTTGATGCCGGAAACGCACTATAGCACAGTAACTTACGAAAAAGCATTACTGCTTTATTCCATTGCTACAGGAAAGAGTATAAATGTGGGAAGAATTATCTTTAACAACATTCATCATGCCGCCAAACCAGGGCGATCAAGTTATTCTTTCCCACATCTCATCACAGCCCTGTGCATTAGAGCTGGAGCCAAGGTAGGAGATGATGAGCAACGTATTCATGCTGCCCCTATCCTCGATTCAGATTATTTTTAGAAGCATCTTGAATGTCCAAAAGCTGAGCAACCAAGGGCAGGAACAAAGAGGCAGAGAACCACATAAGGCCCTGTCACATCCTCCAGCTCCATAGCTACACAAAAGGAGATTATGGAGCAGATGATGGGTATGATGAAACGGATGACAAAACGTCAGGATTGGGTGGTTGAGCAGACCCAGATGATGTATGAGATGCAGAAGAGTAGCTTTAACAAGCTCAACGTTGACACTTCAGGATTCCAATAGGCCGACTGGGATTCAGATGAGTGGATGGGCTCCGAATCAAAAGAGGAAGAAGAGGAAGAAGAGGAAGACGAGGGAGGCGAAGAATGAGCATCGGAACACCTGTATTGTTGTCTTTATTTTCATTTCAAACATTAAACTCAGTTCTTATTTTTGTTTTGGATTTGTGCAGTTGTTTTAGTTGTTTCATTTTATTTTAATTTGTAGTTGTTGCAAGGACGAGATTAGGATGTAATATTTTCAATTTAGTTTGTGAATTTTTGCTAACACAATGGACACCATAGCTTCAATTGTTTTGACAGATGTTGGGTGATGAAAAAGTCAAGGACCGGGTGTGCAACATGGAGCGACACTTCACGAATTAACCAGGGAACTTTCTCGTACCTTTGTTATTTTTGATTTTCCATTCCTAATTGATGCATAATGGGACATTGGGGACAATGTCATCTTTTGTTGGGGGGTAGGAAAATTAGAAATTTTTGATTTTGTTTATTTTACTTTGTTTTATTGTTTTTGCCGATGATGAATTGTATAAATCAATGATGCGAATTGGATTGTTGCATTTTTATTTTTGAGAAATGTTAAGCAATGCTTCAAGTTTAGGTTTATTGACTGAATTTTGATTGAGGTTTGTCGAGTGGTTCAACCACCATTTTCATTTTTTTTTTCGGCATGCTTAAATTCATTTTATGTACTTAAGGTAAAGTTTGATAATGTTGGTAGACTCTAGAACCTAGTAGAGAAGTACTTGAGGTGAAATTCTAGGATTAGACATGGTTGAGGAGATGATTTAGGCATTCTTTTTGGAACGATTAAGCCTTTCTAGCCGACCCAGGAATGAAATTGTCCCTAGTCACCCGTTTGAGCTGTATGAATCATTATTGCTTCATTTTTCTTGGCTAACAAAAAATTGTCCTATCCTTATGCCCTAAACATTCTGTCGTACCCTTAGGAGAATTCGATCCTAATGCAAACACAAAGAAAGGGAAGAGTTGTACGAATTGACTAAAAGAATAGTTTGGGGGTTGTGAGAAGGGCAATAAAAATAAAAGAGGTAGTTCACCTCAATTCAATGGATGTGTCTCGATTGCATAAACATTTCAAAAAAAAAATTTCTTTTGCCAAGTTGAAGGGTATCTCGGTTGGAAACCAGTAATCGCCTTAAAAAATGCCTAGCAGTACTTGGTGACCTCTGCTTTAACAACGCCACGTACACCTTCGACCCTCACATTTATTGTATCAGAAATAAGAAAGACACAAGTTTGAGGGGTGTAAATTAGTGGATACATTGATTGGTGGTTAGAAGAAGTGGAGTTCGGTTTGATTTGAGTGTTTGCATGAGGAAAACCGAGTTCTCTTACTTTGTATTTCCTATCCTTTTTCTTGGAACCCACTTCCCGAGCCTAGCGTTATAAGCTTATAAAGACCTGCTGATTCTTATCTTTGTCTAGTCCTCATTAGTGGAGAGTAGTTCGATATTTAGGCTTATGGAGTTTGCCACCTTTTGATAAACTTTGCATTCCTGCATAAAATAATCTGGGAAGTCGAAAGGTGGATTGAAGTGGGGATTACCTACTCAGGGGACCAATTGAGAAAGAAAGTCGATGCAACTTATAACTTCTTGGAGTGTTAAACATTTGTCTTTTAATAATTTTGCAACAACTTTTGAGATTGGTATAAATTCTAGGTAATTGTTTTGTGAGTCGAGTCTTTTGTTTCTTTTATTTAATTTGTGTCATTTGATGTTTTGTGTTTTTGTACGTTTGTGTTTTTTTTTTCTTTTATCTTGTTTTGTACCTGATGCTCGGGGATGAGCATCACCTTAGTTTGGGGGTATTTGATAATCCGAGGATTATACTAGTTTATTTAAGCTTTTAGGCCAGATTTTAGATACTGCTTAGTCTATTTTTGCCTGAATTGATACTTAATTCCTTACATTTCGTGTTTCAGGTTAAAAATGGAATTTTTGAGCGAATAAAGGTAGATTTGGAGTTTTTGGACTCAAAAGCACGCGGAGGGCAATTCTGGAATTTTAGAATTCTTCAGGAAACTTCGCCGTGGCGAAATGGGCTAGTGACGCATCAGATTCAGCTCCTTTGTCGCCGTGGTGAAGTCTGTGTACTCCACTTTTTGTTAAACGCACAGTTTCGTTTGTAGGCTAAGTTGTAAGATTTTGGGCGAGGTATAAAAGATATACTTAGTCTTTGTGTTGAGCGCGTTCGTGGAGTAGGGTTAGAGCATTTTACATTTTTCTTAGATTCATTTTGAGCGAATTTAGATCAAAAGAGAGTGAAGATTCAGGATTTCATAGTGGATTCGTCATTTGGGGAGATTTCTTGTCTTTTCTTTTATTTTCATTATGTAGAACTTTGGTATTTTCGTTTATTTTAATTGTTTTATTGATTTAGCCATGAACTAACCTAATTTGGGTTAGGGTTTTGATGTAGTTCGGATTCTAATGGGTTAGAGAGTTGATGATTATTAATTTCATATGATTTTGCTTTGATTATGTGATTATTCTGTTTTTATTGTTTGTATGTGATGAACATGATGAGATTGAGAGATAATTCATGTTAAGCTTCTTGGGTAATCACCATTGTATTATTGGATGCTAGAGATAGATTCAAGAACCGATGAAATCAATTTAGGATTCTTGTGCTTAATGAGCTTAGATTTATTAATTTTCATTTTATTGGGTGCGGAAGGTTAATAGGGAAGAGTAGGAAAACATAGCCCGAGAAGGTATGTTGGACACCTTAGAGAGTTCGATTTACAATCAATGCATGCGAATATGAATTTAGTTTAATTCTTTAGGTTTAACCCATAGAGTCCGAATGAAGTCAAAACCCTACCCGTTTGTTTGAATTGATTTTATCCCGTTTAAATCTTGCTTTCATAGTTTAATTTTAATTTAGTAAATTTTGTTTTAGTTATAGTTTAAATTGTTCTCTTAAATCCAAAAGAATTCGATTACTTCAACTTGAAAACGGTAGAAAACTTAGTGCTTAGCGACCAATCCTCGTGGGAACGATACTCACTCATCATTATATTACTTGTGCGATTAGTATACTTGCTACATATTGCATGTTGTAGGAAACATGCATCAACGTGCAAAAGCTAAGTGTGGGGGAATTTGATGAGAATGCAAAATGTCATATTTACCCCCCTTAATGTCTCGTCTTTTATACTTATTTGTTGCTTAAATGTACTCATTATTATTCTATTTTGATTTAGGATGCAAATGAATGCGTTAAATGCAAAACAGAACTAATTAGTTGAATTCGGACGGTTTCGACATCGTTTCGATTGAGATGATTCAAAATGCTGTAGAACCCTAAGAAAGAGATGATTCAAAATGATTCATCTGACCATAACTCTCTCATCCAAGCTCTGATTGAGATGATTCAAAGTGCTGTGGAACCCTAAGAAAGCGATCTACAACTTTCATGTTTTGAGTTTAGAGAGATACTTGCTGCATCAAGGTTTTAATTAGGCTTGAAATTAACGCACCTGCACTGCTGACGTTTTGAAACATTCCGCTTGTCATGCAATTCAAATAGGCAGTTTATTATTGGAAGATTTGAAGACCTGTTGTACGCAAGTTACATCTGGACACACCACTTTCCTATTTTATTTTAGGACTTTATTTTATTTTCAATTAATCAGATTAGGATAAATGTTATTTTAGGATATTAGAATATTTTTAGGAGATTGAGTAGAATTCAAAGACTTGAATTGGATATTCTTAAAAGGGGGAGAGAGATCATATTAGGGACATTACACACGCCTCTACTTCTTCTCTTTTGGAATTTCTTTTTGAGTTTTGATTATGGCTATGAGCGGCTAAAACTTTTATAACTTGGTCGAAGGAAACAGAGGCCTCGAAATCAATAAACTGTGAGATCTAATCTGTTTTTCTTTAGTGTTCAATATATGTTTTGAGTATTGGATGTTCTTCTATGCCTATTTTCATGATTGTTTCATTTAATTACTAAGAGGCCTACTAGTGTATTATTCGTTGCAATCTACTGCTAAGTTAGCTATCAAATCTGTAATTGTTTGATCCATCTAACTTGTGAGTAATTAAGGTTTAAGAATTTGCTACGTCAAGAATCATTAAATCTTAAGAAGAACATTCAAGTAAATTAAATACAACGGCTTGTGTTTGTGTTGTTCAGCTTCATCGATTTCTCTAGCCCTTAAGGCTACTACTAGATTAAACCTTTAGCGCTTGTCTAGGGTTGTTTAGTAGTAAAGTCGATTAGATCGCTTGTTTCCTAATTAATTACAACTAAGAAGAGATAGGAAAATAGTTCCAATGGTGAATACTCAAAGTAACAATTGATTTATACTTGCATCGATGATCAGTTGTAAGATTCCGATGGTGGATGTTGACTTAGACCAAGGTTTGTTATTTTGATTGATTTCGATAATTTAATTTGAATTGTTTTTTTTTTTCTGAAATTGTTTCTGTTTTACTCAAACCCCCCAGCCTTGTCCACGTAACATAAAACTCGGCTAGACACTCTCTGTGGGAATGATCCTTACTCACACTACTACATGTGTTTTTAGGTTTTAATCTTGGTTGCCTATGACAGCATACCACTTTTATACAGTAACGAAAGCTCACTAACAATCTAAACAACCAAACTGCATTTCGTTTGTGAAATAAAGATGTCTGAACTTTGACAAAACGACATCACTTTTGCCAAAGTTCAGTTTGCTCCTGCTACTCAGCTTCTTTGCATTCTCATCCCTTTTTATCGACAGTACAAAATTCAATTTGTGGATGCAAATAAAATTCAAATATGATTTTTAACCAGGCAAATGAAATCATTTGGGGTTGAAAAACATTATCTAGTCTTAGGAAAATATAAGGAAAAAAGACGATACTTTTGGTTGCCAAATTTTGAACGTTTCATGCCTTGTACCATATGGATGCATGCGATGCAAGTTGATAATCCCAATTTATATAGTAATTTTGCATTAGATTTTAATAGGATTTAAAGTACCTTTCATTTATTTTGGGATGAAATGGTTACTTAATCCACTATGTTTTCCTTTGCAGGCTTAAATGTTGGATTGGAGCGGAAAAGACGATTTTGAACTTGTCAATCCGGAGATGGATTGAATTCTAAAGATCTAGAGGATTCGAAGCAGATTTGCAACATTCAGAATGAAGACTTCGTCAGATTCTACCAAGAAGACAAAGGAGAAATTAGCTAAGAGTTCAAGTGAGGGCAAAAAAGGAAATTCAAGATCAACTTTACCATAGCAAAGCTCTCCTGGGAATTCTAGCAATTTAGGTTGCGCTTCACCATGGTGAAGTTAATTAGGTCAGACATGAAAAAAAAAAAAAAAAAGCGATGCGTTTTGGTTGCTAAGGTTTTAGCCCAAAGTGGAAAGAGTGAAAAAGGGACGAAAATGATTTGAAAATGGTTTGAGTTCATCATTTGGGAAGCAACTCTTGGAAGGAGAGGATTATTGAAGGTCAAGGCTCCATTTAAAGAAGATTTTTTCTATCTTTGATTGTCTTTCTAATGATGAACTTTGATTATACTTGTTTTTTGTTGTTTTACTTTGTTTTTGATTTGAATTTAGTTGTTTAGCAAGGATTTGATGTAACCTTGTCACAATGATTCAAATTATATGAATTGGTTTACTTTGAGTTTTGATTTCATGATTGAGTGTTTATTTCTTTGCTTAATGCCTTTGAATGCTTGATCACCCTTCAATTGATGTGTTGTTTACAATGAAATTGAGAAGTGATTTGTGATATATACCTCTTGGAATAAATAGCATAGATTGACCAAAAACTAGAGATAGATAAACGTAATCTATGAAACATATATAGAATTCCACAAAGCTTAAGAGACTTTGAACTATTAAACTTCAATTTATGGGTTCAAAAGGTTAATAGGAATAAGTGGGGTGGTATAACTTGAAAAGGAGTTTATTGTTTTTCTATCCATTTTTAGTTAGTTTATTGTTTGAACATCACTTTCTCTTATGGCATATTTAATATTGCTCAACCTAACAGCAACTCTCTATTCAATTGATTCATCATTCAAGTAGTTAATGATTCTAGGTAATCTCATACCAAGCAATGTAAATTTTTAAATCATAATGGTCATAAATGCACAAAGGTTCAAAAGCATTTCAATATAGATGATAGACATTGCAATGCCAATTCTTCTCCTGTTATTTGGTAGATGAGCCATCTCAAATCCCTAACACATAAGTGAAAAAAAAAAAAAAAAATACAAGGACATGATTATTAAACCCAATATATATATATAAAGCCTTACATGCTTGGTTAGTTTGACTATGTAATTAGAAAACAATTTCTTTCACTAGTGTAAAGTACATTTGAATACTCATCTATACATACAAAATATAACAACATGTAAGGAATGAGAACAATCTTGTTTTTTGTGTTTGTTAATTATTATTATTATTTTTTTTTTATATAGAGGCACCTAACTATACAATATATAAATCTCAAGCATGTATAGCACAAGAAAGCTGATAGTCAAAATTGTAAAACAGAGCCAGAGTTTGTCCCCAATATATATATTGTGGGACTTATTGTTGTGCAAAAGGACCTATATATATGACAAGCTTGAGGACTATTTGCAATGGCGTTGTTGATTTAATCTTTCATAAAAAACAAAAAATCACCACCAACAAGTTCTTAACCAGATAACAAAAAGAATCATCATGAGAAATTGAAATAATAAAAAAGCTTTTTGCAAATAAGAAATTGAAAATAATTGATTAACAGAATTGTTGTGTGTGAATTTTGCTGTAAGCTCGGAAATGTCAATCGCTCATGAAACATGAAGCTCACTGCCATATAGAGCTTGCTACGATCTGAAGGTCACTTGAAGATAAAGCTCGACCAAAGCAAAGCTCGTCATGACCTACATAATAGCTGTACGACGGCTCAAAAGATAAGTCCAGATTTCTTAATATCTCGGAGAGGATATTTGATAATCATATTGTACACTGTGATTTTGCATTGAATTTTGATAGGATTTATGATACTTTTCATACAATTTGGGCCATAATTGCTACCTAATTCTATTAATTTGTCTTTGCATGCCTAAACGATGATTTTTAGCATAAATGACAGTTTTGAGCGTAAATGACCTGAATTTAGAAGCTTTGGAAATCTAAGAAGAGCTATAACTTTCATGTTTTGGGTTTTTCCTAATTCTGACTAGACAAGGGCGAAAACTTGGCTTTAAGTCGTGAAAAGTACGCTGGGAACTGAAGAAAAAATGTCTTTGGACGTACTTCAGTATTTCTACCATAACTTGAGCTGTAGACCTCAAATAATTTATATGTTTAACACTTTTCCAGATTTAGACTCTATCAAGCTCAAATTTGGCTCGAAATTCTTCACCGCGGCGAAACCTGCATCAGATGTAAAAATAAAACGACGCGTTTTGGCTTGCTAGGGCTTCATCCCTTAAGTGAGAGAGGTATAAATTTGAGTGAAAAGGAAGAGAAAAGAGTCTTGGTTCGTCATTTGGAAGGCAGCTCTTGGAAGGAGAAGAGTATTGAAGATTTGGGCTTCAAATTAGAGAAGATTTCTCCATCTTTTGCTTGTTTTTCAATGATGAATCTTGATTCAGTTTGTTTTTGTTATTTTATTTCGTTTTTGAGTATGAACTCAGTTGTTTAGCTAGGGTTTGATGTAACCTTGATACAATGATTCAAATTTATATGAATTGATTTACTTTGAGTTTTAATTTCATGATTGAGTGTTTATCTCTTTGCTTAATGACTTTTGGATGCTTGATCACCATTCAAATGTGTGTTGTTCACAATGAGACTGAGAAGTGATTTGTGATTGTGCCTTTTGGGATAAATACCGTAGATTAAGCAAACGCTAGAGATAGGTTTAGCGATCTATGAAATCTAGATAGAATTCCATAAAGCTTAAAAGACTTTGAACTATTAATTTCATTTTGTTGGGTGCGGAAGCTTAATAGGGATAAGTAGGGAAATGTAGCTTGAGAAGGTATGTCTTACAACTTAGGGAATTCGATTTTCAATCAAGGAATTAGAACTTGGGTAATAGATTCTATGAATTGGGTTAGCGTATCTAGGTGAAATCAACACCCTAGCATTTTTTAGCATTATTTAATTAGTTAAGTTGTTGGGTTTTGCTTTAATTTCATTATCATTCATTTATATTTTGTTAATTTGTATTTAGTTTGTTAATTTTCCATCAATCCAATTTATTGTTGCTTCAATTAGGACTTAAACTAGAGAAATCGGTACTTAGTAACACTATCCTCATGGGAACGATTCTCACTCATCATTTTATTACTTTGTGCGACTAGTGCACTTGCTATTTTTGCATGTTGTAGTTACAACGCATGATATTGCCAATATCCTTTTAGCTCAACTTTGACGCACAATCACGGAAATCACAGGATAAACATCAACTGTGTGATTGCTATCCCGGATTTAATTTATTTACCATTTTGAAATTCAGGTATAAATACCCCCACAAATGATGTAGAAGGGGTTAACAATTATAATTTAGTCTAAAGAGCAACAATAAACATAGTGGACCTAGGTTTGAAGATCAATTCACCGAACCACTTTAAAACTATGTTGTGTCAATTTCGTTTGATTGGTCATTTAAATTACGTTCTTTGTTGATTTTACTTAATCATGCACACATCTATTCCTATTCCATCACGGTCAATCAGACCTCTCTGGTTGGTGCTTTTTTGGTATCAACAGGAACGAAAACTCGTAGGTAGATTATTTCTCTAGTATGCTCTGAAGATGCTAATGATGTAAATGTGAAGAGCTCAAAAAGAAAGAACGACAAATATATATTTTTTTAATTAGGGTAAAGGGTAATTATTGAAATATTAAATTATTAACAAGGATAGTATTGGAAAATTAAAATATTAGCCAAATCTCTCATTTTATAAAACCTGATGGATTTGGCAAAACCCCACCTACCAAGTGAGATTTTAAAACCCTAAAAAATGGAGGATTCTTGAAGGTGGTGGATTTTCCAAAATCCATGGATTTCAACTTTTTTTTTTTTTTTAAAAACCGAATGAAGGATTTTACCAAATCTATGGATTTAACGAAATCATTTATTTGGAATTTCTCAATCCAAATGAGGCCTTAATAATTTTTATAGTAATAAACTTTTTCCTATATTAAAATTACCTATAATCTTTTTATTGTAATACTTTTGATACCCCCCTTTTATCTCATGAACCTTAATTCGTATATGTTATTAACACTATACTTAGAACTAAAAAATAATCTAATGGAAGAAGAAGTTTTATAATGGAAATAATTCTAAGTTTTTAATTGTTTCACCAATTTTTTTTTTTTTTTTTTAAATTCAACTTATATCTTTGACAAGAAACTAGTTGAAAAAATTAAATATTTCAGTTAACAAATAGTGAACATAGTTTTATGTTATTTTATTTCGTAATAGGATTGCTAATTATACTTCGTTGCATTATGGTCTTGAATTAATTTTTGTACGGATTTTTTTGTTTTGTTCTAGTTCTAATTGTTTTTGAAATTTCAATTTAAATATTTAAAATGTTATTTAGGAAATAATGATAAAAGGGGTATATAATATAAGTGTTAGAGAATGAAAAAGTTCACTCTTTTAGATTAAAAATTAATGAAAAAAAAAAACAATGAAGAGCAATTTTTTTTTTTAAATTTATAAAGTATTACTATAAGAAAAAAGATATTATTTTATTATTTTTAAATAAAATATTTAAAAAATCAATAATGTTAGACACACAAAAAATCTTACAAAGATTTTTATATAAAGTGACAAGGCAAAAAATGAATAGAAGAGTGAATATAATGAGTGTGACTTTTTGTATTCATTCTTTCATTCATTTTTTGATATATCATTTTATATAAAAAAATTTGTAACATCTTTTTGTTTATCTAACACTAGGTATCGGGCCAGTGCGTTGCGAGGGTATGTTTATTTAATATTTTTAGAATAGGTTGTAAAAATAATTTCTATATATATACAAGTTTTAGAGTAGATATAACTTTTATATATGTACAAAATTGTGTTAACATAAAATTAATAATTGTACCATTATAATTATTAATATCAATTAATATTATGAAGATCAATTATTTGAACTTAAAATTTATATTGAGTTCATTTTTAGGTTTGATATTGACTGTTTTTTATCTTTATACATTTTTCTTGAAAATAGTTAGATTTTTTGAATGTCTATGTAATGTACTTATATAATTATTGTTAGTACTCATCCAATGTGTGAAGATGGAAGTATCAAACAAAAGTGATGTGCTACGATGGAGAACAATTTTCAATCAATTAATGAGCAACACCAAAATCAAGATAAAATTGAATATAGAAAATAATACTTTTATTATAAAAGACATAAGTACATCGCTTTTTTATACTGTGAAGTGAGTTTGGACAATATAGACTTTATTTCATAATTTACTTATAGTTGTTCAGTTCCTCTAGTGCATATGCATACTCTCTTTTGTTTAGGTTATAAATAACATCCATGGTAGATTCCATGATTTGTAACAGCTGGTCAATGACTTCTGCGAATTTGTCTCTTGCAGTATGTAGATCATCCAGATTGCTCTCAAGTTTTTTGAAAATCTCTCTCAATTTCGGCATTCCCTGAAAAATGTCTAAACCAATTGTAGAAACAATATACAATCAATTTTTATAAATATATGGAAACCATAACATGAATGTGTAAATATAATTATCAGATGAACTCTCGACATATCAAAAAAAAAAAAAAAAAAAATAGTGGTTTTTATATTCGTGCAAATATGTATCATGGTTTTGTTTGTGATTTTGTAATTTAGGATACAAAAGATGTGGAACATTTATACCTTCTGGTTGCCTCGGTGGAAAATTATTGTTGTTGAGGTCGTTGCTGGTATTCACTACAGATTCTTCTGGTTGTCATGTTTTGTTAGCCATCTTCGAATTAAGTTTTGGAGAAGAAATGAACAATTACAGTGTATAGTATCTGAAGAAAGTTAAATGGGTGATTGATGTCAGAGCATTATTTATAGGAGAATAGGATACGAAAAGGTGGAATATGAACAAACATCTAGTAATAAATAAACGTGTCGATCGAAAAAGGGTTAATAATTGTTTGGAAAAGGTAATACGAAACGTTAGTAGACTATCTGTACAATATTAAAGAAAATCGTAATAAATATTTTGTTATGTGTGTAGCATATTAGTTAGGTAGTTAATAATGGTTCGGCAAGATGTTGAGTTATTATGGTAAACAAAAATGTGATTTACTAATAATAAAATCTTATTAATACATTTTCAAAGGATGGACAATAAATATTTTGTCAAGTATCAAAATAATATTTATAAGAGTATAGGATATGAAAAGGTGGAATATGAACAGACTTTTGGTAATGAATAAATATGTCAATTGAAAAAGTGTCAATAATAATTTGGATAAGGTGACACGAAACGTTAGTAGAGTATCTGGGGTACTATATCACTCAATATGAAAGTTGCTCTAGGAAAATTAACAGACATCTAACAACAGATAGACACGTTGATCGAAAGAAGTGTTGACAACTTGTAGCAAAACTGTTTGTGGTGCATTAAATGAGAACATAATAAAAAGTTAACAATGGTTCGTAGCCGGGTTTCCAAAATATGTTGTGGTTCGGTGTAGAATTCAATCTAATGAATAATGGAATGGAAATTTATTTTTATATGTTATAGGAACGGTATTTAGATTGTTGTTTGTCGAACATTTTTTATTATTTGAAATTTTCGTAATCATTGGTATTTAATAGTTTTTTAAATATTGTTTACGTGTTATTGATTATTGTAATCTTGTGATGAATTTCTCTTTATAAGTTATTAAATATTTGGATCAATCGTTGATAATCGAATGAGCTTCAACTTTTATTTTCAGATTAAACTAAAAAGCATTTGAAATTTGTACATGTGCAAGAAATTACATACGAAAGTTACTAAAAATTAAATTTCATACAGACTATTTGGTAACCCACATTACATCTATGACATGTGATATTTTCTGGTGACGTTGATCTGTTCCTGTGTATACGATTTTGATTCTCTTTGTTGCAAGTCCCAAATATTCGTCTCTTAATGAGAATTGTTGCAGTCAGAGTCAGGGACTTGAATTCTTTCCTACAATATTCCGGTTTGTAGAAATGATTAGGTAGTTTTACTAATTTCATCAGAATTTGTATACCTCTATTGTCATGTATAGTTAGCAGAGCAACGACAGTGTGATACATTGCTTGCATGTTATATTTTTGGCAAACTGCAATCAGCAGTTTCAATCCCATATATGTACCATGTTCGATGAAGAACAAATGTGTTCCCAACAGTAGCAAAGCTTGTTTATTTTCTGCTTCTACAAGTGTCTTCAGAATTGAAAGTCCCACTGTCGTTATTGTTGGTAGTTTGTGTTGTTGTTTCAAAATGTCCATTCTTTGTAATATTTGTTTTATGTTTGTTGGTTTGTTCAAATATTTGCACTTGTAAATTGTATGGTAAGTAATGGTTTTGAAGCACAATATTCATAATAGTTAAAAAAAAAAAAAATCACAGTTGGGAATGATAATACCATTACCTTATGATTAAGTAGTTAAGAATAAATAAGTATACCAAATATGACTCACTTAAATATGGATCCTAAAATGCATTTTTTTTTTTTTTTGTTTATTAGAAAACTATTAACAACTAAAGATGCAAATCATTCGGCAGAGTCATTTCTATGGTTAATCATTATTGTTATAAGACTATTGCAGAACAAAGTATTATCTTATTGTTATTAGTTGTACATTTAACTATTTTGTATAATATCATTTTCTATGTGAGTGAGAAAAATAATGAAAACAATAGATTAATGAAATACAATGGTTTTAGTAAAACTTACGTTAACCATATTGCTTGTAAAGTGGTGTGATCTTTGTCGGTTGCTTCCACAATGATTCGTTGTAGAATCTCTGACGGTAATTATAACAAACCTGTGGGTTGTTTCTTTGTTAATTTGAAAGGAATCATGATGTCCTGATGGTGGGTTTTGGATGAAAGCATATGGAAATTTATATAGTTTGCGCGTAGGTAGTGAAAAGTTTTTTTTTTTTTTTTTTTTTTCCTTTTTTGGTATTTCAACTACTTAGATAATTTTCTGTTTGTTATTAATAGGAGTCAACGTTCTTATCTGAATCTGGTTTTTAATAGTTTTGTAAAATAATGGTTTGTATTTAAATGTAAACGGTTTGCATTCATGTTAATTTCTATATAGGTATATTAAATATTTTAGATATTTGATTAGTACGCACAAAGTACAACACGAGATATCATCAAAAAGTATAATGAGAAGGGTATTGATGTTATTGATAGATGTGTTTTGTTCAATTAGGAATACAAAAGAAATAGATGGAACATGAATAAAGATATTATAATGAATAAACATGGTTGTTTAAGAAGAATAAGACCTAACTGGCATGAGTTTAATAGAAAAGATGAGAAGAATGAATTGGAAAAATAACATCCATTGTATGATTAGACCACATAATATTTAGGTAGTCTTCTCAACTTGAATGAGTGATTTAAGTTCGTATCACCTTAATGTTATGTTAATTATTTATTTAAAGTTTAAAAGTATTTATTTGTTTCTTGAGAATACAAAAGGTGCTTTGAGAAAACCAATAAATGTCTAGTAATAAGTAAACATATTGATTAAAAAAATGTTAATAACTTTTTGGATAAGAGGATATGAAACGGTAGTAAACATAATAAATACTTTGTTAACTATGCAAGTAAAAAACGTCATGATGATATTATAATTGTAACAATTGCTGTAAGCTAATACAATGCATGCATAATAACAATAGAAAATTGGGCCCAAAAACTTTCTTTTCATTATAAGTCATATGTCTTTTATACACAAAGAGTCTTGTTTACAAAAAGTCATTTTAAAAGACAAAATAGGGGAAACAGTGTAGCTATTGCTCCTCGCTTGCCGACGCCCCTCCGACTGCATCAACACCTAGATCCCGCACCCACAAAGGAAAATAACGGGGTGAGCACAAAATAATGCTCAGTAAGTAAAACCCTCTATCTGTCTGTCCCCGTATGTATTACTCTTAATTCTTTCCTTACACTATTTCTGTTTCTACTAAACGTCATGGCCTCATCTTACCGGAGGTACGACCGAATGGCGTTCACACAGCACCATCTCACTCTCCACCAACCCGTTCTTAGTGACTACCGAGTGGGGATCACGAAGCACCTACTCGGTTTTCATAACTATCGGGTGGAGACCACCTAGCACCTACCCGTTCCTCATGACTTCCGGGTAACGATCACCAAGCATTAACCCGTCTCTAATCACTGTCGGGTGATGGTCACAAAGCATTAACCCACTTCTAATAAATTTCGGATGATGATCACAAAGCATCAACCCCTTTTCTAAAAACTAACCGGGTGGTGGTCACAAAGCATCCACCCGTTTCTAATACTTATCAGGTGATGATCACAAAGCATCAACCCATTTCTAATGGCTATTCGGGTGGTGATCACAAAGCATCAACCCGATTCTCATAACTGTTGGGTGATGATCACAAAGCATCAACCCATTTCTACTACTCTTCTCATTCACTCTATTCTAGCATTTTCCATTTTCTCTACCCTTAGAGTAGTTGCATCCACCAAGTTCTCTACTCATAGAGTAATTGCATACACAAAGTTTTCTACTCTTTCTTAGGTCACTTTTCAATGCACAATTAGTGCCCATGGATGGTTCATCTCCACTAATGCACTTATGAAATGCCAACATGCAATGTTGCAAGAATTAAGGTTCACTACTCATACTCAAACCTCTACTAGGCATTTCATCAAACAACTCAAGTGCATAATAAAACTCTACTATAACAATGATTCTAAATCTTTCTCTAACCATCCAAAATGGGGAGAAACCCCCTCACATAGCCACATATCCTGCCAAAGAAAGACATTGCCAAAAGGGTTCCATAATACCCCTTCAATCATCTCAAAACTACCTTTCCAACCCACAACTCACTTCTTATATTTGAAAGGTATAAACAATCACAAAGCACTAGAAATCTTATTTAGCCCAATACATGGCATATAACATGTAATAACCACATACATAAGTGCTATCAAAACCCTAATCAAGAAAATTCCCAAATTTTAACTTGGGTTGGGGTTTACTTACCTTGTTATGGAGAGATTTCACTAACTTCTTTCACTGTGTTTGTGACTTTTTCTCTACTCTTAAACAAAAGAACAAAAACCCTCATATTCAATATATACTAAAACTCACAAAGTTCACAACCAAAGTAAGAATCCTTACCTTAGGATGCCTTAGGTTGATTTTCTACCCAAATCACTACAAAAGCCCTTTAAAACTCCTTGATCAAAGAAAGAGAAATTGAGAGGAAGCAAGAGACGAGGGTGGCGTTGAGGAAGAAGAATGAAGGGTTTGCAATGTCTTAATTCCTTTTAATGAAATTTATACACAAGCATTCCATTTTGCCCTACTTTTCTTTGGGAATTCATCTATATCCTTGATTCATTACAAACACACCCATAGCAACATATTCTCCATGAAAATTCCTTACTTTTACCCCATTTTTCCTGCTAATAGGGGTAGAATGGTCAAATTGCCCTTAGAGAAGAGAATATCTAAAACTTAACAACATTTTGGTCGGATTGTCGCCGCGGGAGGAAGCTTCTGTCGCGCGGCGAAACTGTCCAGAATGTTTCCCCGTGGCTTCAACACCTTTTCGCCGCGGCGAAGATTATTCTTCGCCCCGGCGAAGCTTGGCACACTGAACTTCTTCTATTTAACTAATGTCAGGGCAAGTATTCAACACAACACTCAATCAAAGGTCAACCAAACAATATTACCAAGAAACCAACTCAAATAAGAGCAAAAGAAGAAACAATAACTACGTACCTCAAGTGGGGCGTTACAATAATATATTGCTCAGATTGTGAATAATGGTTTAGTGTTTAGCGTGGTGTTAACACATTACAAAATCAAATTTAATTTGGTTGATAAAAAAAAAATTATTTATCTTAACGTGTTAGATTATACAAGTTTTAGAGTAAAAATAACTTGTATATATGCACAGACTTGTGTTAATATTAACATCAATTAATATTATGAAGATTATACTTATTAACATCAATTAGTATTATGAAGATTAATTATTTGAATTTAAAAATTATATTGAGTTCATTTTCACGTTTGACATTGACTGGTAAATTTTTTTCTCACAGTATAGGATTCTTTGCAGTCAAGATGATTTGTCTATCTAATGTACTTATATAATTATTATTAGTACTCATCCAATGTGTGAAGATGGAAGAATTAAATAAAAAATAAGGTGTTATCATGGAGCACAATTTTCAATCAATTAATGAGTACACTAAAATCAAGATAAAATTGAGTATAGAGAATAAAACTTTTATTATAAAAGAAATCAGTACATCGCTTTTTTGTACTGTGAAGTGGGTTTGGACGATATAGTCTTTATTTTCTATTTTTCTTATAGTTATTCAGTTTCTCTAGTGTATATGCATACTCTCTTTTGTTTAGGTTATAAATAATATCCATGGCAGATTTCATGATTTGTAACATCTGGTCAATGACTTCTCTGAATTTGTCTCGTGCAATATGTAGATCATCCAGATTATTCTCAACTTTTTTGAAAATCTCCCTCAATTGCGACATTCCCTGAAAAATGTCTAAAACAATTGCAGAAACAATATACAATCAAATTTTATAAATATGTATCATCATTTTGTTTGCGATTTTGTAATATAGGATACAAAAGATTTGCAATATTTATACCTTCTGGTTGTTTCGATGGAGAACTACTGTTGTTGAGGTCGTTGCTAGAATTCGTTGCAGATTCTTTTGGTTGTGATGTTTCGTCAACCATTTTCGAATTAAGTTTTGGAGAAGAAATGAACAGTTAAAGTGTATAGTATTTGAAGAAAGTCAAATGGGTGATTGATGTCAGAGCAATATTTATACGAGAATAGGATATGAAAAGGTGGAATATGAGCAGATAACTGGTACTAAATAAACGTGTTGATCGAAAAAGTGTTAATAATTATTTGGATAAGGTAAGACAAAACGTTAGTAGACTATCCATACAATATTAAAGAAAATCGTAATAAATATTTTGTTAAGTGTGCAGCATATTTGTTAGGTAGTTAATAATGGTTCGGCAAGATGTTGAGTTATTATGATAAACAAACAATATGATCTAAGTCAGATATGATATGACGATGTCACAATATATTTATTAATTTTTTAATTGTGGTTCGGTAATATGGTTATGAAACGTGCATATAGTTCGATTTTGATCTTGTTTGATCAATAATGGTACAAAAGTTTTTTTAAACGTGTAATAGAAATGGTTATTTCTAGTTTTTTTTTTTAATTAAGATTATAATATATTTAGATTAATGTTTATTATTAATAGGAGTCAGTATTATTATTTGAATCTGGTTTTGAGAATACCAAAGGTTCTTTGGGAAAACAGATAAATGTCTAGGAATAAGCAAACACGTTGATCGAAGAAACGTTAATAAGTTCTTGTATAAGAGGATACGAAACGGTAACAAACATAATAATTATTTTGTTAAGTATTCAAGTCAGAAGTGTAATGATGATATTATAATTTATCATTTGTACAGTGAATAATGGTTCGCCGGTTGTGCTTCAAATGAATGTTATCATTTAGCGTGGGATTTAAATTGGTTTGTAATAGAATTGAAGTTTTTTTTTATGTGCAATAGGAATGTTTATTTATAGATTTTGTTAATTTACATTATAATATGTTTAGATCGATGTTTGTCAAGTATGTGTAGACAATCCAATGATAAAATTGAATATAGAGAATAACACTTTTATTTAGATATTTTTACATGTGTAATAAATAACATAAAGAGCTCACTAAAAATTATATTTCATACATACTATTTGGTAATCTATGTTACATCTTGGACATGTGATATTTTTTGGTGACGTTGATCTAGTACAATGTATACGTTTTGATTCTCTTTGTCGCAAATCTAAAATATTCTCCTTTTAATGAGAATTGTCACAGTTGAAGTCATGGACTTGAACACTTTCCTGTAATTTTTCATTTTGTGGAATTGATTGGTTACTTTCACTAATTTCATTAGAATTTTTACACCTCTACTGTCGTGCATAGTGATTAGAGCAATGACGGTCTGATACATTGCTTGCTGGTTATCTTGTTTGCAAGATTCAATAAGTAGTTGTAATCCTTTGTTTCTATCATGTTCTTTGAAGAAAATATGCATTCCAAGTAGTAGTGAAGCATGGTTATTTTCTGCTTCTGCAAGGATCTTCAGAATTGAAAGCCCTGCAGTTGTTATTGCTGGTAGTTTTTGTTGTTGTTTGAAGATGTATCTTCTATGTAAGACTTGCTTTACGTTTGACTGTTGGTTTAGAGACTTGCACCTGTAAATTGTAAGTCAAATAATGGTTTTCAAACATAAGATCCACAATTAAAAAAAAAAAAAAAAGTGTAAATAATAGTTTCAAACAGTTGGTAATCATAATATCATTACTTGTATGATGAAGAAGTTAACAATAAAAAAGTGTGAAAAATATGGTTTGGTTAAATATCCATTCTAACAAAACACAAGTGATTCGGCATAATCCGTTTCAATTGTTGGGAGTTGACATATGGTTTTCTATATGACTAACAAAACAATCAAAATTAACAGATTAACAAAACATGATGATATTAGTAAAACTTATGTTAATCGTATTGCTTGAAGAGTGGTGTTGTTATCTGAATTGCTTTTGCCATGATTCATTGCAGTATTTGTGATGGTAATTGTAACAGGTTTGTGGGTTGTGTTTTTGTTCTTTTGTAAGGAATCATGCTGTTCTGGTGGTGTTTTTTTTTTTTTTTTCCTGTAAGTATATTGACATTATAGAGTTGTTATGGTGTTAGTGGTTTATATAATTTTTGTGTAGATATTGGATATCGAATAGTTTTCTGTGTGTTTAGATTTGGTAGATATTATCATCTTAATTATTAATGGGAATTAGCGTTGTTATTTTTTAAACTCGTTTTTAGTATTCTTCTAAATTAATGATGGTATTTTTATTTTGTTGAACATTAATTATTGGATTTTGTTATACATATCAGATATCGTTCTTTCATTTTTTATTCTACTGATAAAAATTGGACTATTCAACGAATATAAACTTTTTTGTTCATAATCATTTAATGTTAAGTATTAATTTATCTTAAGTGTAAACGGTTTGCATTCATCTATATCTCTACATAGGTATATTAAGTATTTGATACATTCGATTAATAAGAATCTTTTTAAATTCATATAAGTTAATGTATTGGATGATATTTTCTGCATCGTACATGAATTATGTGCATATCTTATGTAGGAGTCTGATTCTCCAAAAGTTCTATGAGATAATTGGGCAACTGGTCAAATGAAAGAGGGTGCCTCTGTTCTAAGAAGATGGGAGGATCTGGACACCGATTTATTGGTGAAAATATCTATGTGTTTTGATGTTTTGCAGTTGACTTCAGGCATTGCTCATGTTTGTAATTCATGGCGTTCAGTATGTCGTGATCCTCTGCTTTGGAAAACTCTTGATTTGTCAATGTTGAGATCAAATTTCATCGAAATCCCGTTAGAGCCATATGTTTACGTGGATGAGTGTTCTAATAAGGCATTGACTTGTTTTTTGAAAATTTCATTGAGTCTCAGTCGGGGACAGATAAGAGCCTTGATTTTTCACTTCAATTTGTAGGCGGGAGATGAACAATTTACTTATATTGCTGAAAGGTAATTTTTTTATATTTCTATTTAAAACCTCGTTGAAAGGTAATTTTGTTTTTTTATTTTCGCTATTTATTGATTGAGTCTTTGGCATTGCCTTTGGTACCAGTGATCATCACCTTTAATTTTCTTTTTGGTACAGTGAATTGGGAAGTAACACACTATATATTGTTGTCTGCAGGTGTCCCTATCTAAGGCGTCTCGTTATGCCAGCTTGGAATAGAATAAAGAAGGATGTAATTTGCAAGGCCATTTGTACACAGAGATCTCTCGAATCCCTGACAATGCCTAGTATAGTAAATCCACCTTATCTTATAGAGGAAATAGCCATAAATTGCAAGAACTTCAATGAACTGAAGATCATGGGTCCTTTTGCTGTTCTCTTTGCCTCTACGATAGTCAAATTTCTTCCAAATTTAAAGGTTTTGAGCTTGAGATACTTAGCGATAGTTAAGGATGCCCTACCAAATCTGGAAGTCCTTAACATATCGCATAGTCTTCTTATAGAAGGTCTACTTCTTTCTCCAGTGATGCCCGAAAAAATTATTAAAAAGCCAGATAAAATTATCTTGGAAAAGGCTGCTCGATTATGTGAGTTCTTAACATGTATTGAGCACTCGTGCATCATGTGCCAGCGTACTCGAAGTGATGAAGGCTTTATGAGGTGGTACAAGTATGAGGAAGGTCTATGGAAAATGGATGAGGCGAGGTCTCTTGCTCTTTGATTAGGACACTGTAAAAACTGTAATTTTAATATTTTGTTTTGCTTGTATGTAATATATAGATAATATGCTATTGAATAAGCATATATAGAATTGGTCTATTGTGTTTTAGGTTGTCGTGCTCTTAAGGCTTTTGTTTTAAGTCGTCAACATTGTCAAACTTGCACGATGATCTTTTCCTATGGGAAGAGTATTATCTGTCTGCATAATTATGTACACATGTTAAAATTTTACTTTTCGTTGTTTCAAATTTGTCTTTCGTTGTTCATTAATATTATTTCAAAATGAAGTAGTTTCAAACTAATACGCAATTGAGTATTTTATATATTTCAATTCATGTTATTTATTTTGTAATTGTTATTGTGAAATTCATTTCTATTGTCAGGTTTAGTATTTGATAGTGAGATTTTGAAGGAATCTTTGAGTCTCACTTCTTTTATAGTTTAATGATAAGTTATAGTGAATTGTTCAGCTGAAGTGGTAATATTAAAGTTTTACTGTGTGTTGTCGTTTTGCCTTTGTAAAATTCGTAAATGATGAAAAACGTTGTCGTTTAAAATGTTGTTGATACATAAAGAAAACTTGCAGAATTAATAGGTCATATAATTTTTATACCTCTATTGTCGTGCATAGTGATTAGAGCAATGGGGAGTTGATACACTGCTTGCTGGTCATCTTGTTTGCAAGTTGTAATCCTCTATTTCTATCATGTTCCACGAAGAACAAATGTGTTCCAAATAGTAGCGAAGCATGTTTATTATCTGCTTCTACAAGGATCTTCAAAATGGAAAGGTTTGCTGTTGTTATTGCTAGTAGTTTGTATCGTTGTTTGAAGATGTTTCTTTTGTGTAAGACTTCCTTTACATTTGTTTGTTCATTTAGAGATTTGCATCTGTAATTTGTACGGTAAATAATGGTTTTTAAACACAAGATGCACAATAATTAAAAGAAAAAGGCGTTTTCCAAACAAAAGATCCAAAAAAAAAGTGTAAATAATTGTTTCGAGAGTTGGTAATCGCAATATCATTACCTGTAGGATCAAAAAATTAACAATTAAAATTTTATAAGAAAACTATAATAGAAAACTGTTAAGAACAAAACACACAAGTGATTTGGCATAATCAGTTTCAATTATTGGAAGTTGAAATATGGTTTTCTGTATGACTAAGGAAATTATGAAATAAAAAAATTAAGGAAATAACAAAAGCATATCCACATTCGCTTGAAAACAAACACAATAAAATGTAATCGATCTTCATGTCAACATTTTTAATGAATAATTATCCATTCGTATAAAAACTAGTACCTAGAAACGAAAACAACAAAAGTTAATTAATGTTCATATTAAAATTAACAGACTGACCATTCAAAAGAAATTCAATTGATCATTCAAATAAATTGACTGAACAAAAACAATCATTCAATGTAACAATTAACAAAAGACCAGACGTATTGTTAACGCCAATCAACAAATTGCGATGATCCACAAATGAACGCACACTCCTTTTATAACCCCTTATATAGACCTTTCGAATACCAATGCAATTAAATACGAATTCAATACGAAGAGAGTTTTCCAATGTCAATACAATGCAAAAAGTGATAGCAATCCAATATACTTGTATACTTGTTATTAATTCACATCTTTGGAATGCCAATGCAATGCAATGCACCTATATTATTATTATTAATAGAATAAATATCAACCCAACGTGTCAAGATAGAGCAATATGACTGTCTAATGTGTCAAAATTGAGTGATTCTAGATCTTCCAAAATGTGCCCACATGGCGAACAATCCGCATGGGTTTTCATGGTGAACAACCAGCATGGGTATTCATGAATCTTGATTCTTTACTTCAATTTGTATGTAGGGGATGAACAATTTATTTATATTGTTGAAAGGTAATGTTTTTTATGTTTCTATTTAAAACCTTAGTGAAAGGTAATTTTTTTTATTCTCACTGTTTATTGACCAAATTTTTTCAATTGTCTTTGGTACTAGTGATCATCATCTTCTATTTTTTTTTTTTTCACAGTGAACTAGGAAGTAATCTACCATATATTGTTGTCTGCAGATGTCTGCGGTTGTGGTAGCTTGTTATGCCAGCCTAGAACAGAATAAAAAAGGACATAATCTGCAAGTCCATTCGTAGATAGAGATGTCTTGAATCTCTGACAATGCCTATTATAGAAAATACCCTTTATCTTATAGAGGAAATAGCCCTAAATTGCAAGAACTTCAATGAATTGAAGGTCATGGGTCCTTTTGACGTTCTCTTTACTTTTATGATAGCCGGATTTCTTCCAAATTTGAAGGTTTTGAGCTTGAGATGTTCAATGATAGTTAAGGATGCCCTATTGCTTATACTGGATGATGTACCAAACCTGGAAATCCTCAACATATCACATTGTCTTCTTATAGAAGGTCCACTGCTTCCTCCACCGTTGCCTGAACAAATTATTAAGAAGTTTTTAACATGTACTGAGTCCTCGTGCATCATGTGCCAGTGTACCCGAAGTGATGAAGGCTTTCTGAGGTGGTACAAGTATTAGGAAGGCCAATGGAAAATGGATGAGACGAAGTCTCTTGCTCTTTGATTAGAACAGTGTAGAGACTGTAATTTATTTGTTAGAAACTACAGCGTATGTACTTCTTCTTTACATGTTGTTTTACTTGTATATAATATCTACATTATATGTTCTTGAATAGGCATATATAGAATTGGTCCATTGGGTTTTAGGTTTTCATCCTCCTAACACTTTTGTCTTAGCTCGTCAACATTGTAATACTTGTGTGACGATCTTCTCCCATTAGAAAAGCATCTTCTGTTTGCATGATTTTGTACATATGGTCAAATTTCACTTCTTGTTGCTCTAAGTTGATCTTCTATTGTTGATCAATACACAATCAGGTGTTTTATCTGTCATTTACATTGTTAGAATTAAATTACAAGGATTTCTCTATTTTTGATTTATCATATTTATATATCTACATTTTTTCTACCTTGAATTGGAAATACTATTTGCGATTCATGTTATATTATCTAAGGAATTGTTATTGCTTATGTTATTGAATTTGAAATTCTATTGGTTCTGTAAACGTTAGTGTCAAATTCATTTATATTGTGAGATTAAGTATTTGATAGTGAGGTTTTGAAGGAATATTTCATTTTCCTTCCTTTATAGTTTTATATTAAGTCGCACTGATATTACTCGGCTAAAATGGTAATAGTAAAGTTTCACAGTGCGCTGTCATTTTGGCTTTGTAAAATTCGCAAGCAATGAAAAATTTGTCGTTTAAAATGTTGTTGATATTTAATTACTTGAAGTAAATTTTGGGATTTAGGGTTTTCTATGTCAGTTCCAGCATTAAGAGCATTTGTCCTAGTTTGTTTGTTGCATTTTCTACATCCGTGTTTTATCGTTAATTGAAACAGAGATAAGTAAGTACATTTTCTTTAGTTATAGTGACAATGTCATTTTTTATTTTACATTGGTCTAATTAATTTGTCATCGATTTTAACTTTGATTAAAGTGCATGTTATTCTTACATAGCTCTGAGATTCATTATTATTGTTATAAGAAGTTGTTCTTAGATAGTTGTGCTGATAATTTATTGTATTCGCGTTGTTTTATTTGTTTCTTTGGCAGTTGTGTTGCAGATTATTCTGTCGGTCTTTTTACTACTTAAATGGGTGTGTTTTTTTATTAGGATTTTGTTTGTTCTGCTTGGGTTATTTATCTGTTGTTCTAGTAGTCGTGTTGCAGATTATCTCGTTAGTAAATCTACTGCTAAAGTTGGTGTTTTTCTCATTACGATTCTATTTATTATCTTATTGTGTTCAGTATATATTGTAATACTGTCATTGTTTTATGAATCCATGTTATGAAATGCCAGTGGTATGTTATCTTGTTGTGTTTAGTATATATTGTAATACTGTAATTTGTTTTGATTGTAGTAATGTCTCAAAAAAACTTGATGAAATTTATTCGAAGACTTGATTTTGAAGTACTATATAGAGTAGCATCAAGCAGTGATTCCAAGTCAGAATCGTTAATGCCTTTACAGACTTCTGTTTTACCTGCATCATCTCCAATCTTGTGAAACCTGATTTTGGTTCCTGCCATGTTAAACTAACTGAAGAAGAAGATAATCAGTCAAAAAAAATTCCATTACATCAATTAGTGAAACGGCAGAATATTTTTCAGCAACAGGGTCCAAATATGAACTCTGAATGAAAATGGAAAAATCTTTGTAAAGAAAATCTAGACAGAAAAACTTTCGGTCTAGGGAAAGAGGTAATGTTTTTTCACTGTATCATGTGAATATATACTTATGGCATGATAATGTTAAGGTGGTTTCATTGTTTTTGAAATAAGCTTATGAAGGTTTATTAGAAATCAGAGAATGCTGGCTTGTTTCAGAAGACGTGGTCGCAGATTTGACAAAACAAAATGAAGATGTGATTGCCAAGGTTCGCAGATTGAAAGAACAGTTGAAAATATCAGAGGATACGTTTGAAAAGGTCAAAAGCAAATTGAAACAATGTGAAGAATCATTTAGAAATGCTGAAGAGTCTTTTGCAAATGAGCGGTAGCAAAAGGAAGTCTTTAAAAAGAAAAGTTATGAATTGTCTAAAGAAAATAATAAGATTAAATCTTTAATTGCTGAGAATGATAAAGAAGAGGCTTATGATTCGGTGTCAGATATGTTTTTGACCACCAGAAAAGCTTTTGTCAAAGAATTTAAGTACAAATTCCCAAATGAAGATTCTAGTTTTTTAGAGACAATTGTGTTGAAAAATGAGGAGATGCCGTCTAATTTTGATTATATTGATTGCAATGCTGTTGTACCTTTCTTTGGTCCACTTAATGGCACTTCTGTAAATATTTAAACCGTTTGTTAAGCATTTTCACTGTATTCTGTCAAAATTTCACTCACAGGTGTTTATAATCGTGTTATTGTCATGGACATAGATGTATTCAGTTGATGCTAATTTTTGTGCACGCGAAAAAAATCTCCAGTTTATGTAATGTTATTTATGTAAATATTTAAACTTTTAATTGCAATATTAATGTTAAATATCTTGGTGACACTTGTAACACGATGGTTTATAGATCAGTTGCATGTGTAAAAAATATGTATTTATAACAGATAATACATTCAATGTAGTGTTCTGATGTGTATTTTCTACAACATGCAATGGATAGCAAGTTACTAGTCGCTCAAGTAATAGAGTGATGAGTGAGTATCGTTCCCACGAGGATTGGTTGCTAAGCACTAAGTTTCCTTCTGTTCTCAAGTTGGATCAATCGAATTCTTTTGGATTAATGAGATCAATTTAACCTAAAACTGAAACAAAATTTACTAAACTAAGAATTAACTATGAATGCAAGCTGTAAAACACAGATAAAATCAATTCAAACAAAACGGGTAGGGTTTTTACTTCATTCGGACTTATGGGTTAAATCTAAAGAATTAAGCTAAATTCATATTCACATGCATTGATTGTAAATCGAACTCTCTAAAGTGTCAAACATACCTTCTCAGGCTATGTTTTCCTACTCTTCCCTATTAACCTTCCGCACCCAACAAATTGAAAGTTAACAAATCTAAGCTCATTAAGACAAGAGTCCTAAAATGATTTCATTGGTTCTTGAATCTATCTCTAGCATCCAATACTACAATGGTGATTACCCAAGAAGCCTAACATGATTCATTTCTCAATCTCATCATGTTCATCACATATAAACAGTAAATTCAAAGTAAACACACAATCAAAATAAAATCATATGAAAAGAACACAATCAATTATTTAACCCATGAAATCTGAATTACAATCAAAACCCTAACCCAAAATGGGTTAGTTCATGGCTAAATCAACAATACAAATGAAATAAACGAAAATACCAAAGTTCAACATAATGAAATAAGATAAAAGACAAGAAATCTCCCCAAATAACAAATCCACTAGTTCAATCCCGAATCTTCCCTCTCTTTAGATCTAAATTCGCTCAAAATGAATCAAAGAAAATGTAAAAAAAAAACTGCTAACCCTACTCGAAGACCACCCCTGGAAAAAAGACTAAGTTTTTCTTTTATACTTCTCCCAAAATCCTAAGAAAAACGCTAAAAGATAAAACTGTGCATTTTACAAAATTGAAAAAAATGCAGACTTCACCACGGCGAAGAAGGAATCTCGCTACGGCGAAGCTTCCTGAAGAATTCTGAATTGACAGAATTGCCCTCCGCTTGCTTTTTTGCTTGAATCTTCGATCTTAGGTGCTCTCCCTTGGGAACAAGCTTCATCATGCATGACTCTGCTTCAGAACTCTCCCAATTTCTGAGATCCGCTCACTTCTGAGTCCAGAAACTCCAAATTTGTCTTTATTCGCTCAAAATGTCCATTTCAACCTGAAACACGAAATGTAAGGAATTAAGTAGCAATTCAGGCAAAAATGAACTAAGAAGTATCTACAATCCGGCCTAAAAGCTTAAATAGACTAGTATAATCCTCGGATTATCAAATACCCCCAAGCTAGAACTATGCTCGTCCCCAACCATCAGGTACAAAACAAGAAAAAATAAAAACACAAACGTTCAAAAACACAAAATAGCAAGTGACAAAAATTAAATAAGAGAAACAAAAGACTCGACTCACAAAACAACTACCTAGAATTTATACCAATCTCAAAAGTTGTTGCAAAATTATTAAAAGAAAAATGTTTAACACTCCAAGAAGTTATAAGTTGCATCAACTTTCTTTCTCAACTGGTCCCCCGAGTAGGTAATCCCCACTTCAATCCACCTTCTAACTTCCTGAATTATTTTATGCAGGAATGCAAAGTTTATCAAATGGTGGCAGACTCCATAAGCCTAAATATAGAACTACTTTCCACTAATGAGGACTAGACACAGATAAGAATCAGCAGGTCTTTATAAGCTTGTAACGCTAGGCTCGGGAAGTGGGTTCCAAGAAAAAGGATAGGGAATACAAAGTAAGAGAACTCGGTTTTCCTCATGCAAACACTCAAATCAAATCGAACTCCACTTCTTCTCAACCACCAATCAACGTCTCCGCTAATGTACAACCCTCAAACTTGTATCTTTCTTATTTCTGATACCAAAAATGTGTCGGGAAGTGTGTCTAAGGTGTACGTGGCATTGTTAAACCCGAGGTTGCCAAGTACTGCTAGGCAGTTTTTAAGGCGGTTACTGGTTTCCAGCCGAGATACCCTTAAACTTGGCACAATTTTTTTTTTTTTTTTGACAAATAATATGAATTGAATTGAGGTGAACTACCTCTTTTATTTGTATTGCCCTTCTCACAACCCCCAAACTATTCTTTTAGTTTATTCGCACAACTCTTTCGATTCTTTGTGTTTGCATTCGGATTGAATTCTCCTAAGGGTACAACAGAGTGTTTAAGGTATAAGGATCGGACAATTTTTGGTTAGCCAAGAAAGATAAAGCAATAATGATCAAAACAGCTCAAATGGGTGACTAGGGACAATTTCATTCATAGGTTGGCTAGAAAGGCTCAAACGTTCCAAAAGAATGCCTAAATCATCTCCTCAACCATGTCTAATCTTAGAATTTCGCCTCAAGCACTTCTCTACTAGGTTCTAGAGTTCACCAACATTATCAAACTTTACCTAAGTACATAAAATGAATCTAAGCATGCCGAAAAAAATGAAAATGGTGGTTGAACCACTCAACAAACCTCAATCAAAATTCAGTCAATAAACCTAAACTTGAAGCAATGCTTAACATTTCTCAACAATAAAAATGCACAAATCTAATTCTCATTATTGATTTCTACAATTCATCATCGGCAAAAACAATCAAACTAAAGAAAAATAACGGAAGTTCAAAAATTCCTAATTTTCCTACCCCCAAACAAAAGATGACATTGTCCCCAATGTCCCATTATGCATCAATTAGGAATGGAAAATCAAAAATAACAAAGGTACGAGAAAGTTCCCTGGTTAATCCGTGAAGTGTCGCTCCACATTGCACACCCGGTCCTTGACTTTTTCATCACCCAACATCTGTCAAATCAATTGAAGCTATGGTGTCCATTGTGTTAGCAAAAATTCACAAACTAAATTGAAAATATTACATCCTAATCTCATCCTTGCAATAACTACAAATTAAAAGAAAATGAAACAACTAAAAAAACTACACAAATCCAAAACAAAAATAAGAACTGAGTTTAATGTTTGAAATGAAAAACCAATTCAACTAAACAAATTAAAATAAAGACAACAACACAGGTGTTCCGGTGCTCATTCTTCGCCTCCCTCGTCTTCCTCTTCTTCCGCTTCTGATTGGGAGCCCATCCACTCATCTGAATCCCAGTCGGCCCATTGGAATCCTGAAGTGTCAACGTTGAGCTTGTTAAAGCTACTCTTCTGCATCTCATACATCATCTGGGTCTGCTCAACCAACCAATCCTAACGTTTTGCCATATGTTTCATCATACCCATCATCTACTACATCATCTCTTTCTGTGTAGCTGTGGAGCTGGAGGATGTGGCAGGGCCTTGTGTGGTTCTCGACCGTTTTGTCCCTACTCTTGATTGCTCAACTGCTGGACGTTCAAGATGCTCTTGATAAAAATCTGAGTCTAGGATTGGGGCAGCATGAATACGTTGTTCATCATCATTAACCTTGACTCCAGCTTGAATGCACAAAGCTGTAATGAGATGCAGAAAAGCGTAACTTGTTCGCCCTGGTTTGGAGGCATGCTGAATACTATTCCATATAATATCTCCCACATCAATACTCTTTCCTGTGGCAATAGAATAAAGCAATACTGCCTTCTCTTTAGTTACTGTGCTATAGTGCATTTCTGGCATCATCTTCGCACTAACATAATACTGCCACAATCGAGCCATCGGTGTCAAATCGGTTCCCTTGAGGGTTTTCTTTTGTTTCTTCGACACTGCCCAAGTTGCACCCGGTTTTGCAATAACCGGAAGAATGATGTTATCCTCATAACTGGACGTCCTAAACCTTGCGTAATCATCCTGGAAAATCCTAGGCAGTTTATAAAACTCAGTCATCACCTTTTCTAAAAATGGCACATCAATCCCTCTCACAAATGCAGTACCCTCTTCACAATCCGAGAGGTTGGCATAAAACTCCCTCACAAGCGGCTCTACAACTGGTTGTGTAGGAGCACTTATAAACAATTCCCACTTTCTCCCTCGACTCCAGTCCAAGGCCTGACTCGCCGTCAATCCGCGCTCAGGAACAAAGCCCTTATCCTTTCTTTTGATAGCCCTTTCATATCTTTTCTGGGCCTCCTCACTCACGAAGCGGTCATCAACTTTCTTTCCTTTTCTCTTGCCCTTGTATTGATGCTTGGCTTTGATCGGCATTTTCTCTAAACTTATAGTTCATCTCAAAAATGCACCCCAATAATTCAAGCCTATGTGTCCTACAACAACCAATTCAATCCTGCAACAGCTGACAATACTTCCAAAAATTCGCACTTCAACCCCCAAACTACAATTTTTTCAAATTCAACCAAACACTTCAAATATTCAAAACCCACAACCTAAATATCACCAAATGCACAATCAACCCTTCCTCAAACAAAATCGAAACTCACAATCACCATAAATTTCACAATTCAACCATGACCAATTTTTTTCAGATCTACAAATTAAAACTCGAAATTGTGCGATAAAAAGCTTAGGAAACTTGAGATCTTACCAATATGAAGGAATATTCGACACCAATTTAGCCAGCATCAGCCCAGATTGGAAAGCCCCAAATTTCTTGACCTAAAAATTTTGTGAAATTTTCACAAAATTTGTTGTTGAAATGGGTTGTTTTGGTGTTTAGGAGGGTTAAGGAGTAAGAAATTTGGTTGGGAAAACACTGGGAATGCAATGGATTGAAGTTGGAAAATTTTTCTCTCAAGTGGATGTGAAAAGTTGCGTGAAGAATGAAAGAAGAAAGTTGGGTATTTATAAAAAAGGGTCGTCGTCGTGGCGAAGAACAAGCTTTGCCGCGGCGAAGTTCTTCATTCAAGAACCCTAATTGAAACCCAAGGTTTCGCCTTTTTCTTCGCCGAGGCGAAAACAGAAAATGGCAACTCGCCTCGGCGAATAAAAATCTTCGCCGTGGCGAAAATGTCTTTGAAAAATTTCGTCCCACCTGCTTCGCCGCGGCGAAGACAATTTCTTCGCCGAGGCAAAAACTTACAGTAGCTGCACACTTTTTCCGGTTTCTTCCCCACGGCCTAGCAAAGTTTGGGACTTTTCAAAATTCATTTTCCTACAAAATGCTTCGCCGCGGCGAAGAAAACTTCTTCGCCTCGGCGAAGTCTGGAGTATTTTTATTCCTTTCCTTAGCTACAAACTTCACCTAAAACACCCAAAAAACACACAAATAAAAAATCCTTCAAACTCATAAGAAGTTCAAACACAACAAAATGAAAAAAAAAATATTAAAAACACTTGGGTTGCCTCCCAAAAAGCGCTTGTTTATAGTCGATAGCTCGACTATCTCAACTTTCAAGCCGGAATGTCAAGCCGAATTAGGATGGATTTGCGACTCAGCATCCCATCTATGTATGGCTTCAGTCTCTGTCCATTGACCGTAAAGGTGCCATTTTCTTCATGTGTAACTTCCATTGCTTCGGATGAGTGAATTCTTGTAATCGTGAACGGTCTGAACCATCTAGACTTAAGTTTTTCGGGAAAAAGCCTAAGTTTAGAATTGAACAACAACACCTTCTGTCCTACTTCAAAGTTCTTCTTCTGGATATGCTTGTCATGCCACCTTTTTGTCTTCTCCTTGTAAATCCGAGCATTCTCATATGCTTCGAGACAGAACTCATCGAGTTCATTCAAAGTCAACATCCTTTCTTCCCCAGCAGCTTTCAAGTCCATGTTTAGCTGCTTGACAGCCTAGTATGCTTTATGCTCGAGTTCTACTGGCAAGTGACACGTTTTCCCATAAACCATCCTAAATGGAGACATACCAATAGGAGTCTTAAATGCAATTCTGTAGGCCCATAATGCATCATCTAGTTTCCTTGACCAATCCTTCCTAGATGCATTAACTGTCTTTTCTAAAATTCCGTTAAGTTCTCTGTTAGACAGTTCCACTTGCCCGCTCGTTTGTGGATGGTAGGTTGTTGCAACTCTATGTGTCACTCCGTACTTACCCAACAGTGAATCCAATTGCCTATTGTAAAAGTGGGATCCTCCATCACTAATAATTGCCCGTGGTACCCCAAACCTTGAGAAAATGTTCTTTCTCACAAACTTAACCACAACCCTTGCATCATTAGTCGGCAATGCAACTGCTTCAACCCACTTCAACATGTAATCCACCGTTACCAATATATATATGTTCCCAAAAGAACTTGGGAAGGGACCCATGAAGTCAATCCCCCATAAATCAAAAAGCTCAACCACCAGGATGTTGTTCAACGGCATCTCATCTCTTTTTGAAATATTACCCATCCGTTGACATTGGTCACACTCTTGAATCATCCAGAAAGAATCCTTAAAGAGGGTTGGCCAATAAAACCCCGATTGTAGAACCTTGGCTGCTGTCCTAGCTCCTCCAAAATGGCCACTTACTTCCCTCTCGTGACAATGCCGTAGAATGATTTCCATCTCCTTCTCCAGGACACATCTTCGTATCATTTGATCAGCACAGTGTCTGTATAGAAATGGCTCTTCCCAAAAGTAGTACTTCAAATCTGAGAAGAATTTTCTCTTTTGTTGGTACATCATACCACTTGGGAGCACCCTTGATAACAAATAATTTGCAAAATCTACATACCATGGTGCTTCATCTACTCTCATCAACTTCTCATCCGGAAAGGTTTCTCCAATTGGGATTTCCTCCTCATCTCCCTGAATTGGTCTCTCAATTCTCGAAAAGTGATCCGCCATAATGTTTTCCGACCCTTTCTTGTCTCGTATCTCTAACTCAAACTCTTGCAGTAGTAGGATCCATCTAATCAGCCGAGGTTTCACTTCTTGCTTTGCCAATAGGTGCTTGAGTGATGAATGGTCCATGTAGACGATCACCTTTGCACCTAACAAATATGAACGAAACTTCTCAAAAGGAAACACCACAGCCAACAATTCTTTTTCAGTGGTGGTGTAATTCAATTGTGCATCAATGAGTGTTTTGCTAGCATACTGAATTACATGCAACACTTTGTTTTTTCCTCTGTCCTAAAACTACCCCTAAAGCAAAATCACTAGCATCACACATTAATTCAAATGGCAATCCCCAATCGGGAACTGTAATAATAGGTGCAGATACTAATAATTTTTTCAGAGTTAGAAAGGCATGCATGCATTCATCATTAAAGTCAAAAACAACATCTTTATTCAACAAATTGCACAGGGGTTTAGAAATCTTAGAAAAATCCTTGATGAAGCATCTGTAAAACCTCGCATGCCCCAAGAAACTTTGGACCGCTTTGACATTTGATGGTGGTGGCAGCTTCTCAATCACTTCTATCTTTGCTCGATCTACTTCTATTCCTTCCTTTGAGATCCTATGACCGAGCACTATTCCCTTATTGACTATGAAATGACACTTCTCCCAATTTAGCAGCAAGTTCGTCTCCTTACATCGCTGCAAAACAAGAGAAAGATTAGTTAAACAACTATCAAAAGATGAACCAAAAACTGAGAAGTCATCCATGAAGACTTCTATAAACCGTTCCACCATGTCTCCAAAGATTGAAATCATGCATCTCTGGAATGTTGCTGGTGCATTGCATAACCCAAAAGGCATCCTTCGGTAAGCAAAGGTGTCATTGGGGCAAGTGAAGGTTGTTTTCTTTTGATCCTTAGGAGTAATGGCAATTTGGTTGTATCCTGAATACCCATCCAAGAAACAATAATAGGCATGTCCTGCCAACCTCTCCAACATCTGATCGATGAAAGGTAGTGGAAAATGATCCTTCCTTGTCACCTCATTCAATTTTCGGTAATCAATGCACACTCTCCAGCCCGTCACCGTCCTAGTTGGTATCAGTTCGTTACTCTCATTCCTTACTATCGTGATACCTCCTTTCTTCGGAACCACTTGTACCGGGCTCACCCATAGGCTGTCGGAAATAGGATAAATGATCCCCACATCTAGTAGTTTCACCACCTCCTTTCTCACCGCTTCCTTCATCGAAGGGTTCAATCTCCGCTGTGGTTACACCCTAGGCTTAATATCATCCTCCATAAGTATCTTATGCATGCAAAATGATGGTGAGATGCCTCTAATGTCTGAAATAGTCCATCCAATTGCTAGTCTATGTTCCCTCAACACCCTAATCAACCGCTCTTCCTCCAATTTACTCAATCCTGAACTAATGATCACTTGGAAGGTTTCTGAGTCCCCAAGATATACATATTTGAGGTGGGAAGGTAAAGGTTTCAACTCAAGCTTTGGAGGTTCTTCATTTTTTTTCCTTTTCCTTCTTTTTTTCAAAATCAAACTCCTCAAATTCTAAATCTTGATTCTCATCAATCGGTTGAAGTGCTTCTAACAACCTAGCACATTCATTACTCACCAAATCATCCACCTCTATTGTTCTGGATTTGGCTATACACGCTTCTAGAGGTAATTGTGGGGTGTTTTCTTCAATAGATTCCACAACCAATTTATCCACCATATCGACACTAAAACATGAATCCGATTCGGATGGAAACTTCATCGTCTCAAAGACATTGAAAGTTACTGTTTCATCTTGAACTCTCAACAGTAGCTTTCCTTCTAGCACATCTATTAGTGCTCTCCCCGTGGCCAAGAATGGTCGGCCCAAAATAAGAGGAATTTCCTTATCCTCTTCCATATCCAGAACCACAAAATTAGCTGGAAAAATTATCTTATCGACCTTCACCAACACATCCTCCACTATCCCCCTCGGATGTTTTATGGACCTATCCGCTAATTGCAACGACATGGTCATTGGCTTCACTTCACCAATTCCCAATATCTTGAAAACAAAAAAGGGCATTAAATTAATACTAGCTCCTAAATCACATAAAACACGATCAAACATAATATCTCCTATGATGTAAGGAATAGTAAAACTCCCTGGATCTTTGAGCTTTGGGGGTAACTTCTTCTGGAGAATGGCACTGCACTCCTCCGTAAGCATCACCATTTCCTCATCTTCTAACTTCCTTTTGTTCGATAGGATTTCCTTAAGGAACTTCGTGTAGCTCGGCATCTGCTGCAATGCATCTGCTACAATGCATCTGCAAAAGGAATGTTAATATGCAATTTTTAAAAAATTTCAATAAATTTTAAAAACTGCTTATCTTGATTTTTTTTCTTCAATCTCTGAGGAAAAGGCATGGGTGGAGTGTGTGTGCCAACTCTAGTGGTATCTTAGGGAATGGCAATTTTTCCTTTTTCTTTTGCCTTTCATCCTTCTTTTTGTTCTCTTCCTCCAAACCGCTTGGTTTCTCATCAACTACAATCTCTTCATCAACTTCCTCTTTAGATTCTTCCTTTTCAGATTCTTTCTTTCCAGCTTGATCAACCTCTTCCAAAACTGTCCCACTCCTTAAAATTATAGCATTTGCTTGCTCACGTGGGTTAGTCACTGTATTGCTTGGTAAGGAACCCTGCGGTCTCTCATTTAGCTTCTCGGCCAATTGGCCCATCTGCACCTCAAGATTCCGAATGGACGCCCCTTGATTTCTGAAATTCGTCCTCATCTCATTCATAAATCCCGTGGTCTCCTACATAAATTTCCTAAACATGTCCTCCAACTTTATCACTCTTGGATCTCTTGGTTGATTATTCACCCCTGGTTAGTTATTCGGCAAAGTCCTTCGGTTCCATTGATTATTTTGCTAGTTCTGATTGCCCCAAGCCAGATTTGGATGATTTCTCCACCCCGGATTGTATGTGTTGGAGTACGGGTTGTTTGGTTGCCTCTGATTTCCTGCCAAGTAGTTCACTTGCTCCGCTAATGAAGATGACGAAGCAAATGTGTTCCCCACTTGACACTCGCTGCTCACATGGTTTCCTGCACAAAAATCACAAGTTAGTTGAGGTGCTTGAATAGAGTTTACCTACATACTTCCCAACTGTTTCTGAAGTGTCGTGAGTTGGGCTAAGATGGCTGTGAAGGCATCAACTTCATGAAGACCCGTAGATTTTCTTGGTATTGCTCTCTCATTTGGTCTTTGATAGTTGTTGCTTGCCAAAACCTCAAGCAACTCATAAGCCTCCTCTGGTGTCTTATTTTGCAAAGATCCTCCCGATGCTGCATCCACCATAGTTTGCACGTTACCCATCAGTCTATTATAGAAAGTTTGGACTTGAAGCCAAACTGGCAACCCATGGTGTGGACATTTCCTCATCAATTCCTTATACCTCTCCTAAGCTTCATACAATGACTCAAATTCATCTTGCAGAAATGATGTGATATCATTTCTCAGTTTTGCTGATTTAGCTGGAGGGAAAAACTTGGTCAGGAACTTCTGTGCTAGATCATTCCAAGTTGTGATAGTCCACGGTGGTAGTGACATTAACCACCCCTTTGCTTTATCCCTTACTGAGAATGGGAATAACCGCAACCTAATGGCATCATCTGACACTCCATTCGACTTGAAGGTGTCACAAATTTCAAAGAAGTTCGCAATATGCTAATTTGGATCTTCCTTCAAATCACCATTAAACCTTACCGGCTGCTGGATCATCTGAATGATTGCTGGCTTAATCTCAAAGTTGTTGGCTTGGACCGTAGGCCTAGTAATACTTGACCCACTGCCATTAACCTTGGGAACTGAGAATTCCCTTAGTGTCCTGTTTTCTGGTTCTGCCATTTCAATAACTATTTCTTCTGTTTCAACCACTAAATCCTCTCTTTCTCTTCTCTCTCTATTAAGTCGTCTGGCGGTTCTCTCAATCTCAAGATCAACAAGAACCACTAGTTGACGTCTTGCTCTTCGCATAAACTGCACGAAAAAAAATGAAGGAAAGTGAGATCACAAACCAACTGAAAATTAAAAACGAGAATAAAACAGATAATGATAAAAACAAAAATAAAAACTCAAATCTAGCTAACTATAGAAAAACTCAATGTTAACTTAAAACTCAATCCCCGGCAACGGCGCCAAAAACTTGATGCATATTTTCTACAACATGCAATGGATAGCAAGTATACTAGTCGCTCAAGTAATAGAGTGATGAGTGAGTATCGTTCCCACGAAGATTGGTTGCTAAGCACTAAGTTTCCTTCTGTTCTCAAGTTGGATCAATCGAATTCTTTTGGATTAATGGGAGCAATTTAACCTAAAACTGAAACAAAATTTACTAAACTAAGAATTAACTATGAATGCAAGCTGTAAAACACAGATAAAATCAATTCAAACAAACGGGTAGGGTTTTGACTTCATTCAGACTCTATGGGTTAAACCTAAAGAATTAAGCTAAATTCATATTCACATGCATTGATTGTAAATCGAACTCTTTAAAGTCTCAAACATACCTTCTCAGGCTATGTTTTCCTACTCTTCCCTATTAACCTTCCGCACCCAACAAATTGAAAGTTAATAAATCTAAGCTTATTAAGCACAAGAGTCCTAAAATGATTTCATTGGTTCTTGAATCTATCTCTAGCATCCAATACTACAATGGTGATTACCCAAGAAGCCTAACATGATTCATTTCTCAATCTCATCATGTTCATCACATATAAACAGTAAATTCAAAGTAAACACACAATCAAAATAAAATCATATGAAAAGAACACAATCAATTATTTAACCCATGAAAATCTAAATTACAATCAAAATCCTAACCCAAAATGGGTTAGTTCATGGCTAAATCAACAATACAAATGAAATAAACGAAAATACCAAAGTTCAACATAATGAAAATAAGATAAAAGACAAGAAATCTCCCCAAATAACGAATCCACTAGTTCAATCCCGAATCTTCCCTCTCTTTAGATCTAAATTCGCTCAAAATGAATCAAAGAAAATGTAAAAAAAAACTAGCTAACCCTACTCGAAGACCACCCCTGGAAAAAAGACTTAGTTTTTCTTTTATACTTCTCCCAAAATCATAAGAAAAGCGCTAAAAGATAAAATTGTGCATTTTACAAAACTGAAAAAAATGTAGAAGCTTCCTAAAGAATTCTGAATTGACAGAATTGCCCTCCGCTTGCTTCTTTGCTTGAATCTTCAATCTTAGGTGCTCTCCCTTGGGAACAAGCTTCATCGTGCTTGACTCTGCTTCAGAACTCTCCCAATTTCCGAGATCCGCTCACTTCTGAGTCCAGAAACTCCAAATCTGTCTTTATTCACTCAAAATGTCCATTTCAACCTGAAACACGAAATGTAAGGAATTAAGTAGCAATTCAGGCAAAAATGAACTAAGAAGTATCTACAATCCGGCCTAAAAGCTTCAATAAACTAGTATAATCCTCGGATTATCATGTTCATCATATCTGACAATAATAATATAAAACATATAAATATATTTGTATCAAGTAAGTTATATTACTGTATTTATTTAAACATCTAATGTGACCTTTTCATATTTATATAAATATGTTTAATTTTTCACATCAATCCCTCATAAACAATGTCTTATATTATATACAATGTATCAATCCTTTCTGTTATAAACAATGATTCATATAATATAGAACATATTAATCCCTACAGTTAAAGACTTCTTTGAAAACAATATTTATCAATGTCTCTGCCGATTCATCTTTTTGCAGGGCTAGCAGAATCTTGATACCTTGTCTTAAAGTTACTCTTGATAGTGCCACATACAATTGACCATGTGTAAAGACTTGATGGTGCATATACAATCCTACTGTTTTGAGTGATTGACCTTGGCTTTTGTTTATTGTCATACAGAAGTTAACTGTCATAAGTAACTGTCTTCTCTTCAACCTGAAAGGCCACTTAATATCTGCATTTGACATTATTATTCTGGGAATTGTGAAAATATCCCCAATGTTTGACCCGGTGATAATCGTTGCTTGTATGGACCACTTTCCTAAATGGGTTATGATCAATCTTCGTTCAATTGCAAAGACCATTAGATTGATTCAAATTACGCAGAAACATAATTGGAATGCCAATTTTCAATGCAATTCATGTTTGGGCATGCCGGAGCACATCAGAGAATTAAGAAATTTGGTAGGGTAGAGAATGTCATCATTGTTTGAGACATTTGTTGATTTGCAAGTGTTGTCCGAGTTGAAATACATCTTTCCATCTGTTGGCAGACTCTGGGTGATATAGTCATTCAATCTATGTACTGTCTCATTTTTGGGTGTCAATATTGCTTTCTCTCTCTCTCTCTCTCTCTCTCTCTCTCTCTCTCTCTCTCTCTCTCTCTCTCTCTCATATAATCAATATTATTTATCTAAACAGATAAATCCGGAAAAAAAATGTTCATAATCGTTTCTTCATGACTGGCATGTTGATCAATTTTCAAGTTTTCAAGTATTTGGATGTAACTTTCATCTTCTGCAACGTCCCTTCCTTCTCTGATATTAAGTAATATTTGTCAAAAGCCTTCAAGTTATCCAATTTTTTTAGGTTCACCAAGTTGTCTTCAACCTCATGTTCTCTGTAAGTGTTAACACGGTTACATGTTTCCAAAGGGAAGATGACGATAAACAGGCCTCTATTACGTCATGTTTTTTCCCTTTTGGTATAACTGGTAGAATCTGTCTGAAATCACCACCCAGGGCAACGGTGAGGCCTCCAAATATTCTATCTATGTTTGATTGATTTTTTTTAGACAAAATATCTTTCAGAGTTCTATCAAGAGCTTCAAAGTAGTACATGTTTGCCATGGGTGCTTCATCCCAAATGATCAAAGCTGTTTGTGCAAGTAGTTTTGCCAATTGTGTCCTCTTTTTGATATCACATGTACTTTCCTCGGTGATATCTAAAGGAATTCGAAAACATGAATGTGTTGTTCTTCCACCAGATAACAGAAATGCAGCAATTCTTGATGTAGCTACAGGCAGTACAATTTTACCCTAAGATCTTAATTTTGCCATGATTGTTGACCATAGGAAGGTTTTGCCTATTCCACCATGTCTGTAAACAAAAAATGGTGCTCCACTTTGGTTGTTGACAGAATTAAGGATCGAATCATATACATGTCTCTGGCCATTGTTGAGAAATCATTGTAAATTGTTTTCATATTGTCGATATCATAATTAATTCTTCAGCAATTAATCTATTCTGTGAATTCTCAAAAACGGAACAATCCGGAATTGGCATTCTAGGGAAACTTGTCAAGGATTTTCCTCCCTTTTTCATGAGCTCATCAATCTCGAACAATGCATAATTATGAATCTATTCCTCTGTACATCTCAATTCTATCATCCGCATTTTCTGTTTAAGACTGTAGGGAATGTCTTCAGATAGGCGTTCTGCATTTGCTCTCCATAAGTCTCTTGGACTAACCACTTTATTATATACAAGAATAGTTACAAAGAGTTGTCTTAATTGTCTTCCAGTAGCCCACGTTGATGCTTCGTCTAAGCAATCATTCCACTCTTTATCATCATCGAGAAATCCTAATGCATAACATGCATCTTTGAATGTAGGGAATATTTCTTCCGTTGATAGTTCGAATATCTTCAAATGATGTTGCTCCTTTTACTAAATTCAGGAGCATTCGCAAATAATATTTCTCACCACTACCTGGAAATACAAAATACACCTTGCCAATACACCTTGATCTTTGTCGTGGGGACCATTGTCTTTCTGTATCCTTCCAAACCCATTCGCTCTAAAAATTAGGATAAGTCAATGATCTTGCAGAATGGTATCATTGATTACATTTCATCCATTCAGTCAATTTCGTTTGCGTAACAACCTTGCTTTCCAAAAGATGAACCAAACACTTACTTGGATCGAAAACAATTGTTTGTTCGTTCTCTAAGTGGAATGGCAAACTTTCAACATCTAGCTCTCTGCAATACATGTCAAACTTAAATATCTTCCAACAAGCTTCCATAGAAGAGATATAACTGTAATGTTTTTGATTGAATTACTTAATGTCGTATTTATAACAAATATCAACGAACAATATAAAAACATTATATTTGACATATTTTGTACATACTTGTAGTCCAGATATGCCTTTATTTCATCTTTGTCCTGTAAAATCTCGCATTGATTTTTCTGTTGACCCTTGTTTGTAATTTCCATAGAAACTCTCATTTTGTCCGACCCTTTGTTGACATACTTGAATAGATACTTGATTGATCTATGTTGATTACATATCTCAATATTTATGTGAGCATCAAACTTAACCAAAAGATTCTTATTATAAGAAACAAGAAAATAGTTATCCAATTCGATACCCTTTTTCTCAACAAATGCTCCATTATTCCGTCTTTTATACATTGGGTATCTGTTGTCATCCACAGATGTTTCATTGACAAATTTCTTCGGAAAATGTTTTTTACATCTTCCTCTCTCCATACATGGTGAATTCTTGTTAACATCACCACATGGACCATGGATCATGTGATTCTCCATAGCTTCAAAGGCAAAACCATCAGTTTCCTTATTTGGAATTTCAGCAAAACCTATTTCATCTATTTTGGATACCGAAGGATTCTTATATTGGGAATGTAGAAAAACCAATATATGAGCATGGGGGAGGCCTCTCTTTTGGAACTCGATAAAGTAGATAACTGACAGAAACAATTATAACGTGTTCAGCAATAGTTGGTATAACATAATTTAATATCATAAATTATCAATGTACTACAATTAGTTAAAAAAAAAAAGTAGAAATATTATTCGTTGGAATACTTACTTGCCACTATTTCACCAAAATATTCACCTTTTTTTTATATCTCGCATTAGCTCAAGCAATTTGATCTCAAAAACTCTGCAAACTGCAGTTATTCTACTTTCTTGATCACATTATCCAATACAATTCTATAGATATTATATCTCCGGCCACTTGGGACTACAAGTGAACGTCAGAAAAATATTTGGATATCCATAACATCTGCAAATCGCCATTTTATCTTGGTAATTCTGAACACGATATTGGGGACTGCTAGTGTGAGACGAAGGGAGCAATGTAGATTTCCCTAGATGTTGTGCATTAACATCATCCTTTGAAATGGCATCCATCAACCCACTGTACAATCACTCCTCAATTTTTTCTGATTGTTTCTAATCCAACGAAATCTTTCCTTTTCAATAGCCATATATGCATCCACAATATATTGCTGCAATAATCTTCCTGATTTCAATAGAGTATGCTCTTTACATAATCTATATTGCAATCGAAATGCATAATATTCTCTCATGCTTAGCCTGTTTCTCTTTGAAGACTTTTTGTCAGGAAAGTCTTTATGGTTAATGTCGATTATGTATCCATCTTCTCCATACGGAAATAATATTGGATAACTTAATGCCATAAAGCTTGGATGCAAGTCAAAAATTCTTTGAAGACCCTTTTTTGAATGATGAACAATGACATCTTTTCCAGTTTCTGAAATTCCAATATCACTGACAATTAAACCCGCAATTTCAGATGTAGTTGGCAAATTGTATTGTCTTCCATCCTTTTCCCTTTTCATTTTTAAATGCAAATGCACATCTCTATTATCATTCCAATGGATATGGTCCCTGATAGAACGAAAACTTTTAACCAATTCATTGTTTGCATCAAACATCAATTGCAATTCCTGTACTAATTTCTTGTCAACAGTAGCATCGGTTGTATTACCTCGTACATAATTAATCTATGACTGGTTTCATACTCTGTGTCATAAATATAAAGTTGCGCAAACTGAGGTTTCCTTCCTTCGGGTGGAAGTAACGATCCTATTCGGTAGTAATTCTTTCCGCAGAGTTTGAAAATGTATGGACCACCCCCTTGGTCAATCTCATGGTCAACATGCCCTCCCATTGATGTAAATGAGAACAATGAATTGTATATTCTTATTTTACTCCTGAAACTAATCCTTTTATTACCACTGGACACATCCAATAAACCTTTTAATGGTTCTGGTAGTTCTTTCAATAACGACAACTGAACTTTGCCATCCATACAACATAATGAAAACAAAGGGATCGATGGCTCTTGGTTCTTAACAGTTCGCTCTTCATACAACATGATTGATCCACAATGAATGCACTTGTAGATGGTTCACCAAAGTTCCAAGACTCTTTTTCCACTGTGCAAAGAAATAACGTGTTATTTTTAGAAAGTAATTGACATGTTCTGTTAATTTAGAAAATCAGAATGACATTTTTTTTTTTTTTACTAAGATTAATACTTGAGTTAACATTTAAATATGTATAACTAACAATGTGACACTTGTTACCTCTTTCTGTCGAGCGAGATTTTGAACCTCTATTTGTCTTCGATAAAGATTTCTTTTGTTTTTTCAATGTCAAAATTGTTCAAAAAAGATCTGCACCTTTATTTTTACAAAATAATGAATAACATTATATTTTTAAGATATAACAAACTGAATGTTTAAACATATGTTGTCAGATTCAGGCCTCACGATTATACTGTCCTGCCTTCGTAATTGGAATATTAGAGTCAGGCTCTGTGCACGGAGAAGCACCTGAAAAACATAGATTTAGTTAGTCAATTTAAGTTATCATAATCTAAAAAACATAGGTAACCAATAATATAATATTTTTTACCTCTCTTCCTTTTTAATACGGACATTCTCTCTGTTCTATTTTCCTCACGTATCTCATTTACATTTACAGAAGCATTTGAAGAACTTGTAGAACACTTCTCTATGTTTGATACACATTGTTTATGTTCTTTAGATCTCTTATTTGAACTTAAAAATAATAATAACAGAATTAATACTATACCATGCAACAAATTATATAATTGAAAAGCTTAACCAAAAGGTGCAAATAGTAATTAAATATCTCATTTATATTTATAGAAGCATTTAAAGAAATTATTGGATCTTTCTTTGTGTTTGATACACAAGTTTTATGATTGAGACTATATTACACAACAAATTATATCATTAAAGAAAACAAAAACTGATTTACTCGACCATGTAATATACAAAATATTTGTATGACTATACCAAAATAAATAAGGTGGTTACTTTTGTTGGATACTTTATTATGGATCATTTTGCTGTGAAATTCATACGTCAAAACACCAATATATAGTTCATTAAAAACTAAAAGAACAAAGATATAGACTAAACTCGTTTACTCTTTGCATAATAATTATATGAAGTTCTAATATTAAATATACCTTTTTTCTTTTTGGAGATTGACTTTCTGACTCGCTTTGGAAATCTAGGCCTTCTTTTGTTCCATATAAACATTCTCAATTTTCTATTCTCCTTACATACTTTTGTTATGAAATCAACGATACTTATTTGTCTAGAGTCATATGCCAATCTATAGTTTTCAATCACTCGCAAATATAATTCCTGAAAATATGACTGTATAGCTGCTGCGTCTTTATCCATAAGAACCATTTTATAATCTTGCACCTGACCAAAACAAAAAATATATTGTGTTAACTGCATTCCTTTTTTCACCTCTGCCGAGTCCAGATTTTTATAACTATGCAAAAATTGATAACAAATGATTTACTACAGTTTTTTATGTAAATTTATGGATGAAAAAATATTTTATTAAAACTTTATAACATATTATATTATGATCTTGTAGCAAGATTTGAACCGAAACATAGCTTCATCTGTTACAACCACACATTAAAATAGTTCGGCAACATAGAGATTTCCAAACAAAGGAAACATTATTATCATAAATATGAATAAGCTATTGGTTCGGCAATGGTCTATCAAAAGTATATCATCCATTTGTTGGTTCGACAATTGAGAATATAACTGACTGTGACATTAAACGAAAAACATACCTGCATTTATTACAATCATACTTATATTATGGTATTCTTGTTAACTCATCACAATTTTACAGATGAATTATATATAAATAAATGGTTCATAAATTAAATTTTGACCTCATGGAAATCTTAATTGATTACAATTCTAATGAAAAATTATGATTAACTAGAAAGTTTTGAATTTGTTCTTTATTGGTTTTCCAAGAATTTATATAAATATTTTCACAAATTAGGATCGTCAAATTCACTTGTATAAAAAACTTGAGTTATATGAATCTGATATTACAATCAATATTCAATTTAACAATTATAAAATAATAGTTCACAAAAAGAATATATTTATTACCTTTAATAGGAATCACACTGTAACTATAAGGAGAAATCGTTTCATCCAACCATATATATCTACGTTAACGAACAATAAAAATAAAGATGTAAGAGGAATACAATAGTAAGGATGTAAATATTATTATGCATAAATTATTTAAGAAACAAAAGCAGTACTATATAAAGAAAAAAGAAGATGCAAACCTTAAAGTAGATCAAACACAGCATACGTAAGATAATAGCATAAATTATTTAAGAAACAAAAGCAGTACGATATGAAGAAAAAAGTAAAACCTGCATTTATTTCAATAACAAGTCAAACACGATATTCTATAACATTTACAATTGATGCAACTAAATCAACCTTAGCAAGTGCACTAGTCGTGTTCAAGTAATAAAGTGATGAGTTTGAGTATCGTCCCACAGAGATCAAAGCGAATATTTGTAATTACCTAAAACTACTTACACGTTATTTGAGAAAACGAAATCTTAGAGTGTAAAAGTAACGGATTAAAAATAACTAAATTAAACAAATAAATAATGTGATGAACTTTGCAATATTAATGAAGTTAGGGTACAGATTTCCCCCTAATTATGCTTGACAACCACTCTTAATACCCGTTTGTGCTATGAATTGGTAGGATTCTTCTAAGGCCAATTATCCTTATTCAGGCATAATATTCAACTTAATACAGATCCCTATTCGGTTACTCTGAAATTAAGAAGCATAAATTCATCAATCCCTTACGACTAATTCGCCCTATTCGGTTATGAATTAGATGGACCACAAATTAATCCTAGAATCTCTATTCGATTACTTCTAGTTTTAATATGTTGTGCAATGTTATTCCCATAGAACAATTATGAATATGAATTAAGCAATAAACCCTAACTTCTCTATTCGAAACATCATTAAGGTAATTAAATCAATCCAACATTCATAAAGCATTAAACCTAAACTCTTGCACAAATTCATAAACATAAATCTGGTATTAAGAATAAAATTTGTTCAAAACATAATTAGGGTTCCATCCTCCCCTAACAAAAGGGATTTACTCCATCCTAAGAACAAAGGAATAAGTAGAAAAGAAGTAAAACATAATCAGACTTGAAAATAAATAAAAATCAAACTCTTAAATCTGATCTTCAGTCTTCAAGCCCCAAGAATGCGTCTTCTCCTCTAAAAAATATGCAAAATTCGTCCCTTGACAACTGATCTCAATTATACTTAAATACCCAAAAGAGTCCTAAGTGAAAAAGGAAAGAAAAACTGATAAAAACGCCCTAATAAGTTCTGCCACAACCCTGGCCGTGGCCGAATTTAAGTCACCATAGCCTAGGTCGTGGTGCTTCCTGGTCTCTTTGTTTTCTCTTTGTTCCATCACCATGGCCATGGTGAACTACCAAGGCATGGTCGTGGCCTTCAAGACTGAAGGGCAATCTCAACTTCTTCAAGCTTTAAGTCCCAATTTCATTCCAATACTCCAATCTACTCAATCAAAGCCTAAAAAAACATAAAAGTTATCCAAACCAATAAGTAACCATTCATATCTCAAACTTAACAAAAACAACCATAAAAACAAAGGAAACAAATAAGAAGTTAACTAAACTAACATCAAAACAACTCTAAAAACACTCAAATTATGCAACTTATCAACAATGTATGAGTATGTTGAAATTCACATAACTATTTATAAATGCCTCGTATTATACCTCAACATTTATTTATAGGATCAGATTCATCTCACTTGTAGATTATTAAGAGCAATACATTAATGAGCAAATTAAATTTTACAAAATAAATCATTAGGAAATTAATAGTTCGATATATCTTTATATTTTTATATTTTTATATTTTTTTTAAATAATAATGAAACCATGAAGTTCATAATAAATTATATTTTTATCGGGTGTAATTATATTTGGAGTTGGACATCTCCACTTCATTAAAACGTCATCGTTTAACATGTTCATCGTCTTTAAAAGCAAATTAAGGATTAAGGACATTTTATCGTTGACTTTGTAATCACAGTTGCACTTCAAAATTGATTCTTTTTATCAACTCATATTATTGTTCAACTTTGTTTTTACTTGCATCAACCAACAATTTATAGGTAATTACAGTCTTTCCTACTGGGTTTTATCTGTATCTCATTTTTCTGTCTGACAATGTCGCACATAGAAATTCCTAGCACAGTTACCTGTACCGATCTTTTGCAATTTCGAATACAATATCGCCGATGATTTTGATCTATTACCATGTGATGGTTTTAAATCTTTCACAAATTCGGAGACCCCTACTGGGTTTTTCACTTTTTTTCAAATTTTTCTCCAGTGTGGTCTAGTGACTCCTTTCTCTTCGTTTGTGGAAGAAGTCATGATTTGTTATAACGTTGTACCCACTCAACTCCATCCCAATGCCTGGAGATTAATTTTGAGTTTTGAAAGTCTGTGTTTAATGCACGATATTCTACCCATGTTTTATATTTTTAACTACTTCTATGCATTAAAAAAGAGGTCGAATAGTCCATTTTATTTTATCAAGGGTAGAAAAGGCCGAGTACTGTTAACTAGATTATCAAATAAAGTGCAAGGATGGAGTGATAGATATTTTCTGTTGGGTTGCAAAAAAGGTTGGGGTGGACTACCCACACAATGGATAAAAGCTGCAATACCCCACCAGAATCTTGGTAGAATAGATGTGAAGGAAGCTGACATCCAGACATTGGAGAAGTTTATTCAAAATCAACAAACATTCAATGTTTTCGATATGTTGGAAAAATACTCCATTCTTCAATTCAAAAGAGGTATTACTATTTTTTAAATCATCACTTTTCATTTCTTTATTAATTGATTATCATGTAACTTTTTTTTTTTTTTTGGTTGGTTGTAGTGGATATAGACATTGAATCCCCAAATTTAACATCTTCAACATCAACTTATACACCCAAATTGATGGGCGCTATTTCTGTAGGATCATCTACATTCAAAAATGAAGATAAATATGAAGATATAGAAGAGCTGCCACTGATCAGACGAACCAAGCATAAAAAGGTGTGTGATGAGAAAGTTCAAGTTACAGCCCCTCCCGATAGGTTAAAAACAATGTCTACAAAAGATCTTGAAGAACTTACATCAGAAGAGGTGAATTCTGTGATCTAAAATTGATGAATTTGATTTACTCTTAATTTATTAAAAAAAAAGTTATATTATTGTCGTTGTTGTTGACATGTTTGTGGCATGGAGAATTATGGCTTATTTGGAAATTAGAAGGCGATGGCTAGCCTCCGATAAGATCATTGAAGATTTGGAAAGAAACAAAAAAAGATTTGTTGTTCAGAGGAGCAAAATCACAAAGGAAATAATGGATTTAGGGAAGCAAATGGCAGAAGCTATGAATGAATTGGAGTTTCATAGGAAGAAATTATCAGTGATTGAACAATCATGTTCAAATGCAAAGTTAGAAAATGATGTTCTTGAAAGAAAGGAGAAAGAATTATTGGATTGCAACAACAAGCTGAAATCTAGCCTTGTTGTAGTTGAAAAGAAAAGAGATAGAGCTTCTGATACTATCTTACACATGTTCTTGAATACTCGAGAAGTATATTGTGATGCATTTAAGTCCAGATTTCTAGATGAAGATTTCAGTTTCTTAGAGAATTTTGTCCTGCAAGAGGAAGAAACAAATCTGGTAAAAGAGGATTGAAACGTGGACATTCCTTGAAGTTTGTTGTTACTTATAGTTTGTTTACGGATCTAATTCTTTTACTACTTGTATGAAATTTTTTTGTTCATATCTGGGTTTTTTGTTTTGGAAATATCAATTTTCCCAATGGGCGATTCGATTCGCATTTGAGAGGTGTCGAATGATAATCTCGAAAAAGAATCTGCTTAAATTCATGAAATTGTTGATAAGTAGGATTACGTAGCCATGGGTACCGAGTTTGTTAGTGTTGTTTTGTGTTTATGTAGGAGTTTCAAGAATATAAATATAAGCAATTATAAGTACCAACGTTGAAAGTTATGTTGAAATTCATTTGATCGGGACTAACGTTTTCGGACGACAATGGAAATTTACTTACTTGTGGTTTGCAAATAATCTAGTGGAGATGTTGCGACAATGCGGGATTAACTTTAACAAGAATATTGAAAAGCATATTGATGTGAATCCATTTGGTGAGCTATTGATGTCATCAAGGATTGTGTTGAATAACGGTGTTTATTGGGTTGCGTTTCATAGTGGTTTATGTTTGTATCTGTAAAAATATTCCCTGATACATTATTACTAAACTATGTTTAGAGCTATTGTAATTGCCATACAGCCCGTTCTTGGTTAATCATTGGTACACTCTTAAGAACATTAACTTGGATTGCAATCATATTGTTTAACCAATCGAAAATAATTTCAAAGAGAAAAAAAAAAATTATACGAGAACAGAGATCTGTTTAATATATTTTAATATCAAAATACATGTGTACATTGCCTTATATATTTATCAAGGTTCAGAAAATGGTGTAGATTTAGGTTTTGTGGTCATCTGATTAGAACATTCTAATTCTTCTTTTTTGAGATCAATCGAATACTCCCGTGTATTAAGACCAGCAACAATAAGCTTAACATCGTCCACGATCTCAAACAAAGCATTGATCATATCGTTGCATTTTTGTAACGCCCCGCTTGAGGTACGTTGTTATTGTTTCCTCTTTCGCCCTTAATCGAGTTGGTTTTTTGTTAATATTGTTTGATTAACATTAGTATGAGTGTTGTGTGGATTAATAGCCTTGAAATGGGTTAAAAATGGAAGAAGTGTTGTATGCCGAGCTTCGCCGCGGCGAAGATATGTTGAAACATCCGGAAACTCTCGGACGGTTTCGCCGCGGCGACAGAAGTTTCTTCGCCGCGGCGACGGGCCGATTTTAATGTTGGTAAGTTTTAGATATTTCCTTCCCTAAGGGCAATTTGACCATTCTACCCCTAATTAGCAGGAAAAGGGGAGTTAATGTAAGGATTTCATGGAGAATGTGTTGATATGGGGGTGAGTTGTAATGAATCAAAGGTATAGATGGAATTCCCAAAGAAGAGTAAGGGCAAAATGGGAATGATTGCGTTTTATTTCATTAAAAGGAATTAGAATTAACAAACCCCTCATTTCTTCTTCTCAAACGCAACTCTTCATCTTCTTCCTCTCAACTATCTCTTTTGATCAAGGAATTCCAAGGGGTGTTTTGAAGTAATTTGAGGTGGAAAAGCAACCTAGGCTCCCTAAGGTAAGAATCTCTACTTAAGTGTGTGTGATTTGGAGTTTAACCCATATTGAAGTTTGAGGGTTTTCATTCTTTTGGTTAAGATTGGAGGGAAAGTCAAGCTAAACAAGTGAAAGGAAGAAATTGTGAAGTCTCTCCATAACCAGGTAAGTAAAATCCAACCCAAGTTGAGATTCATGAAATTTCTTGACTAGGGTTTTGATAGAAATGATGTATGTATGTGATATACATGTGATATGCATGTATGGAGATTTCTATAGAGATTTCTATGCTTTGTGAATGTTAAACCTGCATATGAGAAATGGGTTGTGGGTTGACAAGGTGGTTGAGATGGATTTGAAGGGGTGTTATGAAACCCTTTTTGGAAGTGTTTGTTGACAGGTTTTTATGGCTTTGTGAGGGTTTTTCCCCATTTTGGATGGTTAGGAAAAGTTTTAGAATCATGGCTATGATAGAGTTTTATAGTGCACATGAGTTGTTTGATGAAATGCCTAATGAGGTTTGAGTGTGAGTAATGAACCTTAATTTGCAACATTGATGTTGGATCTCATAAGTGCATTGGGGAAGTTGAACCATCCATAGGCACTAGTTGTACATGGAAAATGACCTAAGAAAGTGTAAGAGAATTGTGTGTGCAAATACCCTATGAGTAGAGAGCCTGGTGGGTACAACTACTCTACGGGTAGAGGCATTGAGAAATAATACAATAGAATGAATTGAAGAGTAGTATAGTTGGGATGATGCTTGTGATCATACCCAACCGTTAGGGGATCGGATTGATGCTTTGTGATCATCATCGAATAGCCCTTAGAGATGGGTCGATGCTTTGTGATCGTCACCAATGGTAATAGAAATGGGGTAGGTGCTTTGTGATCACTACCCAATTAGTTATTAGATAAGTGGCTTGATGCTTGTGATTATCATCAAACGTTAGTAGAAGCGGGTTGATGCTTTGTGATCATCACGACAGTGACTAGAGACGGGTTAATGCTTGGTGACGTTACCCAAAGGTCATGAGGAACGGTAGGTGCTAGGTGATCTCCACCCGATAGTTAGAAGAATCGAGTTGGTGCTTTGTGATCTCACTCGGTAGTCATAAGAACGGTTGGTACTTGTGAATTCACACCGATAGCCATAGAGAGCGAGATGGTGCTGTGTGAACGCCATCCGGCCGTACCTCCGATAAGATGAGGCCATGATGTTTAGTAGAAACAGAGATAGAATCAGAAATAGTATAAGGAAAGAATTAAGAGTTATCTTACGGGACAGACAGATAGAGAGTTTACTACTGAGCATTTTTTGTGCTCACCCCGTTATTTTCCTTTGTGGATGCAGGTTCTAGGTGATGACGAGTCGGAGGGGCGTCGGCAAGCGAAGAGGAATAGCTACACTGTTTTCCCCTGTGTTGTCTTTTAAAATGCATTTTGTAAACAGTAATCTTGTGTATAAAAGACATATGTATTATTAATGTAAGAAAACTTGGGGCCCAATTTTATATTGTTATTATGCATGCATGGTACTAGTTTTCAGTAGTGTACATATTTGGTATCAGAGCAAAGATTTTGGGATTGAACAGTGTACTATTCTCATCGCCAAGACGTCCTCTAACCGACTGTGTGAGTAATTCTTTCCTTACAGTAATTGTTTCCTGAGTTCATTAGTGTGATCATTTTGTAGATGAGGCGTAGTTATCGAAACCGCGGTAAAGGTGTGGTGAATGAAGGAGAACCTTCTAACCCAAAGTCTACGCCCTCTGGATGAAGCTAGAATCCGGGAATTGTACAGCAAGTTATGGCAGAAACTCAGGGGAGAGTTGTACCCCCTGTTCAGGTACCACCAGTTACGCATGTGGAGAGAGGACAACCGGTACCTCCCCCAGCGCAGAACAGAGTGGAACTGATTACGGTCTTTCTAGCAGCATCAACCCTCAGAGGTTTAAGGGTACTACAGATCCAGTAATAGCAGAAGAATGGCTTGGGTCCGTAGAAAGAGCCACAGGTTTATTCCCATGTCAGACCGGGAGAAGATCCGGTACGCGAGTTTCTTGTTTCGGGGTGATGCCCGAATTTGGTGGGAATTAATGGAAGAAACTCATGACGCGACAGTAATGACGTGGGAAGAGTTTAGGCAAGAGTTTGAGGCTAAGTATAGAACAGAGGACCAAGTTCATGAGAAGGTCCAAGAATTTATCAGTCTTCAGCAAGGGACTAGCGCTGTGAAAGAGTACTCAGTGAAGTCACACGCTCTTGCAAGGTTTGCACCGGGAATAGTTAGCACCGGCCTTGAGAAGGGATAAGTTTGTGCATGGATTGAAGCCGGAGATAGCCCGGGATATTATGACAAGCTCCAACCCTCCTCGAAATATAGTGAGGCCTTGAGGCAGGCAATAATGAGGCGGAGATTTTTGAGAATAAAATCTTCCCCGTAGGATCCCGACGGGAGGACCAAAGGAGCTACCCTCTACTCCCCAGAGAGAAAGCATGAGGGTGTAAGAGGCAAAGAAATGAAGAATCAGAAGAAGAAGTTTCAAAATAGACAGAATAGAAAAGAGTGGAAGAATAAACGACCTCGGACGAAGGGTTTCCTCCTTGCCCTAAATGTGTGGAAGAATCACCCGGAGAATGTCTGAGGGATCAGAGAGTGTGCTATAGGTGCCGACAGCCAGGGCACCATGATAGAGATTGTAAAGCTCCTCTTCCACCTGCCACTCAGAGTTCAGGAGGTACTGCGAATGCCAGAGTCTTTACTGTGGCACAGGGGGAGAGCAGAGGCCAGTCCATCAGCCGTTACTGGTCAGTATTATTTCATGCAGTCCCTTTATATGCTTTATTGATTCAGGTGCTACTCATTCGTTCATATTATGGGATGCTTGAAAGATTAGGTTTGAAACCTACTAGAGCGACTCAACCCATTAAGATAGAACTACCCGATGGGGTAGTGTTGTGACTCAAGAGATTTTGTTAAGAGAGTCCTTAGTGATCCAGGGTAGGGAGTTATCGTTGACTAATGTTTTCGATATGCCCGATTTTGATGTGATTCTGGGTATGGACTTCCTAGGGAGTATGGAGTAGAGATTGACTGTCGGAAAAAGAAGGCGAGGTTTAACCTCGACGTGGGATGTATTTAGTTTTGGAGAAGCCATCAGTTGAGCATGCTGATTAGTAATGTGAAAGCCAGGAAGATGTTGAGAAAGGGGTGTTCGGGTTATATTGCCCATGTAGTGCAAAGTGGTGATGTTCACAGTTAGAGATTCAGAGGGTGCCAGTAGTTCGAGACTTTAAGATGTGTTCCGAAGAGTTACGGGTTTGCCTCCAGAGAGGAAGGTAGAATTTAGTATCGAACTAGCACTAGGGACAGCACCAAATCTAAAGCCCCTTATCGAATGGCCCCAGCTGAGCTCCAAGAATAAAGAAGCAACTCCAAGAGCTTTTAGATAAAGGCTTTATCCGACCAAGTCATTCCCCTTGGGGAGCTCCAATCCTGTTTGTGAAAAAGAAGGATGGACACTAGGATGTGTATTGATTATAGGGAGTTGATAAAGTTACAGTGAAGAATAAGTACCCGCTACCCCGGATAGATGACCTTTTGATCAGTTGAAAGGAGCAGCAGTGTTCTCAAAATTGATTTGAGGTCCGGGTACCATCAGGTAAAAGTGGTTGAGCAAGATGTGGCTAAGACTGCCTTTCGTACCAGATATGGGCATATGAATTGTGTAGTGCCTTTTGGCTTGACTAATGCCCCAGCAGTTTTTATGGACTTGAGACAGGGTATTTCATGAGTACTGGATCAGTTCATGTTGTCTTCATCGACGACATTCGATTTACTCAAAGTCCAGAGAAGAGCATGAGAAACACTTGAGGTTAGTACACAGCGGCTGAGAGAAAAGAAGTTGTGTGTGCTAAATTCTCAAGTGTGAGTTTTGGCTTAATCAAGTGATATTCCTGGGTCATACCGTGTCGAAGGAAGGGATTTCGGTAGATCCGAGTAAAGTGCAGGCCATCCTGGAATGGCAAAAGCCGAGAACAGTGAAAGAATCAGGGTTTCTTAGGCTTAGCAGGTTACTACCGGCGATTTGTAGCAGGATTCACCCAGTTGGCTAAACCGTGACAGCTCTTACCAAGCAGAAAAACTCCTTTTGTCTGGTCAGCAGCATGTGAAGAAAGCTTTCAAGAGTTGAAGAAGAGGTTAACAACAGCTCCTGTACTAGTGTTACCGCAGGAGGGTGTAGATTATGACATTTATACCGATGCTCTTTGCAGGGACTGGTGCGGTGTTAATGCAGTTAGGTAGGGTTATAGCTTATGCTTCTCGTCAATTGAAAGAGTACGAGACCAGATACCTACGCATGACCTAGAGTTAGCAGCCGGTGGTCTTTGCTTTAAAGATATGGAGGCATTACCTTTATGGTGTGAAGAGTAATCTACACAGATCATAAGAGTTTAAAGTACTTCTTCACTCACAAAAGAGTTAAATATGAGGCAGAGAAAGTGGTTAGAGCTGGTCAAGGATTATGATTGTGAGATCAAATACCAACGGGGAAAGCCAATGTAGTAGCGATGCTTTGAGTAGAAAATCCCATTTTCCGGCTTACCAAGCAGAAAGAGTTAATAGAAGAATTGTCTAAGGAGCAGATTGAGGTGGTTCCGGGAAGAATTGCCAGCCTAGAGGTACAGTCTTCTTTACTGGAGGAAATTAGAGAAAAGCAAGTGGCAGATGAGTGGTGTCAGAAAACAATTCACAATTGTTTGAGGGCAAGACAGCAGAGTTTTTGTGAGAGATGGTGTCTCTATTTCAGAAAACGGTTGTGCATTCCTCCAAATGAGGAGTTGAAACAGAAAATTCTTATGGAGGCTCATGACAACCGTACACCGCTCATCCGGGAGCAACCAAAATGTATCAGGATATAAGAAAGGCTACTGGTGGTCAGGTATGAAGAAAGACATCGCGAGTTGTGTACAATGTCTAATTTGTCAGCAGGTGAAAGCAGAACATCAACGGCCATCAGGGTTGCTTCAACCATTGAGTGTTCCAGAGTGGAAATAGGAGAGCGTTTCAATGGATTTTATCACGGGTCTTCCCAGAGTGCTGAAGGGGTGTAAGCTATATGGGTGATTGTGGATAGATTAACCAAGTCAGCCCATTTTCTCCCAGTAAAGGAAAGTACCACTACAAATCAATTGGCTCAGATTTACCTCAAGGAGATAGTCAGATGCATGGTGTGCGCAAGACTAAGTATCAGATAGAGTTCCAGATTTGTTTCAGCCTTTGGACAAGTTTACAGAGGAGTTTGGGTATGTTAGCATCAGTACTGCCTATCACCCTCAGTCAGATGGCCAAACCGAGAGAAAGAATCAGGTGCTTGAGGATATGTTGAGAGCCTGTTGCATGGATTATAGAGTATCCTGGCATGAGAGTTACCATTAGTGGAATTTGCCTACAACAACAGTTATCAGTTACAATTAGAATGGCGCCTTACGAGGCTCGTATGGGTAGACGGTGTAGGTCTCTGCTTCATTGGGATGAAGTAGGCGAAAGAGATGAGTTGAGTACCGCTCTTGGGCCAGAGAGACTCAGAAACTAGTAGATGATGTGAGGTTAATCAGAAATAGAATGAAACAAGCCCAAGATGACAGAAGAGTTATGCCGACTTGAAGAGGAAAGAGGTAGAATTCCAAGTGGGCGATAAAGTGTTTCTGAAAGTTTCCCCTTACAAGCGAGTCAGCGCTCAGAAGCAAAGGAAGTTAGCACCGAGGTATGTAAGTCCTTTTGAGATCTTGCAACGAGTGGGAAAAGTGGCCTACAGATTGGCACTACCACCTAGCATGGACAGGTGGCATGATGTCTTCCATGTCTCGATGCTACGAAAATATGTAAGTGATCCCCTCCACATCTTGAGCGTAGAGGACGTTGATGAAGTGACAGAGAATCTAGTATATGAAGAACGTCCAGTTCAGATTTTAGATCGAAGAGTTAAAGAGCTTCGGAACAAGAGTGTTCCGCTAGTTAAGGTCCTTTGGAGGAATCACAAAGTGGAAGAGGCCACTTGGGAAGTAGAGCGGGACATGCAGAATCGTTTCCCAGAGTTATTTGCATGAATTTCGGGGACGAAATCTTTTAAGGGGGGAAGAATTGTAACGCCCCGCTTGAGGTACGTTGTTAGTTTCCTCTTTCGCCCTTAATCGAGTTGGTTTTTTGTAATATTGTTTGATTGACATTAGTATGAGTGTTGTGTGGATTAATAGCCTTGAAATGGGTTAAAAATGGAAGAAGTGTTGTATGCCGAGCTTCGCCGCGGCGAAGATATGTTGAAACCATCGGAAACTCTCTGGACGGTTTCGCCGCGGCGACAGAAGTTTCTTCGCCGCGGCGGACGGGCCGATTTTAATGTGGTCAAGTTTTAGATATTTCCTCCCTAAGGGCAATTTGACCATTCTACCCTAATTAGCAGGAAAAGTGGGGAGTTAATTGTAAGGATATTTTCATGGAGAATGTGTTGATATGGGGGTGAGTTTGTAATGAATCAAAGGATATAGATGGAATTCCCAAAGAGAGTAAGGGCAAAATGGGAATGATTGCGTTTTTATCATTAAAAGGAATTAGAATTAACAAACCCCTCATTCTTCTTCTCAAACGCAACTCTTCTCTTCTCTCTAACTTATCTTTCTTTGATCAAGGAATTCAAGGGGTTTTTGAAGTAATTTGAGGTGGAAAAGCAACCTAAGGCTCCCTAAGGTAAGAATCTCTACTTAGTTGTGTGATTTGGGAGTTTTAACCCATATTGAAGTTTGAGGGTTTCATTTTTGGTTAAGATTGGAGGGAAAGTCAAGCTAAACAAGTGAAAGGAAGAATTTGTGAAGTCTCTCATAACAAGGTAAGTAAAATCCAACCAAGTTGAGATTCATGAAATTTCTTGATTAGGGTTTTGATAGAAAAGATGTATGTATGTGATATACATGTGATATGCCTGTATGGAGATTTCTATAGAGATTTCTATGCTGTGAATGTTAATACCTTGAATATGAGAAATGGGTTTTGGGTTGACAAGGTAGTTGAGATGGATTGAAGGGGTGTTATGAAACCCTTTTGGAAGTGTTTTGTTTGACAGGTTTTTATGGCTTTGTGAAGGGGTTTTTCCCCATTTTGGATGGTTAGGAAAAGTTGAATCATGGCTATGATAGAGTTTTATAGTGCACATGAGTTTGATGAAATGCCTAATAGAGGTTTGAGTGTGAGTAATGAACCTTAATTCTTGCAACATTGCATGTTGGCATCTCATAAGTGCATGGGGAAGTGAACCATCCATAGGCACTAGTTGTACATGGAAAAGTGACCTAAGAAAGGGTAAAGAGAATGTGTGTGCAAATACCCTATGAGTAGAGAGCTTGTGGGTACAACTACTCTACGGGTAGAGAGCATTGAGAAATACTACAATAGAATGAATTAGAAGAGTAGTATAGTTGGGATGATGCTTTGTGATCATCACCCGACCGTTATGGGAATCGGATTGATGCTTGGTGATCATCATCCGAATAGCCCTTAGAGTGATGGGTCGATGCTTTGTGATCGTCACCCGATGAGTAGTAGAAATGGGTAGATGCTTTGTGACCGCTACCCGGTTAGTAATAGATAAGTAGGTTGATGCTTTGTGATCATCATCCAACGGCTAGTAGAAGCGGGTTGATGCTTTGTGATCATCACCCGATAGTGACTAGAGACGGGTAAATGCTTGGTGAACGTTACCCAAAATTCATGAGGAACGGGTAGGTGCTAGGTGATCTCCACCCGATAGTTAAGAAGAATCGAGTTGGTGCTTTGTGATCCTCACTCGGTAGTCACTAAGAACGGGTTGGTACTTTGTGAATTCCACCCGATAGCCATAGAGAGCGAGATGGTGCTGTGTGAACGCCATCCGGCCGTACCTCCGGTAAGATGAGGCCATGATGTTTAGTAGAAACAGAGATAGAATCAGAAATAGTATAAGGAAAGAATTAAGAGTTATTCTTACGGGGACAGACAGATAGAGAGTTTTACTTACTGAGCATTATTTTGTGCTCACCCCGTTATTTTCCTTTGTGGATGCAGGTTCTAGGTGATGACGCAGTCGGAGGGGCGTCGACAAGCGAAGAGGAATAGCTACACTGTTTTCCCCTGTGTTGTCTTTTAAAATGCATTTTTGTAAACAGTAACCTTTGTGTATAAAAGACATATGTATTATTAATGTAAGTAAAACTATGGGGCCCAATTTTATATTGTTATTATGCATGCATGGTACTAGTTTTCAGTAGTTGTTACAATTTTTTTCTTGTACCATTTAGATTTTCAATGTTGTTGTGAACATTTGGTAGTATCTGTTTGAACCCCTTTTGTCTGTAACCCATTGTTGCACCAACAGGTTTAAAAAAAGACAATGAATTCCAATAAATATTTAAACATGCTAGAAATATAAATTGAATTATAACTATAACTATATATATATGAAAATAATACGATAATATAAAATTGAATTCCAAATAAATAAGTTACCAAAATGTTTAGAGTTTATAATATTTTTTGTTTAGTTTTATATACATAACATTTTTATTACTGTCTCTCTTAATGTCTTCCCATTCCAAGCTGTTCCTCATCTGCAGAAAGCAAAGTATCTTTTGCATTCAGATCCGAAACAATAGTGAGTATGGAAATCATGACCTGGACCAGCAAATTCGTGCCTTCTCTTATTTTTGTTTTCGCGGTATTTATATCGATAACATTTTGGTCGATGTCGTCCAAAATCTGTTGTAGGTCTCCCTTTTGTCCAGCCATTATTGAACCAATTAAAACAAAAACAGATAAAGAAAGTGTACAAATGTATAAAAGTTAGATGAATAGAAGTTGAAATTGATACTTATATATACTTACAGTTTCGAAAATAACTTAAATAAGAAGAGAGAACAAACACATGGAAAACAAACAGATATGTCCTATTAAATGAATACGGCGATTGAAGAACCCCAAAACATCAAAAATCCAAACGAGGTAACATGCATTGACTTGAAACATTTCATCAATTTAATAAATTATTACGTTTGGAAAACCAACAAAAGAAATAGTAATAAAAAAGTATAATACTACAGGTCTGATAGTTTTCCATATGTTCGTTTTCTCTTCTTATTTAAGCTCTTCTTTATAAGTTATTTTAATATGAAACCGTATATTAAAGTAATTTGTTATTTTAATTTGCTTGATAGTTTTATATTAATTAATAATAATGTTGACTTATTTGAATTAATAATAATGTTGTTTGGAGAATTCGAAAAAAATTAAATATTATTTTATTAAAACGTGCACCTACTATTCCAAAAACATCGGTCCAACCGGTTTTCTATAGTCGATGGATTAACAATCATTTATGTTTCATTATTATATTCATTTATCCGATGTTTCTTTATCCAACGCATTTTATATTTCTTTGAGCCGTGTTCAAGCCCATTGTCTGTCGAACACGCTTTCAGTGTAATCGTTTTGACTTTCTCTTCTGTCAATCCTGATTTGCTCTTAAAAGGTTTGAAGCTTTCATGTTGAGATTTTCTACATTGCCGAATCAATTATTGTATATCTCATCCCTCTTTTCAATACTATTCTTTGTTTTTGGTAGTAGTTTCATATGTTTGTTTCTGTAATCTATTGTAAAATTTTGTTTAACGTTATAATATACAGTTGTATTTGATGGGCATTCCTACCAATTGAAGTTATTTCTACACAATTATAACACCTGCACAAAAATTTGAATCAAGCGTTATCAAAAATGAAAACCTAGGTTTACCATTCATAAGAAATCAATACTTGAAGGGTCACAAAAAGGGAAGAAACAAACAATAACTTGTTACAACAATTTTTAGAGAGAAATTTCTAGTTTCAGAATTTACATGTTTGAGACAACGATGCTTTTCTTTATTTTATTTTTTTACCGGTTGTTTTTCTCGTTAATATATTTCAGTTTCGTATTTGATCTACTTTATTATGTAATCTTAGTAGAATGGAAAAGACGAATCACAAAATGACGACAAGACTTCAAGGAACAGTCGTGAAAACTAAACGGAAGAAAGTTGGTAGACGTCCTAGTAGGCGCTCTACAAGACTTCAAGGAACAGTTGCGAAAACTCACAATGATGACATTCAGTGTGTGATAGAATCAGTGGTTTTCACTTATAGAGACCAAGAGATCGAACTACAATCACCTCAGCAAATAAAAGAGCTTGAACCAAGTAATACAATTGAAATTTTTTAAGCAAAGGTTGACCATTTGATACACATGATAAAAAATCAGCAAACCAGATACAGAGATCTATACTTCGAATCCCAGAAGAAGGTATAGAGATTCTAGTAGAATATCATTTACTTTTTTAGATGATTTAAAATGTTATATCTATTTAAGTGTTGTTAATGATCTTAATGATTTTCTTTTCACTCAAATTCAGGTTGAAACCTTAACAGAAGAAAATCATCAATTGGCTTTGAAACCGCAAAATGCATCTGGAAACCTTGAAGCAGTATGACTTCTACACATTATTATGTTTTATAAACTCACAATATTTTTTATAGAAAAATAATATGTCTTTGCACAAACCATATTTAATATATGAAATTGGTGAAACAAATTTGAACACTTGAGAAGATCAGAAAAATTGCATTTATTTTGTTTGCTTCCAAACTGAGAAGTACACTAGATTATGTCTGGAATTGATGAGTAAACAAAAGAACACGATCTTACCAATAGATTCAGTAGAAGTTCAGGACACAGTCAATGTACTTTCTCAACCAACACATGAACAACAACCTCCTCGTAGAGGTAGACCCCCATCAAGCAAGAGAAAGAATATTCACAAATGAAGACCCAATTTGCTTATGTATTTAATCTATTCAGTATGAAATGAATACTTTTATGAAAAATTCAATGTTGTTTGTTTTGAACTACTTTTATAGTTTTTATGTGAACCCAAAAAACATTTGACTACCTTTTTTGCATGAATATTGCAATCTTATGTTGTTTCTTTTGGATTGCTTTTATAATTCTTTTTCTCTTTCCTGATACCCCTAATATGATTGTATAAAAATGTCCTAGTTATATTTTCAGTATCATCTTCTTGTATAATCGATATTATATTTGCAGACATGTTTTTGACATTCAATGTCAATATTTTGCAGTGAATTATGCATGATATTTAACATCATCTGAATATTATCAAGATCAACTATTTAAATTCAGACAGTTCATTCAAAAATTTTGTTTGTTTAATAAGTGAGAACATGATAATCCAATTAATTTTTGGACTACTACATCAAACAACATAAAAATTACTTTCGCAATTGGTATGTCAAACACACTCACATCTACATTTTTCTGATATAACATTACTAAAAAATTTACTAAAATTAAATGGATAATAGTCCTACTGCGGTACCAACCACAAACATATGTTATACTTGTCTTTATCATTTAAAATAGTAACAAAAAATTGAATAATTTGAAAACTATAATTGATTAGAAATTTCATAGTTTCGTTATTATTTAAAAAAAAATAGAGTCAAAGGTTCAATCAATTTAACTATTTAAGAATAAAAATTTTGAATTGTTGAATATTCAATTCCAAATTTTTGAATGTCTATGTAATTACTACGAAATTTGTGGTTAAAAACCATCATAAAAATCAAAATATAATTGTTCTAATCCTGTATAATACACATACGGGATTACAACAATCATATCTTGATTCTGATGTCACTTTTTTATACTAGTTGCTGTTTAATGTTACATTTATTTATGTTGCCATCCATCAATCAAGATAAAGTATTTACACAAGTGAAGTCGAAATTACACTATACACTTAATCCATCAAATGTGACATGATCACTTTATCAAGACTTCAACTTTTTATCGGGTTATTTTTGTAACTCCTACTCCTGCTTTTAACATTCTCATCATCATTTTCTTTCTATTCATTTCCTCGTTCCCTCCCTTTCGATGTGTCTAACATGTTTGTACAAGAATTCTCTATTCTCTCTTCAACATCATCAGCATCTACTCTTGCCACCATTTTTCTAGACACATCCTTGATTTTTGGTGTCAATATTTCGTATTTAGACACGTCTAACATCGAGGATTTTGATCCATATTCTCCATTGTTTGCCTATTGTTTTTTACAAAACATTGATATCACTTCAAAATTATGAAAATTAACTATTTAAGAATAAAAATTATAATGAACTTTTGCAATTCTCGCAATTTATATTCATCCTCCAGATTCTCATCAATTTAAAAAGGTTTCATCATAGTATAAGATTCGTATCCTTCCTTCAGATCCATAATTCTCAACTTGATCTTAAAAACAAACATCTGTCCAAATAGCTTACTTAAAACTTTTGGGATATTTTTCTGATCATTACCTTGTTTGTTCAACAGTTGCGAACATGATAACCTAACCAATCTCTGCATCACTGTATCAAACAATATAAAAGTTGTTTTGGCAGTTCCATCCGACACTCTCATTTCTACCTTGTACCTATTATAACATTGACTAAACATTGTTATAAATAAATGCTTGAAAATGAATATACTCCTTATTGCATTGACAATACATAATTACAAACACCAAAAAACAAACAGCGTTATACCTCATCTGAGGAGATTTTGATTCCTTGTTGCATTGGTCACAATATAAATAGGTGTTAATACCAGGAATTTTCTTCTTGCAATAGGTGTAGGAATTGTAACACCAACCATATCTATCATCAACTTCAATTATCTTGGCCTTAATTGTATACTTCATTACCTATACAATTATAATTTTTGTTCACAAGCTATGTTATAATAATCAGTTTAACGTTTTGAGTGAATACTGTACCTCATCAATGTAACGCCCCACTTGAGGTACGTAATTAAATTGTATTGTATTGCTTGAATGCTTATTGAATTGTTCTTATTTGAGCTTATATGTAGTTATTTTGAGTTGGTTGACCCTTAGTGGGATTGATGAGTTGGTTTGGTTAAGTGTTTGCCCTAATTTTGGTTGAGACTTGGTGAATGTTTGAATTTCAGTCTTCACCGGGGTGAAGAATAATCTTCACCGCGGCGACGCTGGCTTTATAATTGTGGTGTTGGTTCTGTAATTCTTCATCGGGGCGACAGAAAGTTCTTCACCGCAGCGACGGTCTAGTTGAAAAGGATAATGAAGTTTTTAGATATTTTTCCATAGGGGCAAAATGACCATTCTACCCCTAATTAGCAGGAAAAGTGGGGAGTGAATTGTAAAGAAATTTTCTGGAGAATAGTTTAAATAGGGGTACATTTGCAAAGAATCAAAGGGCAAAGGTGGAATTCCTAAGAAAGACTAAGGGTAAAATGGGAAAGAGTGGAGAAAATATGAGATATTAAGGGTTTAGCTTTAGAAACCCTTTCATTCATTCTTCTCCACCGCCTCTTCCATCCCTCATTTCTCTCAAGTTTTCATTCCATTTTCCAAGGATTTTTGGAGGGCTTTTGACTAGAAGTTGATTCAAGTTGATCCTAAGCACTTAAAGGAAAGAATCCTTACTCTAGATGTGAATTTTATTGGTGTAAGAGTAGGATCCTTACTAAGTTTGTGTTGAAGGTTTAAGAGAAAGCATTAAGCCATTAAGAGTAGAGAGCTTAAGTGGATTCTACTTGAGTATAAGCTAAGTAAATCTGCCTAAGTTGTGATTTGCATGATTGAATGATGTGTAGAGATTTAAATGCTTGGATTTTTATGTTTGAAATGAGTTGATGAATTTATGAATGAGTTTAATGTTGATTTATGGAGTTAATGTTGATTTATGGAGAAATTTCCACCATGAGAAGGGTGGATTGTGTTGATAAATTTTGGTAGAAGTATGGATAGAATTAGAAGAATTTGAGAGGAATATTTGAAGTGTGTTTTCTTTGCAAGATGTGTGATAATTTGAAGGGGTTGAACTCCAATTTTGATGGTTAAGAAAGAAGTAGAACTATAGTGAGAGTAGGGTTTATGTATGCACACATATTGTTTGATGAAATGCCTCAGAGAAGCATGAGTAGAAGTAGAGAACCTTACTTTATGCAACATAGCATATTTGCATTTCATGAGTGCATATAAGAAAGATTCTAGGCATGAGCCATCCATATGCATATGTTTATATGTGTAATCATTAAAGAAAGAAATATGAGTAATGAGAAAGAAACATTCTAAGAATAGAGATAAAGAAAAGAATAAATTCTCTTAGAATAAAGAGAAAGAAAGACTTAGCACTAGAGAATAAAATGAATAAAAAGTGCTAAAGAAGAGAAAAGATAATAGGTTGTGCGATAGGGAGTCCGTGAGTGTAGAAATTCCCCACATGTAAACCGCCGTGAAAGAGCAGTCTCCACCTTGAGAGAGCAGAATGAGAATGAGAAAAAGAATTTGTATAGCCGTGAGAATACATGCAGATGAGAGCTATACACGAGAGAGAGTACACTCACATGGTCAAGAGTTCTGAATCCATGCATCGACTAAGACCGATCGGCAAAGAATAGAATAATAAAGAATAAGAATAAATAAGAATAAGAATGAGAAAGACAAGAAAAGAAAGAAAATGCACTGCCTTGCATTAGTGCATATGCATCTCATCCGTACATGTTAGCATGATATCTCTCATGGCTGATGAGAATAGAGAGAAAGAAAGAATAGAAAGAAAGAAAAGAACAGTAGAAATAGAGAAAGAACAAGAGAGATTGAATATGAGAAAGTGGCAAGAGTAAGGAAAGAATTGAAAGGTGATATACGGGGATAGCGGAGTAGAGGATTACTTACTGAGCATCTTTGTGCTCACCCCGTTGTTTTCTATGTTTTTGCAGGACATAGGTGAGGACGTGGTCGGATGGACGTCGGTAAGCGGGGAGACTTGACTACACTGTCCACAGTTTTGAGAGTCTTTTTGTACAAATGATACTGTACTATGTAAAGAATGTATATATTAAGTAAAGAAAAATTTTGGGCCCAACTATTTTGATAAGTATACTTGTGTTTTCATTAATATATTATATGAATATGATAGTAGAAAGAAGTTGTTACAATCAACAGCATGCCACAGGAGATTGGTAACATGTTTCAATGATGTTCTATTCTCAAACATTTCCTTCTCAATCAGAACTCGATTCAGAATCTTTTTCTGTAATTGAATTACTGGCAGAATGTTCATTTTGAAATAACCAAGAGTAGATAAAATATTAAATATCATTCTATCCGTGAAATTACTTTAAAGAACTATTTCTTAAACACATACTCTTTCTGTAGAGAATGCACCTCCCCAATATCTAAATTTATATAAATTCTAGATGCCGAGGTTATATTTAGATATAATCATCCTGTATGGAAAAAAAAACATAAATTAGTAATTGAAAATATATTAATTCCATGTAATATATTTTTATTACCTTGGAAATCTTTAACATTCATTGAAGTAACTATTATGACAATTGGGCTGGTTCTCACTGATTGCAAATCTTCACTTATTTCTTTAGAAAACTTTCACCACAACGTAATGTCAACTACTTCCCTGAAATTAATATCAATGTAAATTATTTAAAGTGGAAGAAGAACGTAAAAATATTAACAAAAGAACTTACTCTGCCATCTGCAATCTGATGTCTCTTTTTTTAGTCTTCGTTGATTTGATCTCTTCAATTTCTCCTATTGCATTCAAAACTCCAATGATATCTGCATATAATTTATCATATTTGATGTACAAAAATATTTCTCATGCATTTAAAATATAAATATTCAAATTAACTGTACCTGATAATAACATTGTATCATTTGTCCTATCCTGAAGATCATCAAGACCAACAAAATCAAATTTATATCTCGGAATAACAATCTTCAGTTCTTTTAATTCTTGTACAATCGTGATCATGAGAAATTGTATACGATATTTTCCCTCAATTGGTCTATAAGAGGGAGAAGATGGTATAACTTTTATATGTCTGATCAAATATATCGACCCTTTATGAAGCTGAATTTTAAATTTGCAATCCTATTCTTTGGTATCTAGCCGTGCATAACTTGATTCTAAAAAACCAATGAAAACCACAAATTTCAACAAACATGTATAAATGCAAATAAAAATCTTTACATTATTTTCAGAGTATATTTTATACCTGTTGATCAATCAAACTCATGTCAAGGCTCATAAGTTCGTCACCCATTCTGAAATTCCTACACTCCCACAATCTAGATACTATAACAATAACTATCCAATCATCTCTTGATTTATCAATATCTTTAAGAAAATTATTAGACATTGTTACGAATTGCCTGCAAAAAGAAATTCATCTTTAATACAATCAAATAAAAGAAATAATGATACCCAATGAAGATTTTACAATTAAAGCAAATGTTATAATCTAATTCATACTATAAATATTTCTTATCACAATTTAATAGTATGCGGGATTTTTTTTATTCAGCACTAATTTTAAACTTCAGAAAAGAACTTACTGATTTACAATCGTCACTGCAATATTGTTCGTCAATTTCTTTATTACAATTGTATAATATTATTATATGCAAATTAGTAGCTTTAATAGACGAATTCATAACCCAACATATGCAGTATCACAATAGAAGAATGCAAATAATTGAAGGTATCACATTTACTTGTAACATGAACTATACCTGAACTATGCCAACAATCTTTTCGTCTGTTTTTTTTTTTTTTCTTTTTTTTTTTGAAACAATGATCTGATGATGTACTTTCAAATACCTTTACTTATTCCTCTTAATCATGTACGACAACATAAACAACCACATATATATAACAAACACATTAATTTCAAAAGTTATGTATAAAATCTTTCACATTCAGATAAACACTCTTCACACTTCGCATTAATTTCGCATTAACGATAATACATAGCAAATACAATGTATCTATCTCTTCTTTATAAATATTTATCCACAAAATTGCATCAACATCAATAACACTTAATAAACAACATAACAATAATAACAAAATTAAATAACATCTAGGATCTATTTATCTTTTTAATTTTTTTTATGTGGACTGCTGTAATTCTTATTTAAATTGCATTTGACACAAATTTATACTATTATGTGACATAAACAATACCACTTATTTCATCAACACTTTAATGAGAACACTACACTAAGAACGACATTAAATATTAGAATACCAAACATCATCATAATACCAAACACATCAATCAAAAAGGAAATACATAAACTCATAATTAAACCAAAATTCGGATATCGTGGCCATTAACAGTAATATCACATAACAGTACAATGCATCAATCAACTTTACTGATACAAACTCAAAGAGAAATTTCCACTCCATGTTTTATTAATATTATAGTTCGGCATTGTAAAAAATTTGACTAACAAATTGTATGGAATTTGTTGCCTAACCATTGTCCATAATTATAATTGTTCAAAGTCTGTTGTGATCGATAATTTCACTGTCAAACCATCGATTTGGCTATAGAATGGTAACAGCACAAATATCGATCCAATATTTACCCATCATTTAAGAATCCTTAGAATTTCATCGAGACCCAGATTCCATTGCCAGACCATAATCATGATATATTACATTTATAATTTCTTATAACTTTTGTAGGAACAATGCTAAACCATGGATTTGCATACTCACCCATGATTTAAGGATGGACAAAATTTGGATAGCTTGATATACGAATTAATGATGTACAAACGCATTAATTTCAAGAGTTATCTATAAAACCCTTCACATTCAGATAAACACTCTTCACAATTCTCATTAATTTCACGTTAACAATAATACATAGCAAATACAATGTATCGATTTCTTTCAGATAAATATATATCCACAAAATTGCATCAACTTCAATAACACTTAATAAACAACAAAACAATAATAACAAAATTAAATTCTAATTGTTTATGTAGACAGCTGTAATTCTTATTTAAATCGCATATGACACAAACTTATACTATTATGTGTTATAAACAATACCACCTATTTTATTAACACTTTAATAAAAACACAATATTAAGAACCACATTAAATATCAGAAAACCAAACATCATCGTAATACTGAACACGTCGATCAAAAAAAAAAAGTATATTGACCATTCATACTAATATCACATTGAAAGTATCACATTACATTAAATATTGGAATACCAAACATCATCGTAATACCGAACACATCAATCAATAAGAAAGTACACTAACCCATAATTAAACCCAAATTCTCATATCCTGACCATTAATACTAATATCACATTGAAAGTATCACATTAAACTAAATATCAGAATACCAAACATGCATCATCGCAATATCGAACACATCAATAAAAAAGAAATTACATTAACCCATAATTAAACCAAAATTCTAATATCCTGACCATTAATACTAATATCACATTGAAAGTATCACATAACAGTACATTGTACGTACCAATTTTGGATAAATATATATCTTACAGCAAATGATTTATTACAATACAAATCATAAACTTTATCGTTTATATACTGATACTAAAATTTTCAACTGAAAGAGACTTTGAGCCATTTCAATTTTTCATTAATATTATAGTTAGGCACCTTTAAAAAATTGTCTAACAAATTGTATGGAATTCATTGCCTAACCATCGTCCATAATTATGATTCCTCAAAGCCTGTTGTGGTCGATAACTTCACTATCAAACCATCAATTTGGCTATAGAATGGTAATAAGGCAAACACTGATATATAATTCATCCATCATTTAAGAATGCTTGAAATTTCAACAGATGCAGGTATCATCGAGGTCTACATTGCATTGCCAAACCATAACCATGTGTAATTAATTGCATTTATAATTTGTGTAAAAAAATAGATTTGTTGTTATAATTCATTCCCATAAAATATCATGATCTAGAAAGCACACCTTTGATATATGCCTGAGTATTAATAAATACATAGATGATTGGGACACGGTTGAATATCTCAAAATCACCTTATATTGAATACAACCAAAAAACCTTTACATCATTAAATTTCAAACCGCAAATGTTCATGCAGTTAAAATAACTTGCACAAAAGCAACTATCACAATCCAGCAACACTGAACCAGCATAACCAAATATTATGTCGTGGACTTTCCCGTTGACTTAGGCGAATCGTTGACATCCACAATGACCAAGTCCGATACAATAAGATTTCGTTCATAAATCACAAAATCGAACCTCAACTACTATTGGATAATGCTACTTTGTGACAACGGTGCACCAAGTAGCACAAATCGATAATAGTTGAGGACCGATTGTGTCACCTAAAAATAGAGCCAGCAAAAATAGTACTCATACAAGCCTTGTTAACATAAAACATTAAGTCACAAAACAAATACTCACATATCGTTGGAACAAATAGATAGCATGATAGAAAAAACAGTAAAAAAATATTTTAACAAAACACAAACTATCAACGTTTAATGTTGCTCAGCGTCAACAATACAGGAAAAAACTAATTGCCCATAGTATGAATATACCAACAACAAATACTCACTGTTCAGCTGAAACTGTAAGCCGATTGATTCATGTTATTTCATGTACTTCACACAGTTCAATTGCAACCACAGACATACCAAATCAATAACCTCACCAAAGACTTACTAAACACAACTTGATACAGAACACGTTGACCATTTTATGAACACGTCAACTTTTTTCCCTGTACCTGAAAACGAAATCAACAGAATCAACAGATTGACATCTCATGCCAGTTGATCGGCAAAATGGACTCAACGTAAAAATGACTCCACAAATGAAATAACAAACGTATATCCTCATCTCCTTGAAATAAACACAATAAAACGTAATCGATCTTCATGTCAACATCGTTAATAAACAATTATCCATTCGTATAAAAATTGGTACCTAGAAACGGCAACAACAAAAGTTAATTAATCTTCATATTAAAATTATCAAGGAACAGATTGACCGTTCAGAAGGAATACAATTAATCAAATAAATAAATTGACCGAACAAAAACAATCATTCAATCTAACAATAACTGTTAAAATAGATAGGAGACATACTTACAGTTTCACATTAAAATTGTTAGAAGATATACTTGTAGTTCAGAAGCACAAATCAAAATAACAACTCATCTGACAGTGTCAATCATACATCGTGCCTTTATTCTGTGCTGATTCATGATCTTTGACTTGTAAACAACAACAAAAACATAAATAAATAAATAAAATAAAGAACAGACATATTATTGACTCAAACTAATATGAGCTATAAACAATTAATAAAAGACCAGATGTATTGTTGACATCAATTAACAAATTACGATGATCCACAACTAAACATGCACCCCTTTTATAACCCCTTATTTAGACTTTCCAAATACCAACGTAATTAAATACGAATTCAATATGAAGACAGTTTTTCAATGTCAATACAATGCAATAAGTAATAGCAATCCAATACACCTATATACTTGTTATTAATTCACATTTTTGGAATGCCAATGCAATGCACCTGTATTACTATTATTATTAAATATTAATTATAGATGACACAATAAATACCAACCTAATGTGTCAAGACAAAGCAATTTGACTGTCTAATGTGTCAAAATTGAGCAATTCTAAATCTTCCAAAATGTGTCACATGGCGAACAATTTGCATGGGTATTCATGAAGAACAACCAGCAAGGGTATTCATGAATCTTAGAGTTAAGAATATCTCATTAAACCACACATCCAACGTGGCAAGAGAGAGCAATCCTAGACCTCCAAAATAAACCAATTTTAGGAATGCTTTTACCTTTGGATTTGAAATACCAATTCAGCAATTAATATCTTCTACAACATCACCAATAAAATTCAACCACATAACAACCACAAATCTTATGTGTCAAAATGGAACAATTCTATAAGTTTCAAAACATGCCACCTGGCGAACAACCCGCACAGGTATTCAGCTTTATATATATTATAAAGAGAGAGAGAGAGAGAGAGAGAGATTACTTTTGAAAAAAAGAAAAAACTTTTTTATTTTCTTAATAAAAAAATTGGTACTTCTTTATTTTCTTAAGAAAAATGCTACAGACTCCGACGCTTTGCACCAAATTTTTACATCGAACAACGTGTCCACTGAATCAGACGAGCCATGTATCACATTAACAAATATTCCGCGAATGAACGACTGTCCATCAAATATGGAAGACTGTCCATTGTTATTGGATGGCCATTCATTTGAAATGGACTCCCGTCCATATTATATGGATGGTCGTCCACCTAGAATGAACGCTCGTTTATAGTTTAAACTAAAAAAAAATTAGTCTAAATTGTTTATGGATGCCCATCCTCTTATGAGGACGACCGTCCATAGGCATCAATCTTTTAATATTAACAAATTTTAAATTTTAAATTTATTTAATGCATTAATTGTGAATCCTAATTGAGTTAGTGCCTTATTCTTATGACACTTGTCCAATTACTTTGAATATAAACAAAAATTTAATGCCTTATTCTTATGACACTTGTCCAATTACCTTGAATATATACAAAAATTTAATGAAGATCGAGACATTTACTTTTTGGATTGAGACTCAAATGTTGTAAAAAATTTTAAATCAAACAATGGATAGACGTCCATCTAAAAGGGTTGTTTTAAAATTTTTTATTTTAAACAATGGACAGGTGTCCATTCTAGGTGAACGCCCATCCATAGTGAATGGACTCCTGTCCATATTATATGAATGAGAGTCCATTGTTATTTTCTCATGGATGGGTGTCCATTATAGGTGAATGGTCGTCCAATAATTACGGACGCCCGTCCAATAATCACAGATGCCCATTATTTTGCTTTTAAATTTTTTTGGATGGGCGTCCATCTTATATGGACGCCCGTCCATAGTAAATAGACACCCGTCTATACTAGACACCCGTCTATATAAGATGGACAGGCATCCATCATTTTTCTTTTAAAATTTTTTGGATGGACGCCCGTCCATAGTAAATGGACACTCGTCCATATAATATGAACGTGAGTCCATTAAATATTGGCGGGCGTCCATAAATGTTGGACGACAGTTCATTCACGAAAGACTACAGCATGGTCGCGTCTGACTGGTTGCCATGTCCTTCGGTACAAAAATTCGGTGTAAAATTTCGGTGTTCGTAGTATTACTCTTTTCTTAATAGAGTCAATATAACTAGGGCTATGCAAAATTATCCGAAATTCAAAATATGATCCGATCCGAAAAAATTGGATATCCGAAAATTCGGATCGGATTCGGATAGTAATAATTTAAAAATCTGAATATCCGGATCGATACGGATTAGCCATTCTAAACAACCGGATATCCGTATCCGTATCCGATCCAGATTTTACATTTTTAAACAAAACGACGTCATTTTAACTTCCCTTTACATTTTGCTTTTAAGTTTTAACTCTACCCTATAAGGCTAAAATCTCACCCAAGCCACAACTCACAATCTCTTCACTCTCTTATCACCAACCATCAATCCAGCACAATCTCACTCTTTCCATTTCTCAACAGTTGTGGTTGCCGCCGAATTGGACTCTCTATACGCAGGTTTGCTGGTTAGGTTCAAGTGCTAGACATATATAAGGTAAAATGATGAAAGACAATCTAGGGTTTTCCAATTTCTAATTTTTTATGGCTAAGTCTTCAAATTGGATTCTCTACTACAATTTTTTGTCTCTGATTTTTGGACTAATTCAATTCTCTTCTCTCTCTTTTTTCACAGCAACCATTTTGGCATTTTCCTGCATTGAGCCACTCCTCTTTTTGCCATATCAGTAAGGGTTAGTATTCATTGACCATTGTAATGATGTAATATTTTTGGGGGGTTTTCCAGGATTGTCAATATAAATATATTGGTGTAGTATATGACAAATTTGCGCTGCTTTGGATCTAATTTTGACCTCTTGAACCTCTGTAGCATTAACTATTACCAAAGGCTAAAGTTTGATTAAATTTATCCCCCTTATTTAGTGTTTTGATAGTGGAACTATTTGATTATTAGTTCATTCATTCATTTTATTTTTTTTTATTTTTAGAAATTAAAATAATTGGCCTAAAGTTTGGTTAGATGAGTGGTCCAGGATGGTTTGCGAGGAGGCTTTCAGTTGTAGAATTATTGAATTAATAAGAACAAAAATGTCTAACAGTAAAGAAGGAAGGTATGCATCCAAGAAAAGAAAGCAACATCCCCTTACCCGCCATTTAATTTTTGTTATCATTGATTGTGGCTGTGCAATGTTAATTTAATATTTTAATTATGTTGAGAAATCAAGTCTCCTAGTTTTCTCATATTGTATCTTTAGTAGCTGTATAAGATAGACTATTGTTTTGTATTTTGTATTTTGTATCTAGATAATTACAGCTATTATTTTAGATCATAAACTTTAGGATCTAAGGCTTGTATATTGGCTATTTCTGTCTACTGATTGTGAAAATAATATTGTAGCTTTTTCCTTAACATCTCTTGTTTCCTACTATTCCTTGGTTTTCTACTAATTATTCAAGGTTTAACCTTGATTTTAATGGTGAAAATTAATTTTCAAAGTTATGGCCATAATCTATAATCATACACAACCTTACCCTAATATACATTTATTTTGTGTATACTAATTTGAGAATGTGCTAATTATATCTTTATGGTGCATTCAATTTATTGATATCATAATGATAATCTTAGAAGATTCATCTAAATCATGTAAGTATCACTTAAAAATAAAATGGGATTTAGTGATAAAAGAGAGTAGACATTTGGTAAAATATCGCTTTCTTATTTGGAAAAACCTGTATAATTGGATAGATTGTTTTATGACAAGAATTTCAGCTCTGTAAGTATTGTTGTATTGGTGTGGACAAAATTTAAGGATATACAAATTACCTAAAAAATAATTAGAGATAATAACTCGGATATTACAAAGTCTAATTTAAAATTTCAATTACATTACATCACAATTGAAGTTAAAATGAAGGAATTTTCACAAATAAAGGCATGATTGCATTATTTCACTTTATTTTGGGCAGTTCACTTAATTTTGGCTGTTTTTACTTGTTAATTATTTATTTCAAATGTTTTAATTGATATATTCTTTTGTATTGGTATTGTAGATGTCATCTACCAGTGAAAATACTAGTACTACTTGTGGGACTTCAAATGTCGTTCATACGTCGACACCGGTGACAAGTGGCAATGTGAATCCTACTCCTAAAAATGTCATGTCTCCACCAGGAACACTACCACCACCACCACGAGCATCTAAATGTGTAAGTTGTACTACTGGTAGTACTAGGAAGAATGCTTCTGATGTGTGGGACCATTTCACTAAAAATGATTGTGAGAATAGGGAGAAAATGACAGCTTCATGTAATTATTGTGGGGCTAGTCTTGGTTGTGCAAGAAAAATGCTACTACTGTTCTACGTAATCACTTAAACCAGTGTTATAAATACCCTTTCAATTTAGTGGACAAGAGACAAAAAACCTTAGTTTTTCAACAACACTCAGGTGACTTCTCTAGTGGTGTTGCACCTACTTCCACCACCACACCCCATTCACTTATGACTTGGAAATTTGATCAAGATATGATTAGATAGGCTGTAGCTAAAATGATAATTATTGATGAGTTACCGCTTAGGCATGTGACGCATGAGGGGTTCTGATACATGATGAATGTAGCACAACCGAGGTGTCAAGTTCCCTCTCGTACTACTGTGGCTAAGGATTGTTCGAACATTTATATTGATGAGAGACAAAAGTTAAAAAATTATTTTAGTAAATACTCTCATAGTGTTTGTCTAACCACTGATACGTGGACATCTTGTCAAAACCTTAATTACATGTGTCTTACGGCTCACTTTATTGATGATGATTGGAAAATGAACAAAAGAATTTTAAACTTTTGTCCGATTACTAGCCATAAAGGTTTAATTATTGGAAAGTCAATTGAAAGATGTTTGATTGATTGGGGTATTTCTAAGGTGTTCACCGCGACGGTTGACAATGCAAGTTCTAATGATGTTGGAATAACTTATCTTAAACATCGGTTAGAACGTTGGAATGGAAATGTGTTGAATGGTTTCTTTCTTCACATGAGATGTGCACATTTATTGAGTCTAACTATTAAAGTGGGGTTAAAAGATATGGATGACTCAATATTTAGAATCCGTTCTGCGGTGAGATATGTGAGGTCCTCTCCAACGAGATAACATAGGTTTAAGGAGTGTGTGGAGCAAGAAAAAATTGAAACAAAAAGTCTTTTAGTTCTTGATGTAGAAACAAGGTGGAACTCCACTTACTTGATGTTGGATGTCGCTTTAAAATTTCAGAAAGCATTTGACTTGTTGGAAATCCAAGATAATAAGTATAGAGAAGAGCTTACTAGCGAGGAAAGGTCAAGGGTTTGCCTACGCCTACTGATTGGGAATATGCTCGATACTTATTGCCTTTTTTGAAAGTTTTTTATGATGCAACTCTACATGTGTCAGGTTCCCTTTATGTTATCGCTAATGTATACATGGAGAAGATAAACGACATTGGCTTGAAGATTTTGACATGGTGTACAAGTAATGATTCGAGCTTACGTTTGATGACAGCAAAAATGAGAGGAAAACATGAAAAATATTAGGGAAATGTTGATAATATCAATATACTGTTATTCATTGCAGTGGTATTGGATCCCAGCAAAAAGTTAGAATATGTATATTGGGCTATTGATAAGTCGTATGATTTGATGATGATAAAGCTGGTAAACTGAAAACAAAAGTGCATGACACTTTGTTTGCTCTATTTGAGGAATATAGTTTGGCTAAGGCTTCTCCCAGTGCGCAATCAAGTCAGCAAACTAAACTTGCAAGAAATATTGATTTGACTGATGCAAATGTTGCTCTTCAAGTCGCTATGAAGGCTATGTTTAAAGAGCAAAAGGTTGGATAACATGCTTTGGAGCCTAAATCTGAGTTAGAAAAATATTTAAAGGAAGAATGTGAAGATGATGAAGACGAGAACTTTGATATCTTGACTTGGTGGAAGATGAATTCATCAAGATATCAAATTCTCTCTTTGATGGCACGAGATGTTTTGGCTATGCATGTTTCTACTGTTGCATCGGAGTCAGCTTTTAGTACTGGGGGTCGTATATTAGATTCATTTCGTAGTTCTCTTACTCCTAAGTCGGTGGAGGCTCTTATTTGTGCACAAGATTGGATTCGGGCTACGCGTGCACCGTTCATCAATGAGAAGAGCTTGGATGAATTATCAGAAATTGATTCAAATAAAACTTTTGCTTTATTTTCAAATAATTAATATTTAGTTATAACTTATATCTTTCGTGTTGAATATATTTGGTATCATTACTCATATTATGTTTTTGTCCAACTTTTTGTAGGGATTTCATCTTTGGCACTAGAAAATTCTCGTGTTCATCCAGATGATTGTTGACTAAGACCATTTCTATGTCATCTTATATTGGTGTAGCCCCCCAAAAGGTAGAATATTGATTTTTATTGTTTAATTAGTTTTACTGTAATGACTTCTTTCTAATAGTATATTTTCTAACATATACTATGAAAACATATATAATTAGCATATGAAAATAGTTGGGCCCAAATTTTTCTTTACATACAAAATATAATTCTTTATATATATCAAAATAACAAGTACAAAAACTTAGCAACAGTAGACAGTAATGCCAATTCTCTTCGCTTGTCGATGTCCTTCCGACCGCTGCTCACCTATTTCCTACAAAAACATGAAAAAACAACGGGGTGAGCATAAAAATGCTCAGTAAGTAAATCCCTTAACTTTTCTTCTTCTTTGATTCTTTCCTTACTTAATTCTCTTCTTCTTTCTTTCTCTGTTTCTAATTCTCACTGTTCTTTTCTTTCTTTCTAATTCTCTCTGTTTCTTTCTTTCTTTCTGTTCTTTCTTTCTTACTCTTTCTATTCTTTCTCTTCTTGCTACTCTTCTATTCTTTCTAACCATAAGAAAATTCATGGGAATATGCATAAATGAAATGCATATGCAATAATGCATAAAAATGCATTTTATTTCTTCTTTCTATTTCTTTTCTATTTCTTTTCTTTTCTATTCTTTTCTTCTCTATTCTTTTCTTTTTCTTTCTATGCTTTTCTTTTCTCTTATTGTCTTGCTTGCCCAAGCTTCTCTTTTCTTTCTTGTTTCTTTTCTTTTCTTTTCTTTTCTTTGCTTGTCAAGCTTTCTCATTCTTTCTTATTCTTTCTTTTCTTTTCTTATTATTTGCCAATCCAACTCGGTTGATGTATGGATTCAGAACCTTGGTCGTGTGAGTGAGTAAAGTCCTCATCTACATGCACTCTTGCGGACCATACAAATTCTTCTTTCTTCTTAGGCCACTCAAGTAAGGTGACGTGCATGTAAGAATTCTTCTCGGTACAACCCTCATCCACATACACTCTTACAGGTCGTACAATTCTTCTTCTTCTTATGCCACTCAATTAAGGTGACGTGTATGTGGGAATTTCTTCTTAACACTCACGGTTCCCCATCACACCAACCTGTTCTTTTCTATTCTTTAACACTTTTTCTTTCTTTAATTCTTTAATGCTTATTCTTTCATTCTCTTTATTCTTAAAATGTTTTATTCTTTCTTTCTTTATTCTTTATTCTTTATTCTTTATTCTTTATTCTTTATTCTTTCTTAAGTTTCTACACATAAACAATTATATGCATATAGATGGTTCATGCTTAAAATTTCTTACTTAAATGCGTTTATGAAATGCACATATGCAGTGTTGCATAAAATTAAGGTTTCTACTTAACTCATACTTCTCTTAGGCATTTCATCAAACAATACTTGTGCATAAACAAATCCTAATGTAATTATCATTCTATTTGTTTCTTAAACCATCCAAATTGAGAGAAAAACTCTCTTGTAACATCACCATACCTACACGGCAAAAACACGCCCAAAAGTTTCTCCAATTCTTCCATTTTCAACCCATCATCAAACCATCACATACACTCCTCATATTCAAGTATATCCAACAACAAGCATAACTAATCATCCATCTCATCTCAATTTCTCAATAATCATAACATATGCATATTTAAAAGAAATCTCTACTCACTTGATTTTCTTAAACTTTAACTTGAGTTGGATTTTGAGTGGAATTTACTTACCTTATGCTTGAGTAGTCTCTACTAAGCTCTCTACTCTTGTTGGATTCAAATCTTCTCTTAACCCTAAGCATAAACTCTATAAGAACTCAACTTTTACACAAATAAAACATAGATAAAGAGCAAGAATCCTTACCTCTTGAAGCCTAAAATCAAAACCCTATGAAAAACCACTCAAAAGCCCCCAAAATCCTTGGAGGATTGAATGAAAATTTGAGAGAAAACGGGGGAGGAGTGTGGCGGTGGAATGAAGAAAATAAGGGTTTCAAACCCTTAACACTTTAGTTTATAAACACACTTTCCCATTTTGCCCTTACTCTTTCTTAGAAATTCCATCTATGTCCGTTAGTCAATTACCATAATGCTCTCATTTTTAATGCATTCTCTATGAAATTCTATCTCTTTTCACTCCCCACTTTTTCAACTAATTTTGAGTGAAAAAACCATTTTATCCTTAATGCAAGTTTAAGGCATTTTCTTCATATTCTCTTAAAATCACTTTAACAAAAATTAACTAAGGGCTATAAAAACATAAATTAAATCATGTACCTCTATGCTGGGCGTTACATTTACCAAGAATAGGATTTTTTTCCCCAAATACAATTTAATTATATATGTTGAATAAAGAATGTTTTTATGTTAATGTTGTTGATTGCCTTCTAGTTATTTGATGTTATATTGTGTAATGTGTTGATTGTTGAAGTGGGAAAATCTAGCCAATTGGTGGGGCTAGTTTGTTTGATTGGAAAAATAGAAGTGTTTATATATGAGTATGAATTTTTTGATTATATACTTGTTGTTTTAGATCTATTAACATTGGTTGGACATTTTAGAGGTTGCTAACATAATGTTGTCTTTTTATTAGTAGGCTAAATTAAATTTTAGGGATGAATAATTAAAGAAGCATAAATTCTAGACTTAAAGTTTGTATTTTTGTAAATTGCAGGTTGGAAGCATAAAGGCAAGCTTTAACTTGAGAATGAAGAACCCTGCCCGCAATTCAGTCCAGGAAGGAAATATAGTGAAGTTGGTGTGATGAAGTTGGCATGAAGATAAAAAAAATGTATTAGTATTAAGTTGGTTGTTTTGTTTGTCTTTTTATTAAATTTGTAATTGTAATTTGGGTAATAGATTTTGTGTTAAGTTGGCATTAAACAACTTGTGGATTAATTTGTTGATAATCATGCATTGTAATTTCAATTTTATTAGAAGAATTATTTGATTTTAAATTTTTAATAAACATTTTCTAAAATTCGGATCGATTTCAGATATCCAATTATCCGATCTGAAAAATTGGATATCCAGAAAACCGGATATCCACATATTTCGGATCGGATTCAAATTAGGATATTTTCTGATCTGAAATCTGGATCGAATCAGAAATAGGGTCATTCGGATCAAATATCCAGATTTGAACTGTCCTAAATATAACCACTCTTTTTTTAATTCATGCTTTTGTTTTATTTTTTAAAAAAAAAAATAAACATTAAACAGGACACATGTCACCCATCACGCCATCGGAGCCATCTTTCGGAAACCATCTCTAACCCATTGCACCAAATTGATGCAAATTTTGGTGTAAAATACTATTCCATCTCCAACCCACTATACCAAATATCACACTAAAAAGAATATTCCTTAAAATATTCTTTAAAATATTCTTTTTCTTTTTCTTTTATTGTAATAATCAACAATTAATCTATTTCACTCATTATTTTTGTATATATTAATTAAATATTGAGAATGATATTTTTATTAAATAATAATTATTTTAAAAATTATACTAATTTAATAAAATTAAGCATTTATTTAATCAAATAAACATTACATTTAATATAGAAAAATATTACATCTAATATAAAATGATACCAAAAAAAAAAAAAAAACAATAACAACACAAAGGTAAAATTTCATATTTATAGTAATTTAATTTTCCGAATTAGTATTTTCTTCCTACAAATGATCACTTAATGCATTTCGAAGAGCATGGTGAGCCTCTGTATCCTTGATTTGTTTATGTCGAACAAGAAAATTTTGAAATCTGATATTTTTAGATTTATAGCTTATTTCAAAAGATATATTATTTATTCAAGCTCAAAAAGATGTGTTATTCATTCAAACTTTTTGATCTAATGTTTTTAAATTAGTGTTAATTTTTATTTTAAGTTATTGTAGTTTAATATTTATATTGAATAAAGTTTTATTTTTAATTTTTCATAATTTTTTAAATTATATAATTATTATAAATTTAATATTATAAATAATAATCAAATTAAATTAAATATAAATAATTAAATTTGGTGTGATTTTTGATGTAAAATTTAATATTCAAATTAACTTAACAAAATAAAAAAAATAAAAAAAATAATAGTGGCGCTATGCCACACCAGTGGCGTGGCGCTTAGGGCTGGGTTGGAGATGCCCTGAAGTCTCCATGTCTCAGCTCATCTTCACAATCCCCAAACGACTTGTCGTTTCGCCTTCACTCACTCTCCTCTGCGCTATTCACACTCACAGAATAGCTTCAACAAGAACAAGACGGACACTGTGTTCCAACATGTCCTCCAACTCATCACCTTCCCCTTTGACTCATTCCATCGTTCTCCCGTGTCAACTCAGCCAACCCGTCCACGTTGTCGCTGCCCCTGGCCTCTCTGAAGCCGAGTTCAGGTGAGTCACATAAATTCATAGACAGAATTCTTATATAGATTTTTATTTATATATCTGGTGGGTTTTGCAGGAGTGCTGTAGAGTCAAGTTTGTTGAATCAATGGTTGAAGAACTTGCAAGGCCAAACTGGGATTTTAGCCAGTGGTGATATGCTTCTAAAACAAGTTCTCATTCAGGTTTTTTCTTTTTTTTTTTTAATCTGATGAATGTACTTTTAGCACATTTTGTTAAAATTTTCAATTTTGGTGGTTAAAACGAAGTTTTCGTTTGTCGGGTCATTTTGTGAAACGGGAATGCATAATAAGTCTCATTGTCAAAGATTTAAATTTGGGAAAAATTGAAGTAAAGTGGAGATACGTTTTGAAATTTCTTTTGTTTGGATAGTTAAGTGAGAAAAGAATTTAGGGAAATAGATGGATGAAAGCATGAAAAAGACTTGTTGGTGGCTATAAAATCGTCATATTTCTCTGTAGATCATTGATTTTGTTTTTTAATTTTTAGATTAAAAATGAGAAATCAATATTGACATATCATTTCGCTTAAATTGTCAAACGCAATTTGAAAGTTTCTTTCTACTTTGATTGGAAGAAAAATGATAATAAACTTGATTGAAGGGTAAGTTCTCAAATTGACATCTTGTTGGTGGCAGGGAGTGGATATGTTTGCGAAGCGCATTGGTTTTCTGAAATTTAAGGCGGATATTTTCAATAAGGAGACAGGAAAAAAGGTGTCTAATCATCTCCGTGTGTAATCTTATGAGTAAATAACCATTACAATCTACTTACTTGGATCATGTTTGATAACACTTAATTAATTGTCTCATAAATGTACTATGTACGTTCCTTAGTTTAGGTTCTCTTGAGCTTTGTAAAGTAGTGGCTTTGTGTGCCCTATTGACTGTATAACCCATTCTCAAGCTTGTGGTAGTCTTCCTGCTAAAATTGTAGTTCCTATATTCAGTGAGCTAATAAATGCTTAGGTTCCAGGTATAGTATTCGCACGAGGACCAGCTGTAGCAGTGCTGATTCTTTTGGACTCAGAAGGTGAGACTTATGCTATTCTTACTGAACAGGTAATATTTTTGTATTTTTTGTATTCATGTGCTCTTATTATGCTTGAATTTTTGGAATAACTAATCAAGCATTATACAAATAGTTAAAAATTTGAGTAAAAAAGATGTCTGCTTTTATACTGCTGCTTCATTTAATTCTTGATACAGTGCCATGTGTGTCTAAGGTTAGGGTTCCCACTGGGCGTCTAATTTTGGAATTGCCTGCTGGGATGCTGGATGATGACAAGGGTAATTTTGTTGGCACAGCAGTTCGTGAGGTTTCTGTCTGTCTCTACTCTCAATCTCTATCTGAGCATAAATGCATTATTTGTTTGAGTGCATGAAAATGTTTGGGGATTCATTGTTTGGGTGCATGTTTATGCTTCAAAAAACAATTTAGCAACATCTTCATTTTTCATTCCAATTTCAATTTTAGCTGCTGCTAGATTGTCATTTTGGACTTCGTCTCTGTATTTATTGATATGCTCTTTCACATTCAACCATCAATGTCCATCACTTGATGCCTTGGCTTAAACTGGCTACTCATCCTTTCTGTAAAGAATCTGTGATATCCATCTTTCTTCATCAAGTTTTAATTGTGGAAATGCCTAATTAATTGTTTTGGCATTCCAGTTTAATCTATTGACCATACTAATTGACTGAAAATGGTGAGTTTTTATAGTCTTTGAATTAATTAATCAGATTTCAATGTTCGTAGCATATGATTAACATTTGACATGTTTTCAGGTTGAAGAAGAGATTGGCATTAACTTAAATGTAGAAGACATGGTTGACCTCACTGCCTTCCTGGATCCATCTACAGGAGGCAGAGTTTTTCCTTCTCCGGTGTGTTCTTTATTTCTTTTATCTTTTTATAGTACTTTTTTTTTTTTTTTTTTTTTTTTTTCATTTTTTGGAGGTAAACACTTGTGCTAATTAAAGTTTAAGTAGGGGGTCTAACATTTGTGTTGGAGATTGTTTGGTTTTATGAGCTAGCAAGTTATAGAATTTCCATCTTTCATTCTCACTACACAAGTATTAAGTTGAGTTTAAATAGTATGAAATCTGTCATTGTTAGTTTCAGTTTGGCACTGAGGAATGGTGGTTCTATGAGTAACTAAGATTATAGAATTATTTGATGAAAGTTTGAGGCTATTGATATACATCAATTTTGTTGGAAGGTGGTAAATTGATATAAGGAGATAAATCTATGAGGCTGTTTGTACAAAACAATAAAGAACGTTAAAATTTAGGTTGTTTGTATGAAATGATGATTTATCAATTTCGTGAGTTTGTTGGAAGGTGATGAGACCCCGCTGGTGCACGTCTTCAGCAGAAGGAATAAGAGAGGGAATAGAGGATAAAATGGCACTTTTTCTATGCAATAAGCATGGGACAGGTGGCATCCTTGGATTGGGTTTAGAATAATTCTGTTAGAGTGAGAGTTGTGCGTAAAAAGGGTTGACAGAGAACATTTGTGGGATTGAAAAAGTAAAGGGGAATTGGGTTGGGGAGGTACTGGCCCTCGAAGCCAACTGGTTGTCCTTAGTGATTTCTTTTCTTTAATTTGTTCTTTGGTTAATCTGTTTATTGTCATTCACTATTCATTTTTCTGCTTTTACTTGGAGTATCTTGTGAGATTGTACTGGTACTTGCTGAATATTAATAGTAATACAGAGGAATTACAGAATGTTTGGTTGAGTATGCTTGTGTGTTGTGGCAGTGATTGTGAATTCTGGAAATTTTAGTGCATGAGTGTTTTCTGCAGATGGAGATAAAAGAAGGGTTCTAACAAGTTGGTATCAGAGCGTAGTGACGATTGGGGAATGGTTGGAGCAAGGATGGAAAACAGATTAGATGTTGTGGAGAAAGACATGGGAACGATGAGAGATTGTTTGCTGGAAATCCAAGCTTGGATTAGACGCAAGGATGAGGAAGAAGCTAGAAGAGCTGAAAGGGGTGGTTCGACAGAAACCCCGGCGAATCCTAATTCAATCATGGAAGAGGAGAATGGGGACCCTAACACAAATACGAACGACGAAAACACAACATCTGGTCAAGGTCGACCAGAATATGCTGGCCAGAAAATCGAGATGCCAGTATTCGCCGATGAGGATCCTTACAAGTGGTTGTTTAGAATCGAGCGATACTTCAATGTGTATCATGTGGCAGAGGAGGAAAGGTTGAACACGGTGGCTGTGTGTATGGAGGGAGACGCGATAAACTGGTTTCAATGGATGGAAATCCATGCTCCATTCACATCTTGGCCGGCGTTTAAACTCTCCCTGCTCTATCGGTTCGGTGGTTCCCAAGAGGGTGGTCTGTATGAGGCACTGATGGGAATTTGGCAGACTGGGTCCGTGGAAGACTACCGTCGCAAATTTGAAGCTCTATCTGCGCCATTGAGAGATGAGAAGGAAGACTTGCTATAGGCTACTTTCTTAAATGGACTCAAACCAGAGATAAAAGCTGAAGTCAGATTGGGCCAGCCCACTTCCCTAATTCAGCTAATTGAATTGGCCTAGAAGATAGAAGAGAAAAATTGGGCCTTGGAAGAATTAAAAAATGGGTTAAGCAAGGGTGTAAGGCCTGGAATGAGTAGTGGAATTAATAGGATGACTTGGGCTTATAGTGGTGGACCGGGTAAGAACTTGGGGCAGCAAGAAAATGGGTCAAAATTTTCACACACATCTAACCTGATGGTGCCTTCAGGTAACGTGAATTCAAACTCAACCCAAAATCCAAATTTCTCTGCATAGACAGGGCGGAATTGGAACGAACGACACAGCCATGTTACTCCGATCGACAGTCAACGTGGCAGCAGCAGCAGCTCCGTCCAACGCCCACCAAGCAATTCAGTTTTCAGGAGAGAATTTCCTTTCAAACAAATGACAGAACTTGAGATTCAGAGGAAGAAAGCGCGTGGGGTTTGTTTCCGGTGTGACACTAAATTTTTTCCAGGCCATCGGTGTGGGGACAAGCAGTTCCACGTCATTTTGATTGATGAGGAAGAGATTCACGACGAGACAAACGATGGTGGGGGGGAGCCGATTGAACCCGTAGATGAACTGCTACCAAATGACGCGGAGCTCTCGATTAGTTTGGTGGTATTTCGGGTCCAAAAACTATGAAGGTAAAGGTTTGGTGGTATTTCGGGTCCAAAAACTATGAAGGTAAAAGGGTAAAATCAGAGGGGCTGAAGTGATAGTGTTGATTGACAGTGGAGCATCGCACAATTTTATTAACAAAGGTGTGACCGAGAAGTTGGGATTACCAGTATGCAGACGCAGACCTTCGGGGTGTGAGTGGGTGACGGTTATCAAGTGAGGTGTGAGGGAGAATGTAGGGAGGTACAGTTGAATATCCAACGAATTTCGATTATACAAAATTTTTTCCCATTTGAGATGAATAGTGCGGATGTGGTTCTGGGTGTTGTGTGGTTGGAAACTTTGGGGGAGACAACAGTTGATTGGAAAACACAGGTGATGAAGTTCAAGCTAGGAGACAGAGTCGTGAAGATTTTGGGTGACCCTGCTTTGAGCAAAACTCTAATTTCCTTAAAAGCTATGCTTCGGACAATCTAGCGCGAGGGACATGGGTATTTTGTTGAGTTTGGTAATTTACAGAAGCAAGGGGAATCAGAAATTGAAGGGGACAGTAGCATCTTATCAGTTCTGAACCGGTATTAGTCAGTCTTCACTTCACTACCAGGATTACCGTCGCCTAGAACCCAAGATCACTCCATTAACCTTAACCCCGGTTCCTAACCCCCAAACATCAGGCCCTACCGCTATCCCTACTACCAAATAAATGAAATAGAAAAACTGGTGGGCGAGATGTTAGCTGCTGGAATCATTAAACCCAGCCTTAGTCCCTTTTCCAGCCCAGTGTTATTGGTGAAAAAGAAAGACGGCGGATAGCGATTCTGTGTTGATTATAGGGCCTTTAATAAGATAACGGTTCCGGATAAGTTTCCCATTCCAATGGTGGACGAATTGTTTGATGAATTAGGAGGAGCTTCAATTTTTTCTAAACTAGATTTGAAATCGGGCTACCATCATATTCGAGTAAAGGATGAGGATACCCACAAAACGACATTTAGGACCCACGAAGAGCATTATGAGTTTTTAGTCATGCCCTTTGGTTTGACTAATGCCCCAGCCACTTTCCAAGCTTTGATGAATGACATATTTCGGCCCTTTCTGCGTCGGTTCATTTTGGTTTTCTTTGATGACATATTGGTTTACAGCCATACAAAAGAGGATCACGTTCAGCATTTGGAGATCACCCTTAGCACACTTGAAGAACAGCAACTGGTTGCTAATAGGAAGAAGTGTTTCTTCGGCCAGCAGGAATTAGAATACCTGGGGCATGTCATCTCGGCAGGTGGGGCAGCGGTTGATTCTTCAAAAATCGACAGTGTTTTGTAGTAGCCAGTCCCCAAGGATATCAGGGCATTATGGGGATTTCTTGGTTTGATCGGATACTACCGAAGGTTTGTCAAGGATTACAGGAAAGTAGCCAATCCTCTCACCAGTTTACTTAAGAAGGATGCATTTCAATGGAATTCTGAAGCCCAAAAAGCCTTTGATGAGCTTAAGAGAATAATGACATCGATTCCGGTGTTGGTTATGCCGGATTTGCTAAGGACTTTATCATTAAGACGGATGCCTCAAGGAGTGGGTTAGGGGTTGTTCTGATGCAGGAGGGTAGACCGTTAGCTTTTTTGAGCAAAGGGTTATCCGCGCAGTCGAAGCTTAAATCAGTTTATGAGCGTGAATTAATGGCTATTGTGATGGCGGTTCAGAAGTGGCGACATTATTTATTGGGACGGCGATTCATTATTAGGACAGACCAACAGAGTCTACATTTCCTAACGGATCAGCGGTTATTGAGTGAAGATCAAAAGAAATGGTTTACTAAATTGATCGGTTTGAACTTTATTATCCAGTATAAATCGGGGGCAGAGAATTAGGTAGCTAATGCGTTATCTAGAAGAAGTGAACAGGTTGAATTTAATGGGCTGTCTGTGAGCTATTTTGCAGGGATTGAAGAATTGGAGAATGCTATTCAACAAGATGACAAATTGCGTGGGATTGTTCAAAAGTTGTTTCTGGATCCCAATGGCCATCCACCATTTACATTAGTTGGCAACCATCTCTTGTGTAATGGCCGACTTGTTGTACCAAAGAAAAGGGCCCACATTCCACTACTTCGACATGAGTTTCACTCGTCTCCTATTGGGGGCCACTCAGGTTTCTTTCGCACTTTTAAAAGGCTCAGCAGTGTAAGTGTATTGGGAGGGCATGAAATGGGATATCAAAGAGTCTGTCGACTCTTGTTCAGTTTGTCAACAAAATAAGTACCAGGCCTTGAGTCCCGCCGGTTTATTGCAGCCTCTATCTATTCCTGATAAAGTGTGGGAAGACATCTCTATGGACTTCATCATCGGGCTTCCGAAAGCAAATAGTGTCGATACCATCCTGGTAGTTGTTGATCGATTGACTAAGTACAGCCACTTCTTGACTCTTAAGCATCCCTGCACGGCCATAGATGTTGCCAACCTTTTCATTTAGGAGATTGTTCGGTACATGGGTTTCCCCGATCGATTGTATCCGACCTCGACCGGATTTTCATTAATCACTTTTGGAAGGAATTGTTTAAACATTCGAGCACACAGCTTCGCATGAGTTCGACCTACCATCCTCAAACAGATGGCCAATCCGAAGTGGTGAATCGATGTGTTGAGACGTATCTTCGTTGTTTTGTGGGTAGTCAGCCTCGCCAATGGCCTAAATGGATCTCTTGGGCCGAGTTTTGGTTTAATACGACATTCAATGGCTCCACAAGTATGACCCCTTTTAAAGCACTTTATGGTCGCGATCCTCCCACTTTTCTTAAATTTTCGGATATTGGGTCACCTGTCGATGAAGTGAACTGTCAATTGCAATCTCGCAATGTCATCTTAGCTGAGTTATAGGAGAATCTCCCGAAGGCTCAGACCCGAATGAAACACTATGCCAATGCAAAGAGAAGGGAAGTTAAACTGGAAGTGGGAGATTCAGTTTACCTTAAGTTGCAACCCTACCGCCTTCGTTCTTTAGCTCGTCGGTACAATGAGAAACTCAGCCCTCGCTTTTATTGCCCTTTTGAAGTTAAAGAAAAGATTGGATCAGTGGCCTATGGTTTGAATCTGCCCCCTTCGGCACGCATTCATGATGTTTTTCATGTGTCACAACTCAAGAAAACAAAGTGCCCACCGCCCAACCTTTTCCAGCAGTGTTGGACGAAGATCTTGTGTTACAAGTCGAACTAGAGGAGGTTTTACGCACACGAAAACTTTTGAATGGTACTTTGGAAGTCTTAATCAAATGGAAAGGCTTGCCCACATATGAGAACACATGGGAGGAATTCACCTCCATTGACAGCGAATTTCCTTTATTCCACCTTGGGGACAAGGTGGCTCTCCTTGGGGAGGGTAATGATGAGACCCCGCTAGTGCACGTCTTCAGCAGAAGGAATAAGAGAGGGAATAAAGGATAAAATGGCACTTTTTCTATGCAATAACCATGGGACAGGTGGCATCCTTGGATTGGGTTTAGAATAATTCTATTAGAGTGAGAGTTGTGCGTAAAAAGGGTTGACAGAGAACATTTGTGGGATTGAAAAAGTAAAGGGGAATTGGGTTGGGGAGGTACTGACCCTCGAAGCCAGCTGGTTGTCCTTAGTGATTTCTTTTCTTTAATTTGTTCTTTGGTTAATCTGACTTATTGTCATTCACTGTTCATTTTGCTTGTACTTGGTACATCTTGTGAGATTGTAGGTACTTGCTGAATATTAATAGTAATACAGAGGAATTACAGAAGTGTTGGGTGTGTGTGTTGTGTGTTGTGGCGGGGACTGTGAATCTGGAAATTGTAGTGCATGAGTGTTTTCTGCAGGTGGAGATAAAAGAAGGGTTCTAAAAGAAGGTAACAGGTATAAATGAATTCATCAATTTGTCTGTTTGTTTGAAGGCGACTGGTTGAGGGACTTTAGTCCAACTGGATAGAATTTTTATTCCGTTGCGAAATGTACATTTTATTTCAATCTTTACTTGGAGTTTGAGTGTGGGAAGTTCATTCATGGCATATTAAGAAGGGACCAATGCTGCAATTTAGACTACTATGGTCTGAGTAAGTTTGACACCGAAACATAAATAATGTTTGTAAAGAAAACATGGCTTATTTTAGTGCATGCTTTCTGTTTACCGAACAAAATGTTATAGTTATACAGCATATAACAGTATAGGCAATTAATCTAGATGAGTCAGATTTATTTCAGGTTTTGGATATGAAGTCAGATGTATCATGTATATTTCATGTACCTCATATATTGTAGTAATGAAACTGTGCTTTAGATACTTATGAGAACCTTGTATCCGATCAGAAATTCAAATTCTAAGATGTGGCAAATTCTTTCTGATAGTAATGATATCAACTGTTTTTATTTTCATCTAACTAGTAAAGTTTATTGTTCTTGTTTCCTGCTTAGGGAGGTTGGATGAAGAAATTGGCTTGCTTCTGTACAAGGGAAGTGTTGGAAAAGAAGTCATCATGCAGCTGCAAGGAAAGAAACAGGTCTTCGCGAGCATGGTGAGCTGATTAAGGTTTGTGTGGTTCCCTATCGGAAGCTGGCGAACACACCTGATGCAAAGGTATTAACAGCTATTGCACTCTATGAGATGCCCAAGAGAAGGGCTCTTGCCAGTCAAAATCTAATCTCCAAAACCCTTTTAGCTACTTGACATTTTTTGTTGTCTGCTAAGGTGATTTATCACATCAGCGTCTCGCAGCAGTGACTTTTTTTCTTTCCTTTGCAAAAGCTTTTTACCTTTTATTTCTTAGATACGTGGACAATGTTACCTGTAACTTCTGAGGTTATAGAAAAAAAACTAACAGTTTAAGCAGCTTTTTCTTTACCAAACACAACAGGAAAAGAGAGGGTTGGCTCATTTTATTTATTAAATTACTGTTCACATGTGTTAACTCCTGAGCACAGATTAAATGATGACGGCAACCTACCTAGACAAGGAGCTATAGCTAAAGGATACTAAGTTCACTTATTCATTTAGACTTCGTGGCAACAAAATCACTGTCAGTTGACTCCCAAATGGTGGTTCATCACACAAACAAATCTTTGTAGTTCTCACCAACCCGGCACTCTAGCGATTACTGCTGCAGTGACACTGAATCTGATTTATCTTCAGTTCATAAACTGCAATGGATCGTCCAATTAGATCAGAAATCTCAGTTTTTCTTTCACACCCGAGAAGGTGGCATTGCCTTCGTCATTGATGTCTAATGTTCCAGGTCGCCAAGAGGCTAATAAAATCGAATAAACCCAGTTAGGAAATGCCATATGATATACTACAAACACACCAGTGACAGTACTAAATGAATCGTTAAAGATTAAAATGCATGGCTAAACTAATAATCCCACAATGCAAAATCACTGTAACAACAATACAATTCCTACAAATAGTTGGAGCAAGGCTTGAAGCAATTTAGAGCACTTTCACCATTTGAAAGTTGGGCTTTTTAGTGGATTACACGTAAGTTAACCAGTAAACACACAAACCAAAAATCCCAGAGTAAAGCCACCCTTCCGGTCAAAGGTGCTCTATTGCCATTGAACTTATCAATGATACACAAAACAAGGGATGAGACGATAAAGAAAGCAACTGGGTAGGACAAGCAGTCATGCTATCATATATGATACTCCAATTAGTCAATAATTCATCTCTAAACATATACCCCCAACTTTAGATTCTAAGAACCCAAGGATATTACATAGACTTAGAAACAATAGTATTCTCAACAAAGGTATAGCTGAAGCTAATACACCGACAATGAAGTAGCTTACCTAAAATAACCCAAACATAAACAATTTAAGTCCAGATACACTTATGATTTTAATATAACGTACAATGTGAAAAAAGTGTGACATTCACAATGTATTACATATCACCAGGCCATAGACTCAATTTTACTAACCAACCAATACATTTATTTGAATTCAAACTCTCTGAATGATCATTATCACACAACTTATATATCAGCACCGCCTCACTACGCGGCTAATGGTAAATTATAACAAACATAATGAAATGCGAGAATTATATTGAAGCAAACCTGTTTAGCAGTTCCTCAGTAGTGGATTATACACTTTTCCTGTGCTAGCTGCACCTTTGTCAGATCACCATATTCATTGATACAGCCATGCTTTCCAGGTGACAACCCCAAAGCTGGCTTCATCCTAGCACATTCCATATTCACTTGAGCTAAGCGAACCACACCAAAAATATCTGGTTTGAATTCGGCGACAGCAGCAGGCACTGAAAATTCTAGAGAACAGAGCAAGATAAACTTCAGAGACTGTAATCTCTTTTTTTTTCCCCTCAAAACAGTCATTAACATAATGATTTAAACTACTGTCATTATACCAAAAAACAAAGCAAATGGACCAACACTACATCTCACAGTTTCCTTTAATGTGAAGTACAGTTATTTTTTTCTAGGCGTGTGAATGGCATATAGAGAGAACTGAAAAATGGTCTGCAATTTCATTGATTTCTTTTCAACAGGCCTTTATCCTTACACCGAAGCAAGCTGATTGCTGTGTGGCAACATGAGGTAGTTAAATGGGCTCTTAGTTCCAAAACAAAAGAAACAACAAATTTACTAACTGTTTCGGCTTAATCCGTATTGCAAAAGATTTATTATTCAGCATCCCATATCCCAATCATACATCAATTCACCTCATTTAGATTATGTGCCAGGCTCACTATGTTAAGTGTTACACCAGAAGATATGAAGTAAAATCAGGCTAAATAAAGTGAAAAAGTCAACAGATCAGCAACTCAAATCACAAAAGAATAGCAAATAGAGAAGAGATAAAGATATCCAAGAGGAAAATCATATCAAATATTAAAGACTCATAAAAATTTGCACCACCAACCTTCAGGTACCCCTTGACCAATTAAACGGGCTTTCCTCCCTGTTTGCTCCAAAACTTCAGTCATGGTTTCACAGGTGAAGAACCCAAATCTCCACTATTTGATTGGTCAAGTCCACCTCACATTCTTGACTCCTAAATATTCACCCCAATAAAAATGTAAATAACAGGAAACTTAAAACTAAAATAACCAACATAAAATGCATCAAAAAAATGAAGTCTATTGGAGTCATTCACTGGTCGCAAATTTCTACCATCAACAGCTTGCAGTTATTTTGACAGCATTGACAAAACCCTCACACTTCATGTCCACCATGAACTCTGTCTGACAAATGACGAAGACAAAAATTTCATTATGAACATAATTAGAGTCCACAATGTTCTTCTAAATCACGACACCAAACATATTAGAAACGTCAACAATCCCAATAAAAAAACTCATATTAACCTCAACGAGCAAACATCGATCTCAAACAACAAAATTTCAATCACCAAGAACCATAAATTAAATCAACACTCCAACAACATAGATTAGAATAAAACCAAGAATTGAACTACTAGTAGCCAGGCAAGACTGCTAATTCAAATAATCGACCAAAAAAAAAAACCATGATTAAAAATTCGTACTTATCATAAAAAACACGAAAAAGATGAAACTTTTGAAAGGAAGAGACAGATAAGATTACAACATGAACCTGGGAGGTAGGTTTGTGATCAGATGAAGGAGCGTCCATGTGAAGAGCAGAAGGTGGGGTGCCGAAGTCTTGACAAGAGGCAATCTATTTGGGAGAAAAGTGAAAGAGGTTGTGAAGAGAAAGAGAAAGGGTTTGGGGTTGGTGGGTGGAGACTTAAAAGAAGAAGAAGAAGAGAAGCAAAGAAAGCTATGGCTGTGTGGTTGTCGCTGTAGCCAGAGACCTTAGAAATGCCATTTTCCGTTTTTTTATTTTTTATTTAAGTTTAGAGTGTTGGTTTGCTCCAATTATGACTGAATCTTGTTCTCGGTTACTCCCCCTAATTTCTGGACATTTATGCATACCATGGATAAGGTTGGTTCCTTTCAAGTTAGGAAGAGAGAGAGAGATTTATAGTTAAATATAGGAAAAGAGAAAACTTCTTAAAGATCCATTTTTTCATAAAAATTTTGAAAGTATTTTTGTTTATTTTCAGTGTTTCTTATAGAGCTAAATCTATCTTTGTAATTATACTAGAAATCAAGAAAGATAAACTAAAATCAAGAAATAGTAGAAAGAACTCACTAGTATCAAAAATAAGAGAACAATCCCCATTTTGTTAGTTTTTCTTGTTAAAGTTAACTGAAATTAAGGTATAGATGTAAATTTTAAGAAGCGTATTTCAAGCTTTGTTTTCATAAATTCTATCCGGAATACTTTTTCTTCTTTCTATCTAGCCTCGACTGCCAATGAGGAGGCCAACGAGGCTTGACCTGGCCTCATTCTGTTTTATTGACATTATCGATTTGGGGTGATTTGTCTGATTTTAGAGTTAGAGGGGTAAAGAAAAAGTGATTTTAGGTTTAGAAGGGTAAGAACATCATTTGCTCTTTTAACATATTACTATTAACGACTTCTAACAGAATGGGAGCTAGCCTCTATTTCAGTTTCAGGTACTAGCAGGTGCTTTTTATGATTTCGTGAAAATAAATAGGAGTTTAGTAAAAAACCTCTTTATGAATATATACACTTTTTTTAATTATTTTCTTTTAAGATATAAATATATATTAAATCAAAATCAAAATCAAAATTAATAGAAATGGTATATGTACTTTTAATAAAGCTCATATGAAAAATGCTCTTCCTGTTTGTTAGGGCCAAAAATCGTCATTGGCCCAAATAGGGAAACAGGACTGACAATGAGGAAAAGACCAGGCCCAATCCTGATGCGGCCCAATCTAAAACTCACCGGATTAGACCCATTTGATACGAGGTGCAAACAACCCAAATCGTCCAGACACAAGCCTCTTAATCTCAGTTCACTTCCTAAATCTATGAACGAATTCAGAGCCCACGGTCACCTACAGATCACATTCCTATTCGAACACCGGTAAAGTAGCCCACTACAACCCCAACTCCTCCAAGGTCCGTGTCAGAGTCATACTTGGACTCCCTTTCATGCAAGGATAAGTGGATCAAATGATATATCCTTAAAGGAAACGGATTGCTACGGGAACTCCCAATTCCACCAGGAGTGGGAGACCAAACGGTCACTATTTAAATAGAGGTCATCCTTCTCACAAGACAGATTACACTACACCTTCAGACCCCGAAGTTCTAGCTTGAGAACTTCACATCACAGCCGTAGTCATAGTCCCCGACTAGACTTTTGGTAACATCTCTACTCCCTAGCCCTCACTAAATTAGCCTCTTTTAACTTTGCTGATTTGAGCGTCAGAGTGCCTACGACAAACACCACCCTGGTGTTTTCTGTCACTTCACGTGTGTTTCTTTACGTGTGCAGGTATAGCAGATCGCTAGTGGTCTCAACCTCATGGGATCAATCCCTCCTTCCATACAGGTAAATTTTTACGTCTACAGTTTGGCGCCCACCGTGGAGCCTTGACAATCATCTGCCAACGATGACTTACAACATGGGAGGCGACACGAAACTCCTTTTGACTAACAATGTTAATCAAAAAATCCCATCACGATAAGAATTTTTTTTTTCTTTATTTTTCTTCGTTTGTTTTGTCTATTCACATGCCATATTATATCTATTCGGCATATCGTAATTTATTTTATATTATATCCATTCAACGGGTAACATAAGACCTTGAAGCTCATATTATTGTTCTAAATTAATAATAGAATAATAATGTGTCAGAGTTTAAAGTGGTGTTCCTAAACCACTTGATTCATTGACTTTGCTTCAACAATCTCTCTTCTCTAATCCTCTATTCAGATAAGGCAATAGCTTCTGTCTCTAACCTCTCTACACATGCCTTTTCACTTCAATCATCAAACCACCAGGTGGTCCGCCAGTGTCATCAGAGCTTTGCAATGCATTACCCGCCTCAAAACCAGTCAATTTGTTCATTCAAGAATATGTCGCAATACGCCAGCATCTCCAGGACCTCCGCTCCATTAGAAGACAATATCAACGTGCCCATTCGGATCAGCCCAAAAGTGAATCACGTGCCCACTCAACTTCAACTGGTTCAGCTCTGACATAGAAAGTAACACCCCTCTCTCCACTCGGTCCAGCAAGCATGGGTGGCAACACTTGAAGGGGAAAGTTATGTGTCATTGTCTCTTTTTAACTACCACTCTATTTGGTTAAATCTTTCTCTATTCGGCCCATTACTTAAATACATGCAGCCCATTTTTCCATTTAGCTCACTCTTTATTCAGTCCATAACACATGCACATCATGCATATTAACTCTCAATTCGACTATTTGCTTAAAACATGCATGTCACTGCTCTAGCTTCAATCGAATGTTTTCAACTACAAAGTCGGTCACGCCGACTGGGCTACATAGCCCTTAAAGGTTTCAACTACAAGTTGATCACGCCGACTCGACTACAAGCTCCATACAAGCTTCACTTGGCATACACCATCGGATCGGCCCTGCCTAATTCACAAATTTACACCATCGGATCAGCCTTGCCCGATCCACAGATTTACACCTTCGGATCGGCCCTGCCCGATCCACGGATTTACACATTCGGATCGACCTTGCTTGATCCATGGATTTACACCTTCAGATTGACCCTAGTAGATCCACGGATCTACACCTTCGGATTGGCCCTGCCCGATCCATGGATTTACACCTTCGAATCGACCCTGCTCAATCCACGGATTTACACCTTCGAATCAGCCCTGCCCGATCCACGGATTTACACCTTCGGATCGACCCTGCTTGATCCACAGATTTACACCTTCAGATTGACCCTGCTCAATCCATGGATCTACACCTTCGGATCGGCCCTGCCCGATCCAAGAATTTACAGCTTCTGATCGACCCTACTCGATCTACGGATTTACACTTTTGGATCGACCCTGCTCAATCCACGGATCTACACCTTTGGATCGGCCCTGCACAATCTATGGATTTACACCTTTGTATCGACCCTGCACAATCCACGGATTTACACCTTCGGATCAACTCTGCACGATCCACTGATTTACACCTTCGGATCGACCCTACTCGATCCACGGATTTACACCTTCGGATTGACCCTACTCAATCCACGGATCTACACCTTCGAATCGACCCTACTCAATCCATGGATTTACATCTTCGGATTGACCCTACTCAATCCATGGATCTACACCTTCGGATCAGCCTTGCTCGATCCACGGATTTACACCTTCGGATTGACCCTGCTCGATCCATGAATTTACACCTTCGGATTAACCCTGCTCAATCCACGGATCTACACCTTCAGATCGGCCCTTCCCGATCCACGGATTTACACTTTCGGATCGACCCTACTCGATCTACGGATTTACACCTTCGGATTGACCCTGCTCGATCCACGGATTTACACCTTTGGATTGACCCTGCTCGATCCATGGATCTACACCTTCGGATCGGTCCTGCTCGATCCGCGGATTTACACCTTCGGATCGACCTTGCTTGATCCACAGATTTACACCTTCGGATCAGCCCTGCCGATCCACGGATTTACATCTTCGGATCGACCCTGCTTGATCCACGGATTTACACCTTCGATTGGCCCTGCCCGGTCCATAAAGCTACACATTCAGTCGGCCAAATCGGTTGAAGGATTCTTACACCTCAAGTCGACAAGTCATCGACCCAATCCACACAACGATCCATCTGACCTAATGAGCTGCTATCACTAATCCACTTAGTCTGCACTCATTCGATTAAATCTACTCTCTAAGCTAAATACTTTTTAACTTAGAGAGTGGGAGGCTAACTGTTAGGGCCAAAAATCATCTTGGGTTTGACGAGGCCCAATAACGAAATAAACATGTCACGGCCCAAGGCCTCAACCCAATCCCGATTGGGCCTACGCTTAAAATCACCTTGTGAACTACCCACTCAATGAGTTGAGCTATTCCATAAGTTAAACTAAACTGGGTTTCAGCCCGTTAGCCTAAAACAATCTACAAATAAGAAATCAGAATCTCATACTATTTCCTCTTCTACTAAGATTCCAAATCTTACTCAAACTATTAAACTTGATATGATAAGGTCAAGAAATCATATCTCTTTCATGATAGGGATTATCTCCCAAAATAGGACTTAGTGTCCTACTAAGATTCCAAATCTTATTTAAACTATTAAACTTAATTTGATAAGGTCAAGAAATCATATATATTTCAAGATATGAATTATCTCCCAAAATAGGACTTAGTGTCCTCCTAAGATTTCAAATCTTATTTAAACTATTAAACTTAATCTGATAAGGTCTTATCGGCTAACTCTCTCTTCAGCCTCTCTAACTCACCCTCGGCCCCCTTCAGATGCTGTTGGCTCTCCTGCTCGGCCTTCTAGCCTGCCGCCTCCCTTTGGCGCAAACTGGTGTTCACCTTGGACACATCTTGTATCCTCTTCTCCTGCGTCACTATAGACTTCCTCAGATGCAGACTGCTCATGAATGCCTACACAACAAACATTATCATCAGTACAATCGTGATGAACAAAATAAAATAAAACTCCTGTCTTACTTGAAAAGTGCGAGATACCCCATAGTCAACGGCCGCGACCGCCCCTATCTGGTTCAAACGGGTCTCATCGGCCAGGAACAGGAAAGAGTCAACTAATTTTCTCATAGAAGCTGCGTCAAAGTAGGCTGACGCGGAAGCTGGAATACGGAAAGTGATCATCTCAGTCTCTTCATCCAAGATCGCTGTCTGGGATGACCATACCTCGGCGGTGGGCTGACGGTTCGACGGTGTCGCCACTACATCTTCCGCTCTCATATCCTCTCTGGACGAGGATTCCCTCCTCCTCTTCTCCCGACGCTGAGCGATGGACTCACTCGCACTAGGGACGATCAGCTTCTTCTTCAATGTCTCTGCAAGCGCAAACTCTCCAAAGGTTAGTGGGTTCAGTCGGGACTCACCATAAATGGTATGATTGCAGTACCGAGTCAGAAGCACATCCCAAGTCTACTTTAACGAAAGGAAAGGAATACCTTGCTGAATCGCCTCTACTCCGGCCCAAAGATGGATGGTCCTGAGGTTGGCCTTCGCCAATACTACTCGCCAATCCCTCTACGCCTTCGAAATGGCTAGCACCTTCTAGGTCTACACGTCCAAACCGTCTCCGCTCTGTCTGGCCCAAATTGTACTCAAGCTTTACAAGCAAAAAACACAATAAGATTTAGTAATCAAAGTACAAAAAAAGACAAAAGGTTCTCACTAGTGGCTCGCCAACTGCTCGGAATATCACCTTGGCCTCTCTCTCCAAAGACAGCTTGACCCCGCACAAAGAAGTACCGATCCTTCCAGTTCTTGTCACTGGATCGGAGGTTAGTCACTAGATGAGACCGATCATGCCTGAGGTTGATCAGATATCAACCCTTTTCTTTGTCGTACTCCTTCAGAAAATACGAGTACAACAGCTCGTGCAGTCCGAACATCACCTAGTTCCGCACACAGAGGTCCTCCAGTGCCATAAGCAACCTCTAACCGTTCAGCATGATCTACGATGGGGCAATCATGAAGTGATTCAACACCTCCCAAACGAGGCGAGGAATAGGCAACCTCAGCCCATCGCGAAACCACTTCTCATAAACACTAACCCAACCTTTTGCCTCCCAATCAACCCACTTGTATGACCGTGACACCCGGATCTCAACAGAACCCGAAATGTGATAAAAACAGAGTCTGGATTCGCCACACGTCGCTATCCTTGAGCATGGGTGGATTGTCCTTGGCCAAAATCCCACTACCCTGTTGGCTTGGCTCTTCCTCAAAGCTACTACTGGACGAGGGTGAACTACCAACACCTTCGGAGTCTTCCCCACTTTCCCCATGCCTGCCCGAACCACTCAAACCAGCAGCACTCGTCCCGGGGGCAGCTACACTAATACCAGTCGGTACACCCATCAGAACGCCCCTATCGGGCATCATCACTATGGTAAGAGCACATTCATACTCGTTCCCAACATTCACCCCAACCCGCTCGAGCCACTCGACTCAAAGTTTGACATGTGAACCTATTCACCCAACCCGACCGATCGATTCGATCCTATGATCAGACTCCAAAAACCTAAGTGTCGAGACACCACTTGCCCTGGACTACCAACCGAATGACGATGCAAGAAAAGCTCCAAACTATTGCTCGCTTCCTAATGTCGGACGATCTACCCCCGCTAACACAACCTGTCAACCTTCACCACCCAAGCTAAAACTCCGGTCGATCCTCCCAACCGACCGATCGAGCCTCAAACCTAGCACAAACTTGACCCGTTCGCCCCGAGTGACCAACCTATGAATGAGCCCTACACCCCTTTCTAATAAGCCCACTCGCCCCGAAACAGTGACCGACCCCTTCAAATAGGACGACCCCTTGCTACTCGATTGGATGGACTAAATGACCAACCAAAGCCACTTAAAACTTCCTTACAACCCTGTTCCAATCTGGCACTCGATTCGATCAGGCAGATCGACCGAGCCAATATGCTACGTAATCTGATGTCTTCCCTATCTCGTCCAAAAAACCCGAAAAACACCAAAAACCAGGCAACTCGTCGGAAATCCACTAGAAATCCCAGAATCCACACCTTTTCTATAAAATCGAAACTCCAGTACATGAAATCCCTCAAACTTCACGAAATCAAACCAAATCTCCCAAACTCCAGTACATGAAATCCCTCAAACTTCACGAAATCAAAACAAATCTCCCAGAAACTCAATACAAACAAATGTAACCCACTCGGCTGGTGGCACCGGCTGAACGCACCTTCATGACTCATTCAATCACCCATTCGGCCAGACCAGGCGAACGAGCCTTCAGTAGATCAATCTCCATTTCTGTATCTGGTTAGACACCCCGAGCCATTGCGTGTGCGCTAGACTGTTCGCCCATTCGGCCCCGAACACCGATCGAGTGAATCCCACTGGACTAATCAAGCCCCCCGACTCGGATAAGGGCACTGAGCATAACCACGAGTTGCCCCCGTCCGACCGAACAATTATACCGAAGAACCGACCCAACTGCGACCTCAGCCATGCGGCTAATCAGTTGACCACGAAGGCCGACCTAATGGCCCTCAAGCAACGCCTACTCTATAAGTTAAGCACTCCTTAACTTAGAGAGTGTGGGGCAAACTTTTAGGGTAAAAAAACGTCCTTGGCCCAAATAGGGAAACGGGATTGACAATGAGGAAAAGATCAGGCCCAATCCCGATGCGGCCCAATCTAAAACTCACCGAATTAGGCCCATTTGATACAAGGTACAGATGACCCAAACTGTCCGGACACAAGCCTCCTAGTCCCAGTTCACTTCCTGAATCTATGAACGAATTTAGAGCCCACGGTCACCTACAAATCACATTCCTATTCGAACACCGGTAAAGTAGTCCACTACAACCCCAACTCCTCCAAGGTCCGTGTCAGAGTCATACTTGGACTCCCTTTCATGCAAGGATAAGCGGATCAAAGGATATATCCCTAAAGGAAACGGATTACTATGGGAACTCCCAATTCCACCGGGAGTGGGAGACCAGACTATTACTATTTAAACAGAGGTCATCCTTCTCACAGGGCAGATTACACTACACCTTCAGACCCTAGAGTTCTAGCTTGAGAACTTCACATTACAACCGTAGTCACAGTCCCCAACTAGACTTCTGGTAACCTCTCTACTCCCTAGCCCTCACTAAATCAGCCTCTTTTAGCCTTGCTGACTTGAGCGTCGGAGTGCCTATGGCAAACACCACCCCGGTGTTTTCCGTCGCTTCACGTGTGTTTCTTTACGTGTGCAGGTATAGCAGATTGCTAGTGGCCTCAACCTCACGGGATCAGTCCTTTCTTCTGTACAGGTAGATTTTTACGTCTATACTGTTCAACTTAAACCTTCATTTGTTTTCAGCTTTTTTTGAAAAATAATGAAGTAGTGTTAAAGCCTGGCTTTTTCTTTATCCCCTGAGAGATAAAAGTTTTTTCGCCCCCAAATGTTTAGGAACGTATCAAAACTCCCTAAAACCGAATTCACGTTAAAACGCCATTACTAGAAGTCAACCCATGTCCTTTGACTTGTAGGCAATGACTTTTATGCCCTTAATAACCACTTATATAATAAAATTACTGAAATATCCTTTATGGGACAATGACGAAATGAGCCTTAAATGTTGATATGATACTAAGTCAATTTTCGTTTTAGTGTGAAAAATATTTTTTTATTCCCACTTAAGTTATGTAATGCCTAAATTAGCCTTTAAAATGTGGATAAATTACATAATTTTTTTTTTCGGGTTCTTGTTCAAGAGTTCAATTATAAAGTAATTTATCACTTACTAACATTGACTTTAATAAAAAAAAATTTGCTAAATTGGTCGAAGCTCACTTAACACTAATTTTTTTTCCCTTTCAATTTCTCATATATTTCTTGAGAAAATTTTCTCTAAACTAACAAACCCCGAAAAAAAAAGTTAAACCAAACTTAATACAAATCCATTAAAATAACATTTTAACAAATTTGGAAAACAAAACCAAAATACTCAATGGAGATTAACCAAGACTACAAATTTAAATTGAAGAACAAAATCAAACTCAATCCATTCTACTAACAAAATTAAAATTGGACAAAAAGAACATTTTTAACATAATCTGAAATCAAAACCAAAATACAACAATAAAAATTAACTAAAACAACAAACTCAAATAAATTTGCTACAAACTCATAAAACAAAAGGCCTACTAATAGAGATTGAGAAAATTGAGCAATGCTAGTTTTATAAAGACACATACAAAGGGGGCATACAAAGACAATCCCCATCCTTGATTTTCATAATTTCTCTCTCTCTCTCTCTTTTTTCGTTTTTTCTTTGTTTTTTTCTTCTGGATGATGTCACTTTGTAACCCTCTTTGTATGGGTTTTTGTAAGGACAGTATTTTTCGAGAAAATTATTACCTATCATCGGCGATTGCCATAACCATCAACAAAGTCCAATCCACTTGTTGATGTCAAATTTCGCACTAAACTATAATTGATTGTCTTGTCCTTAGAAATACAATGAATTCTCTATTCTACATTTTGACTTGTTGACTTTTTGTCCTTGGAACATTGATGTCTTGGTGTCTTTGGCCCCATAAGAAAGTAGCAAAGGCTTCCTGAGGAACTACAAGGTTAGAACAAAGGCAGAGGCTAATTTCGACATTGGTCAAAGTCAATTTGGAATGCTTAAGTGCTAGTCTTTTTCGGACGAATATTGAGATTACCATTTATTACTAAAGAATCAAGTAAACCCCGATACTATTGTGTAAATGACCCAAGGTTTGACCTTAAGAACCGAAAGAAATAAGTAACCCTTTGAGGTTTGATGCACAAGTAATCAAGTATTATCACATAGGAATTTGTTGTTTTGCCTCCGGGGAAATTCGGGCGGCACACCACTTATTGTGTCCGCTGCAAGCCTGCAACTAAAGACTTGTACTTTATTTTGGAATAATTAAGTGCTAAAGGAAACAAAAAATTAGTTAATTCAAAAGTAAATTTCCTTTTTATTTTAAATGCTATCAAAACAGGAGTAATGAGAAAGAGAACATCTTCCAAAATCAATCCAAATCAACACACTACAATACTACATATTCAACACCTACAAATCAATCACTTCCTCAAAACAGACGCTGAAAAGTAAGTTGCCCTTCACCACCCACCAACCACCTTCAAATCACCACCATAGAATTGGGAATTACAACCACAAACACAATGGATCTACAACCATTGCAATACCACTGTCCACAAACCAAATCAAGTCCACCACCCTGTTATCACCATAGATTACAACAAAATCCCAAAATAAATAAACACCCAGGTAAATCAAATCAAGAAACCTTTTAACCATAAACAACTTGGTTATTTATGAAAACCTATATCCGTGAGACCAATAAATCCACGACAGCAGCTTCACGCATCGACGCTTCGACGCCTGAAGTGGTACCAGTATGGCCATTCTAGTGGCTTTATGCATAGCAAGCTAGACCACCATGATGGATTCGCTCCAGGCCAATAAGGCCACTTCGGCTACTTCGCGCGCGACCAGAAAGGCAACCACTACGGACTAGCACATAACCACGTTTAGACAAAATCTAAGATTTGAGGAAGAAGAAGAATGAAAAGAGAAAGAGGAAAGAGAGAGATTGGCCTGTTTGGTAGATTGAAAAATGTTGTTAAGAAAAAAGTGTTATAAGTTGACTTGAGTTTGATTAAATCAATTTTGAAAATGTGTTTAATAAAATATTTGAAAATAATTGTTTGGTACATTTTTTGAAAATATTTATTACTATTTTTTAATCTCCTACATTTGTCAATTTAAACACCTCTACAATAAAAATTTAAAAATTAACTAAAGTACCTTAGCCCCTCAAGAGGACAGCCGACCACCACCATCAGACAGTAGTACCGAAAACGGCTAGATCTATAGTCAGAGATATGGCCATTAACAACAACCAGATAGCTTTGGTTGTCGTTAACGGCCAGATAGCCAAATAGATTTGGTAAAAAAAGATCAGATCTACTCGTGTGTTGTTGCAGCCGCGTTGGCCTGCGGTAGTGGTTGTTGGCAGGCGATGGTGGTCTTGGGTGAATTAATTTTAGATTGGAAGGAAAGAAGAATGAGAAGGAGAGAAAATAAAATAAAATATGTTTTGAGTTGAATAATTGAAAACAAGTCCCTCCTTATTTTCATTTTTAGACAAAAAAATATATATATATTATTTGATTTGAATTAATTTTCAGAATAATGATCCCAACAATGTTATTTGATTTGGATTGATTTTTGGACATCCTAGACCCGTCGAGTGTGGATAATTCAAGGCGAGAAGAAAAAGAGTAAAATTCTGACTTCGTGCTGCAACACGTTTTTCTGAGCCACGGCATGAAAACGGCACAATCCAATCGACATCAGACGTCACAGCATGGGTCAGGTTTTGACGAAGAAAATATCACCTGGAAGTGAACCACGACACAATTCAATCATGTTGTGGTGTAGAACGTTAATTTTGCAATATATTCGCATTTTCAACCTTAATTTTGTTTGCAAATATTTACTAAAGTGTCATCACGTGTAATTACTATAAAAATGCAACTTTATTCGTATTTGCAGCAGCATTTACAGTTATAAACATTTTGGGAAACTTTGAGAAGGGGTTTAGGCTAGATTGGATTAAATCTTGATCATCTTTGTGGATTTGTCATGCATATGTTCATGGATAAGATCAAGGTTTGTTTCTTTGTGATTATGTGTAACTAATTCCTCTTCTAGTGTATCCAATGTAACCTAATCTTATTACTTTATGTTTTTATTCTAATTGATTGTTTAATTGATCCAATATGTCTTAGTTTCATTCATTTATGCTTGTTGAATTGATTGATCATTATTATTATCTAATCAACTCAAATTTTCAGGTTAATTGATTGTATGAGTTTGGGATTGGACTATACGCCACTAGCTAATCTCAAAATCGATCTTGTGGATGATTGATTTATGTTTGTACGATGCCCTCGACAAGTGTTAATTGGTTTGTGAACGTTTGGGTACTCTTGTGTTTAATGGGTATTCGTAGTTGGACTAGACAATATATCACTAGCTAGTTTGACTAATAAAAATATTAGGTTAAATCCGAACGCCCACGGTAATACTTTATTTTGGTGAGTATCGGCCCTAAGATTTGGATTGAGATACCATTGGTTAGATTAATAACATAGAGTATGACAATTACGGTGAAATTGGATACACTACACCGTTTCCCACTAGTTGATCTTTGTTTAGTCATCGTTTTAGTTACATTTTGTAATTTAGAGTTCATTTTTGTTATATTCGTTAATTTTAGCATTTTTACCGTTTTTATTGTGATTTTAGATTAATTTAGGTTGTTGGTCCTTTTTATTAATTCTGTTAATTTCACCGTCTTAGTTGATTTTTGCACAATATTGAATTAATTAATAGCTCCCAATTCCCTGTGGGATCGACCCTTGCTTTGCACACTAGCTATAGTTGTGATTTGTGCACTTGTGAGGATTTAACTTTGTTAGTTTTTCTCAATAGGAACCACCATATTTGCTTACGTACATTCCAAGAATAGTTAAACTTCAGCCTGTTGAGCAAGAGCTGCTTAGTCGAGATGCCATCATCAGAGAAGTTCGTGAGAAGATTGCAAATGCGCAAAATTGAATACAATGAATATACAATTATAAGCATAGGGAATGGGAGTTTTCTGTTGGAGATATGGTGTATCTCAAATTGCAAGCTTATCAGCAACTTTCTGTTTCTTAAAAAAAGATGCACAAGTTGTCAACCATATTTTACAGGTAATTCAAGATTCTCCAAAAAATTGGGAAGGTTGCCTATAAAGTTGAATTGCCACGTGAGAGAAGGATCCACCCTATCTTCCATGTATCTCTCCTTAAACCATACGTTGGCAATCAAAGCATAATTTAGACGTAGATTCCCCTCCTATTAGAGGAGCCTTCTATCATACAACCTCTTGCCATTTTGGATCACCGTGTTCGCAAGGGCATTCATAAACTTTTGGTTCAATGGCAAGGTCTTGACCCATTCGAAGCTACTTGGGAAGAGTTGAAGTATTTACAGTAGCAGATTCTGAATGTTGTGCTTAAAGACAAGCTCAATATTTAAGGGAAGGGGAGATGTTACGTGTATGGGTGGGCTATTACTTGTTTTTCGAGTTGTTGTTGTAATTATTGTAACCTAGCCATGACGAAGTCAACAACTATTTGATATTTTTCATTTATTTGTGCTGGAGTCCCACACCGGCTAGGCACGCTCAAGCCTATTAGTTTATAAAAGCGGGTAATCCTTCCATTCAACAAAGTCTTATAGGGTGAGGAGTTAGACCTACCTCAAATTCTGTTATGGTATCAAAGCTAGGTTCAATTAGTTGAATTGAATACTTGACCAGTGGATGAGGAGTTAGAGCTGGCAACTACCTCCCTCATGCTCAACTACCTCTATCAACAGGTATGACCCAACATATGGGCTTGACCATGAAGGGGAGTGTTGTACCACACCGACTAGAGACACTCAAGCCTACTAGTTTATAAGAGGGGGCAATCCTCTCATTCAACAAGGGCTTATTGGGTGAGGAGTTTGTCCATCGTAAATTCTATCAATTTGATATGTTTCGAACCTTGTAGTCAAGGGGTTGTTTCCCCTAAAGTAGGTTTGTTGTTATGTTGCTATTTTTATGCTTATGTTGCTAATCTTTAGCTCACGTTCATAGTTGAACATTGCAAATAACTATATAAATTTAAGCTACTGCAATAAGAGGGATATCAGTTTTTGAATCTAAAACTTTGTTCAAGACTTCTCTCGATAGAGGCTAGATCACCTCCCAATTAGATCAAAATCTATTTCTTTCCAGCTCCATTCCTTAACTTTCTTTTTCCAATTTTGGTTTCTAGATTGGTTTTATTGATCAATTTTCTCTTAGGGTTTTCATCTTTTAATTTGTGTCAGAATCATGCCAAGAAGTTGTTTATTTTTTATGGTTGTGTTTAGATTTTTTTGTATAATGATTTGTATGGTCTTGATGGGTTTATCTTTAGTTTTTGCTATTAATTTCATATTTGGTCTTTGATGGGTTGTCTTTAATTTTTGTAAAAACAAAGTTGAGAATTAACTTTTTCAGTAATTAATTATTTGATTCGCTTATTTGTAAACTGATTATTACATAATTTGCAGGAATATGTATACAATAGGCTCCAATTCAGGTATAATTTGCATATAAGTACTGCTGTATTTGGTAACCTTTTAATGATTTTCTTTAAGTATTTGTTAATTTATGATCTAAAATTTCAAGGATTAGTTTGTAAATTTTGGTCAATGGACACCTTTTGTTTTCCCAATTACGATTGGTACTTCACATTTGTTCAAGGATTTGTCTATATCGTTTTCATTTATCTTCAAGGTTTCACCACTAAACAGACAGTGAATCCATAGAAGACTTATTTGAAGCTCTTTGCAGTCTTAATGGGTTCTCATGGACTTACCAAAGGGTCTTTGGCTTTTCTTAACCGTCCAGCACAACTCATGTCGACAAAGGTAAATGTACAACCCCATTACTTTTTTTAATTTCATGTTGAAAAAAATAACAATTTTCCTTACTACACGTTTTGACAACTTCAGTTTTTGTTTGATAGTCAAATTGGGTCTCTTAATCTGTAATGTTGTAAATGACTCAAATTAGCTCATTGATTCTTTCTATGTGAATCAAGTAAATGGGATCAATTTGGCTATAATTAGAAATTTATTTTGTCATCATAGGTTTTGCCTGTAATGGTCATGGGTGCATTCATACGAGGCCTCAGACGAAAATACCCAGTTCATGAATATGTATTTGCAATACTTTTAGTTGTGGGGTTGATTCTTTTTACCTTAGCAGGTGCACAAACTTCACCAAATTTTAGTATGATTGGTGTTATAATGGTATCGGGTGCTCTAATCATTGATTCGTCTCTTGGTAATTTGCAAGAAGCAATCTTTGCCATGAATCCTAAAACCACCTAGGTGACTATCCTGTGCTATACTTTTGTGTTGTTTCTTAAATTGAAAAATTGTGACTTTATTATATCTGGATATCATCTTACTCTACGACTTCTATTAGTTTCAATCTTATTTGTTCTATTTCATTTATTTATTGTTCAATTGGTGACTGTAAAGAAGAGATATGCTGTTTTTATAGCTATAGAAAACTGGATTTCTCAAATTTCCACCTTTTGTGGTTTTAAATTTTAGAATTAGATTAATTTGAGCTAGAAAGGGTTGATTTTCAATTCATAGACTTGTCAAATTCAGTTCCAAGTCTTGCAAAAATCACAGGTTGGGAGTGTTAAAATCACATATAACTTGAATTTGATCTTCAAAGTTACTGGATCATTGGAAGCTGATTATGTGTTTGGTGTGCATAGATATTGTTAGAGTATATTGAATAATTGAAGTATGAGATTTTGAGAAATTTGGTTGTTGAAAGATGACAATTGCAAATAACTTACTGAAATATTGTTAAAGTGTATTGAATAATTGAAGTATGAGATTTTGTGAAATTTGGTTGTTGAAAGATGACAATTGCAAATAACTTACTGAAAGAGAAGAAATCTAGGAGAAGCAAGCAAAGTTTTATCGTACAACAAATTTTGTTAGGATGGTGTATAAACTTTACATAAATTAAGATTAGTTTTGGTATTACATAACACTAGAGAGAATAGTATAACAATGTTGCAGTTACTTTGATTGAAATTGCAATGGATAGTGGGCTTCTTGAGCTTTTGGCATCGAGGGGAGGTGCATGCATCAAGAATTAGTGTATTGGCATGGCACATTTTCCTTGGTCTCTACACATATGGGTTGGCTGTGGTGACTGTAGAAACAAGTCTTTTAGAGAAACTGTCGTATTTACAAAGTAGGAGAAATGTATCTAAACAGTGTCTAGAATCCATGGCTGTTAATAGTTTAGAATTGGGGTTAGCCTTGCACAGTGGTATTATAATATTCGCGGCTATTTCACCGAAGTACCATGTTCACAACACTAAACTCAGGTACTCAAATCCCTAGGCTTCTCTTCTTGATGAAAGAAGAGAAAATGATAGATTAAGATAATAAGATTGAATTGTAGAAGTTAGATTGATTTCTGTGCTAAAGTAAGAAAGTTGTTCATTTGTTTTTGGACAGTTAAGTTGATAGATATATAACTTAAAATTTTTGGTATTGGTAATTTTACTATAAAGAGTTAAACGATTTTGTGGTGCAATGCAATATGAGAAGACTTGGCTGGGAACTTCAATTTATTATTATTATTTTTAGAAAGGAAAAGATAAAGCAAGAAGGTCAAGACCAAAGAGTTTGTTTTATGTGTTAAATGTGTGGAGATACAACTACTAGAATCTATCCGGTATCTTTACACATACATTAAATATATATTTAAAATTTGTACAAATTTAATACTCATTATTTGGTATATAATATTTTTATTATTTATTTCTTTAATTATCAATTCAATATAAAATTAACTTCAATACAAATAATTTAATGCCAGACAAACAATTAATAATAATGTAAAAAAAATTCTATAAACATACCCAAGCAATGCACGGGCTTTCTATCTAGTTAATATTTATACTCAGACCTAGATTTAAAAAAAATGAGAATTATTATACATATATTAAGCCCTACAAAATACTTGGTATTAATATACATATTCCAGGCCCATATCATATTAAAAATTTAAAACTCTCTCCACTATTCTCTACGGCTCCACTTCCTTTTTATGATTTTATCCCCAAAATTTATTACTCTCTCATTCTCTCATTCTCTTTCTCATGTTATTCGCTCTTAAAACTTTTGAAGACTTAAAATTATTGAAGCTTTCACCACTCAAGGTGTTACAATCAGCTCTGTTTTCTGTTTTATCAGTTTTAGGTATATGTATTGCTCATTTTAATTTAGTTTATTTTTGGGTTGAATCATGCCTTTTTTTTTTTAAAAAAAAAAGGTTTTTTATTATAATTTGATGGAAAAAGCCAAGGATCTTATGAGTTTGTTTTGTTTTTTGTGTCTAAGAATGTTTCTGTTTTCCCAAATTAAACCTTAACTATATTTTTCTGGACGTTATTTTTCACCGTTCACCCACCACTTTCCTACATTGCAAACGTTATCGTTTAATTGTTCAAAATTATTAAAGAAAATTGAGTTATTATCTATTTTTATACCAAGAAAATTTTCTTTTTTTTTTATTAATTCGTATTAAAAGTCAATGCAACGTTGACTTGATTTAACTTTTGGTTGACTATAACTTAGACTAAGTTTGACCAAAGTTATGAAAATTTATATTGTAATCTTTGGAAGCAAAAAATTTCAAAAAAAAAAAAAAAAAAATTTTTGCTCAAATAAGAAATTTTGTGTGAAATATTTTTGGTAGATTTCTTTTACTTAAGGTTTAGTAATTTCTTAAAAGTTTTTATTAGTCATTTGACAAACAATAAATCTTGGGTTTGCCACTGGTTACATATATGGGTGAGCTATTGCTTGTTTTTCGAGTTGTTGCTACAATTATCATAACCAAGCCACGACGAAGTCAACAACTATTAGATCTTTTTGATTTATTTGACATGTTTGGAACGTTGTAGTCAAAGGGTTGTTTCCTTAAAGTAGGTTTGTTGTTCTGTTGCTATTTTTGTGCTTTTATTGCTAATATTTAGCTTACGTTCATAGTTGAACGTTGCAAATAACTATATAAATTTAAGCTGCTGGCATAAGAGGGATATCAGTTTTTGAATCTAAAACTTCGTTCAAGATTTCTCTCGACGGAGGCCAAATCACCTCCCAATTAGATCAAAATCTATTTCTTATTCTGGGTGCCTACGACAGCATACCAAGGCCAAAGGTGGATATTCATACTTCATCACATTTACTGATGATTTCAGTAGATATGGTTATGTCTACCTTATGAGACATAAGTCTGAAGCCTTTGATAAATTCAAGGAATTCAGGAACGAAGTACAGAATATGTTGGGCAAAAGTATTAAAGCTCTTTGGTCGGATCGAGGAGGTGAATACTTAAGCTCAGGGTTTTTAGAGTACCTGAAGGAATGTGGGATAGTATCACAACTTACCCCTCCTTATACACCCCAGCACAATGGAGTGTCTGAAAGGAGGAACATGACCTTACTTGACATGGTTAGGTCCATGATGAGTTTTAGTGATTTACCTGCATCTTTTTGGGGTTATGCCCTAGAGACTGCGACTCACGTTTTGAATCGTGTACCATCAAAGTCTGTAGATAAGACTCCATATGAGCTATGGAGTGGGCGAAAGCCCAACTTGTCTTATACTTGCGATTGCTGCATATCATGACTATGAGATTTGGCAAATGGATTTCAAAACAGCGTTCCTAAATGGAAACCTTGAGGAGGATGTGTATATGAGACAACCTGATGGTTTCGTTCTTGATGGGCAAGCTGATAGGGTATGCAAGTTGCAGAGATTTATATATGGACTCAAGCAAGCTTCAAGGAGCTGGAACATTCATTTTGATGAAGCCGTAAAAGAATTCGGTTCTATCAAGAACAAAGATGAGCCTTGTGTTTACAAGAAAGTGAATGGGAGCGCAGTTGTATTCCTAGTGTTGTATATCGATGACATACTTCTGATCGGGAATGATATACCGAACTTGTAGTCAGTAAAGACTTGGTTATCCAAGTGCTTCTCTATGAAAGACATAGGGGAAGTGGCCTACATCCTTGGAATAAAGATCTATCATGATAGATCGCGTAGGTTGCTTGGCCTAAGTCAGAGTGCATATATTGATAAGGTACTGAAAGATTCAGTATGGAATAATCCAAGAAGGGATTTCTTCCGATGTCACATGGTGTTTATCTCTCTAAGGAATTGTGTCCTAGAACACAAGATGAGAGAGATAAGATGAAAAGGATCCCATATACATCAGCAATTGGATCCATCATGTATGCCATGTTATGTACTCGGATTGATGTCTCATGTGCTTTGAGCACTTGTAGTAGATATCAATCAAATCCAGGTAAGCATCACTGGATGGATGTCAAGAATATTCTTAAGTACATGAAGAGGACTAAGGATATGTTCTTGGTTTATGGAGGGGAAAATGAGATCACTATAAGAGGATACAGTGATGCTAGTTTACAAACAGACAAAGATGATTATCGATAACAATAAGGGTTTGTATTTTGTCTCAATGGCAGTGCAATGAGCTAGAAGAGCTCCAAGCAAAGCACTGTAGCGGACTCTACAATGGAGGCTGAGTATATTGCATTGTTAGATGTGGCCAAGGAGGCAGTCTGGATTAAGAAGTTCATTACTAAACTTGGTGTGGTTCCCACGATTGTTGATCCTATAGACATCTATTGTGACAACAATAGAGCAATTGCTTAAGCCAGGGAACCACCATCTCATCAAAAGTCTAGACACATATTCAGACGATTCCATCTCATCAAGGAGATAGTTGAAAGGAAAGACGTGCTGATTAGTAAAGTGCATATTGACGACAATCTCGCAGATCCACTGACAAAGCCTCTGTCGCAGCAGAAGCATGAAAGGCACTTGGAATCATTTGGTATTAAATACATGAATGATTGGCTATAGTGCAAGTGGGAGATTGTTAGAGAAGATGCCCTAGAGCAAATCAATTATTATAGAATTGACTCTTTGTAATAATGTTCATTAATCAATAAATAGGCATTTTATTCTATATCGCGTAAATCATTATTATTGCAATATGTATTGATATATGTCCTTAGAACGGTAGAACCGTGACGAGGGTATCAAGTGTTTCAAATCTTGATAGTGAGAACCCTATGAGCACATGTGGTGGCCATTCTAGAAACGTCCTTAGCCCCAGTATTATTCTGAAGTAAGGCACAGATAATACAGTAAGGCTATCATAGTGTTGAATGACCCTGTCAAAAGGCAGTGACTGATCTCACTTGTCAAGGTTGTTTGGCGACAACCTGGTACAACACATGGGTGCTTGCTATAGGTGAATACACCGCAGCAAGTTCACTGGACAGACCCACCAAAGGATTCCATATGGATGGCAACCCCAATGTCTATGGAAAAAAAACCTCTAATGAATGGTGGTGCATGTGATCCTTTGACTTGAGATCACTGGAGCGCCTTGTGCACCGATTGGTTCAGTTTGACACTAGCCTAATGCAGTTCTATTTAGAGTTGTTAATATAGTGGTGATTGGCTGCATCAAGGAGTGTATCAAGACTAAGGTGGATAGACAGAGGATTCATCAGTTTCGGGTATGGGAGAAGTTATCTCATGGCACAATTCAGTATATGGCAATGACACTAAAACTGTGGCCACAATGGGATTGAGTTGTTGCTCTATCCAGTTTATAATACAGGTCATTGGTCCAGAAACTGAATACATAGTATCGAGAGTAATTGAAGGTTGACACTATTTCTATGCCTTCGTCTCGTAGAGAAAATGAATGATGAAAGGATCGAATTGTACGGTAACCATATCATTGACAGGTAGCTACTTTGCTGAATCCGAATCTATCGGGTGGCCATTGTAATGCCCAACATGGAGGTACATGATTTAAATTATGTTTTATAGCCCTTAGTTTAATTAAAGTTATTTTAAGAGAATATGAAGAAAATGCCTTAAACTTGTATTTAGGGTAAAATGGTATTTTCACTCAAAATTAGTTGAAAAAGTGGGGAGTGAAAAGAGGTAGAATTTCATAAAGAATACAATAAAAATGAAGGCATTATGGTAATTGACTACGGGACAAGGATGGAATTTCCAAAAAAGTGTAAAGGCAAAATGGGAAAGTGAGTTTATAAAATAAGATGATAAGGGTTTGTAACCCTTATTTCCTTCATTCCACCGCCACACTACTCCCCCATTTTCTCTCAAATTTTCATTCAATCCTCCAAGGATTTTGAGGGCTTTTGAGTGATTTTTAATAGAGTTTTGATTCAAGACTTCAAAAGGTAAGAATTCATGCTCTTTATCTATGATTTATTTGTGTGAAAGTTGGGTTCTTATGAAGTTTATGCTTAGGGTTAGAAGAAGTTTTGAATCCAACAAGAGTAGAGAGCTTAGTAGAGAAGACTCAAGCATATGGTAAGTAAATTCCACCCAAAATCCAACTCAAGTTAAAGTTTAAGAATTCAAGTGAGTAGAGATTTCTTTTAAGTATGCATATGTTATGGTTATTGAGAGATTGAGATGAGATTGATGATGAATTATGCTTGTTGTTAGATATATTTGAATATGAGAAGTGCATGTGATGGTTTGATGATGAGTTGATGGATTTATGAATGAGTTCAATGTTGATTTTATAGAGAGATTTCCACCATGAGAAGGGTGGATTGTGTTGATAAAATTTGATAGAAGTATGGATAGCTTTAGAAGAATTTGAGAGGAATATTTGAAGTGTGTTTTCTTTGCAGGATGTGTGATGATTTAATGGAGTTGAACTCCAATTTTGGATGGTTAAGAAAGAAGTAGAATTATAGTTAAAATAGAGTTTATGTATGCACACATATTGTTTGATGAAATGCCTAAGTGAAAAGCCTAAGTGAAAACTGCCCTATCACAGCTGTAACCTTCTAAGTGATTTTTGGGCATCTTACAGATTGAACTGGGTTGAGACCAAAACATAAAAGTTGTAGCCCTGTCTCTAAGATTTAAAACGAGACAAAACCGTGGCAATCCGATGTGTATAACTCAAGTTATGCTCTCTTGAGTGTGACCTGTGCAGAATGACTATCTTGATACAACATTGCATTTGTGCATTTCTTAAGTGCCTTAAGTAAAATTTTAAGCATGAACCATCCTTATACATTAATTGTGCGTTGAGAAGTAGCTTGAGAAAGAGTAGAAAACTTTGTGATGAGGCCGTGACATTCAAGTGAGAAAGAATAAAGAGAGAATGAGTAGAGTCATGAAGAGCGAGTTGGTGCTTTGTGAACTCCACTCGGCCGTGCCTCCTGTAAGATGAGGCCGTGAAATTCAAGTGAGAAAGAATAAAGAGAGAATGAGTAGAGTCACGAAGAGCGGATTGGTACTTTGTGAACTCCACCCGACCGTGCCTCCGGTAAGATGAGGCCGTGACTTACAATAGAAAATTAATAAAAGAAAGCTGTGTGAAAGAGAAACAAAAAGAGAAAATAAATGAGACGAGAAGTGTTTAAGGAACGAATTAAGAAAAAGAGTTACGGGGACAAACGAGTAGAGGATTTACTTACTGAGCATTATTTTTGTGCTCACCCTGTTGTTTTTCTTTGTGTTTATAGGATCTAGGTGAAGACGCGGTCGGATTGGCGTCGGCAAGCAAGGACCAATAGCTATATTGTCCACTGTTCTTGATAACTTTTTGTAAAGTGATATCTTATTTGGTAATAAGAATGTTTATATGTACTAAAAGAAAATTTTGGGCCCATCTATTTTCGTTGATATAAATGTATTTTACTTTATGTATTTCTATGAGTATCCTAGTATAAAGAAGTTATTACATTTTTCGTATGAGAGTAGAGATTTTGGGATTTGACAGTGTACTATTCTGATCGCCATGACGTCCGATAACTGACTGTGTGAGTTAATTCTTTCCTTCCTATAAGTGTTTCTCGAATTGATTAAATGTAGTTGTTTTGTAGATGAGGCGTAGTAACTGAAAGCGTGGTAAGGGTGTGATGAATGAGGGAGAACCTTCTAACCCACTAGAAACTACGCCCCCTCCCTTGGATGAAGCTAGAGTTCATGAGATTGTACAGCAAGTTATGGCAGAGAGCCAAGGGAGAGTTGGAACCCCCGTGTAGGTACCACCAACCACTATTGTAGAAAGAGAACAACCAGTACCTCCCCTAGTATAGAACAGAATTGAACCAATTTATGGTCTTCCCAGTCAACATCAACCGTCAGAGTTTAAGGGTACTATGGACCTGGTAGTAGCAAAGGAATGGTTTAAGTCTGTAGAACGTATAACAACATTGTTTCCCATGACGAACCGGCAGAAAATCCAATATGTGAGTTTCTTATTTCGGGGTGATGCCTGAATTTGGTGGGAATTAATAGAAGATACCCATGATGTGGCAGTGATGACTTGGGAAGAATTCAGACAAGAGTTTGAGGCCGAGTACAGAACAGAGGGTCGAGTTCATGAGAAGGTCTAAGAATTTATCAGTTTACAGTAGGGGTCTAGTACAGTGAAAGAGTATTCAGTGAGATTTAATTCCCTTGCCAGGTTTGCACCCAGAATAGTCAGTACTCCAAAATTGAGAAGAGATAAGTTTGTCCATGGGTTGAAGCCGGAGAGAGCTCATGATATAATGACGGGTGCTGATCCCCCTCGAACTTATAGTGAGGCCTTGAGGCGAGCAATGAGGGCATAAATATTTGATAACAAAATCACTCCAGCAGGTCCCTCGATAGGAGGATCAAGTGAACCATCTCCTGCCCCACAGAGAGAAAGATTTGAAAGTGCAAGAAACAGAGAAGTGAAAAATAAGAAGAAGTTTCAGCCGAAGAAAAACAAAAAAGATTGGCAAAATAAACGGCTGAGAACAGTGGAGTTTCCCCCATATCCTAAATATGGGAGGAACCACCCAGGAGAGTGTCTAAGGGACCAGAGTGTGTGTTATGGGTGCCGACAGCCAGGGCACTTGATGAGAGATTGTAAATCTCCTCTTCCACCACCCGCACAGAGTTCTGGAGGTCCTCCTAATGCCAGAGTGTTTACAGTGGCATAGGGTGAAGCAGAGGCTAGCCCATCAGCAATTACTGGTCAGTTATTATTCCATGCTATTCCTTTATATGCCTTAATTGATTCAGGAGCCACTCATTCTTTTATATCTTATGGGATGATAGAGAGATTAGGTTTGAAACCTACTAGAGTGAGCCAACCCATTAAGATAGAGTTACCTGATAGGGTTAGTGTTGTGGCCCATGAGATTCTGTCAGGAGAGTCATAGTGATCCATGGTCAGGAGTTAGTAGTTGATTTGATAGTGTTTGATATGCCCGACTTTGATGTGATTTTGGGTATGGATTTCCTAGGGAGGTATGGAGTAGAAATTGACTGTCGGAAGAAGAAAGCGAGATTTAATCTTGATAGTGGAGATAAGTTTAGTTTCCGAGAGGGCCATCAATTGAGTATGTTGATTAGTAATATGAAGGCTAGAAAAATGTTAAGAAAAGGGTGTTCAGGGTATATAGCTCATGTGGTGCAAAATGGAGATGTCCCACAACCAAAAGTGGAGTGTGCCAGTAGTCCAGGAATTTCTAGATGTATTTCCGGAAGACTTACCGGGTTTGTCTCCGGAAAGAGAAGTTGAGTTTAGTATTGAATTGGCACCAAGGACAGCGCTGATTTCTAAAGCCCCTTACCGAATGGCCCCAACCGAGCTCCAAGAATTGAAAAAGCAACTCTAAGAGCTCCTAGATAAATGTTTTATTCAACCAAGTCATTCTCCCTGGGGAGCCCCAATTCTGTTTGTGAAGAAGAAAGATGGGTCCCTACAGATGTGTATTGATTATAGAGAATTGAATAAGGTGACAGTGAAGAATAAGTACCTTCTACCTCGTATTGATGATTTGTTCGATCAGTTGAAAGGCGCCGCAGTGTTCTCCAAAATTGATTTGAGGTCAAGGTACCATCAGGTGAGAGTGGTCGAGCAAGATGTGGCTAAGACTACCTTCCGTACAAGGTATGGCCATTATGAGTTTGTAGTGATGCCGTTTGGGTTAACTAATGCCCTAGCGATATTTATGGACTTAATGAACAGGGTGCTCCATGATTGTCTGGATTGGTTTATAGTGGTATTTATTGATGACATCCTAGTTTATTCGAAGTCAAGAGAAGAGCATGAGGAACACTTGAGATTTGTGCTGCAGCGATTGAGAGAAAAGAAGCTATATGCCAAGTTTTCTAAATGTGAGTTATGTCTTGATCAGGTGATATTTCTGGGCCATACTGTTTCTAGTGAGGGAATTTAAGTGGATCCTAGTAAAGTAAAGGCAATCCTAGAATGGCAAAGGCCGAAGACAATAAAAGAGGTCAAAAGTTTCTTAGGCTTAGTAGGTTACTACCGGCGATTTGTAGCAGGGTTCGCCCAGTTGGCTAAACCGTTGACAGCTCTTACCAAGTAGAGAACTCTTTTTGCATGGTCAGATGCATGTGAGGAGAGCTTTCAGGAGTTGAAGAAGAGGTTAACGACAGATCCTATATTAGTGTTATCGCAGGAGGGTGTAGATTATGACATTTATACAGATGCCTCACTGCAAGGACTTGGTGCTGTGTTAATGCAGTTAGGTAAGGTGATAGCATATGCCTCTCGGCAATTGAAAGAGTATGAGACAAGATACCTTCCACATAATTTAGAGTTGGCAGCTATGGTCTTCGCATTAAAGATTTGGAGGCATTACCTTTATGGTGCCAAGAGTAATATCTACACCGATCATAAGAGTTTAAAGTATTTCTTAAATCAAAAGGAGTTGAATATGAGACAGAGAAGGTGGTTAGAGCTGGTTAAAGATTATGAGTGTGAGATTAAGTATCAGCTGGGGAAAGCTAATGTAGTAGTCGATGCTCTGAGCAAGAAAGCTTATTTGTCCCGACTCACAAGACAGAAAGAGTTAATAAAAGAGTTGTGTAAAGAGCAGATTGAGGTCATACCAGGAAAAATTGCCAGATTAGAGGTTCAGTCTACCTTACTAGAAGAAATTAAAGAAAAGCAGCTAATTGATGAGTGGTGTCAGAAAATAGTTTAGCAAGTGCATGAGGGCAAGACATCAGAGTTTAGATTGTTGGATGATGTTCTTTGTTTTAGGAGTCGGTTGTGTGTTCCTCAGGATGATGAGTTGAGAAAGAGAATCCTGACAGAGGCTCATGATACACCGTACACTGCTCATCCTGGAGCAACTAAGATGTTTCAAGATTTAAAGAAAGGCTATTAGTGGCCAAGGATGAAGAAAGATATTGCAGCGTTTGTAGCAAAATGCCTGACTTGTCAGCAAGTAAAAGCAGAACACCAAAGGCCATCAGGGTTGCTTCAGCCACTTAGTATTCCTGAATGGAAATGGGAGAGTATTTCGATGGATTTTATTACAGGTCTCCCTAGAGTGCAGAAAGGATACAATGCTATATGGGTGATAGCAGACAAATTGAGGAAATCAGCCTATTTTCTTCCAGTAAAGGAGACTACCACTTCAGATCAATTGGCCCAGATGTATATTAAAGAAATAGTGAGACTTCATGGTGTACCCAAGACAATAGTATTAGACAGAGATTCCAGATTTGTCTCAGCTTTCTGGATGAGTTTACAGAGGAATTTGGGTACCAGATTGGCTTTTAGTACTGCCTATCATCCTCAGAAAGATGGCCAGACAGAGAGAACAAATCAAGTGCTTGAGGACATGTTGAGAGTATGCTGTATAGATTATAAAGTATCCTAGCATAGATGTTACCCTTGGTGGAGTTTGCTTATAATAATAGCTACCAGTCTCTAATTAAGATGGCTCCTTATGAGGCTTTGTATGGTAGACGGTGTAGATCTCCACTGCATTGGGATGAGATGGGCGAGAGAGATGAGTTGAATATAGCTCTTGGGCCAAAAATGACTCAGAAAATGATAGAAGATGTAAAGCTGATCAGAAGCAGAATGAAATAAGCCCAGGATAGGCAGAAAAGCTATGCTGATCTGAAAAGAAAGGAAGTTGAGTTTGAAGTGGGTGACAAAGTTTTTTTTTGAAAGTTTCCCCCTACAAACGGGTGATGCATTTTGGTAATAAAGGAAAATTAGCACTGAGATTCATTGGTCCATTTGAGGTGTTACAGCGAGTAGGAAAGGTGTCCTACATATTAGCACTACCACCCAATATGGACAGTGTTCACAATGTATTTCATGTCTCGATGCTTCGCAAGTATATAAGTGATCCCTCCCATATTCTGAGCATAGAGGACATAGACTTAGAAGAGAATCTTGTGTATGAGAAGCAACTAGTACAGATTTTGGACAGAAAAATTAAAGAGCTCTGGAATAAGAGTATTCCTTTAGTGAAAGTCCTCTGGAGAAATCATAAAGTTGAAGAAGCTACATGGGAGACAGAGCAAGACATGCAGAACTGTTACCCGGAGCTGTTCGTTTGAATTTTGGGGACGAAATTCTTTTAAGGGAGAGAGAATTGTAACGCCCAACATGGAGGTACATGATTTAAATTATGTTTTATAGCCCTTAGTTAATTTTTATTAAAGTTATTTTAAGAGAATATGAAGAAAAAAACTTAAAATTGTATTAAGGGTAAAATGGTCTTTTCACTCAAAATTAGTTGAAAAAGTGGGGAGTGAAAAGAGGTAGAATTTCATAAAGAATACAATAAAAATGAAGGCATTATGGTAATTGACTACGGGACAAGGATGGAATTTCCAAAAAAGTGTAAAGGCAAAATGGGAAAGTGAGTTTATAAAATAAGATGATAAGGGTTTGTAACCCTTATTTCCTTCATTCCACCGCCACACTACTCCCCCATTTTCTCTCAAATTTTCATTCAATCCTCCAAGGATTTTGAGGGCTTTTGAGTGATTTTTAATAGAGTTTTGATTCAAGACTTCAAAAGGTAAGAATTCATGCTCTTTATCTATGATTTATTTGTGTGAAAGTTGGGTTCTTATGAAGTTTATGCTTAGGGTTAGAAGAAGTTTTGAATCCAACAAGAGTAGAGAGCTTAGTAGAGAAGACTCAAGCATAAGGTAAGTAAATCCTACTCAAAATCCAACTCAAGTTAAAGTTTAAGAATTCAAGTGAGTAGAGATTTCTTTTAAGTATGCATATGTTATGGTTATCGAGAAATTGAGATGAGATTGATGATGAATTATGCTTGTTGTTAGATATATTTAAATATGAGAAATGTATGTGATGGTTTGATGATGAGTTGATGGATTGATGAATGAGTTCAATGTTGATTTTATGGAGAGATTTCCACCATGAGAAGGGTGGATTGTATTGATAAAATTTGATAGAAGTATGGATAGCTTTAGAAGAATTTGAGAGGAATATTTGAAGTGTGTTTTCTTTGCAGGATGTGTGATGATTTAATGGAGTTGAACTCCAATTTTGGATGGTTAAGAAAGAAGTAGAATTATAGTTAAAATAGAGTTTATGTATGCACACATATTGTTTGATCGGATTGGTGTGAGAAATAATAAAGAGAGAATGAGTAGAGTCACGAAGAGCGGATTGGTGCTTTGCGAACTCCACCCGACCGTGCCTCCAGTAAGATGAGGCCGTGACTTACAATAGAAAATGAATAAAAGAGAGCTGTGTGAAAGAGAAACAAAAAGAGAAAATAAATGAGACGAGAAGTGTGTGAGGAAAGAATTAAGAAAAAGAGTTACGGGGATAGACGAGTAGAGGATTTACTTACTGAGCATTATTTTTGTGCTTACCCTGTTGTTTTTCTTTGTGTTTATAGGATCTAGGTGAGGACGTGGTCGGATTGGCGTCAGCAAGCAAGGAGCAATAGCTACACTGTCCACTGTTTTTGATAACTTTTTGTGAAATGATATCTTATTTGGTAATAAGAATGTTTATATGTACTAAAATAAAATTTTGGGCCCATCTATTTTTGTTGATATAAATGTATTTTACTTTATATATTTCTATCAATATCCCTGTATAAAGGACTTATTACAGCCATGATGCCTTGCTAGGGGCCAATCTTAGTTTGTGTATTAGTGAGACGATTAGTTGGTGTTCATCGTGATACTATACACTACAGGTATGATGAGGAGTCTATGGGTCACACACATAGAAGATAATTTAAGACTCAGGAAGTAAGAAGGGCGTTTTTGTCTTTTTATGTGAAAGGGTATTTTGGTAATTTCACAGTGTAATTAAATTTGCTGAGGTCGTAGCCTTTTATTTAATTTGTTAGAAAAATTAAATAAGTGAAATTACATTTAAATATGTGTTAGCATATATTTAAATAAATAATCATTGTTGTTAAATAATGATTATTAATGGATTTTAATTGATATAATGATGAATTAAAATAAATATCTAATTGGGAGTGTTTGGAAACATGGGGTGTTTGGGTTGGAGCCCAGGCCTATTCTATATGGGAATAGGGCAATTAAAATGTTACTATAAAAGAAATGTTTTAGTTGAAAAAGTAAGAGAATTTTCATTATTTCATTCATTGTAAAAGGAAAAGCTACAGTACCCAAAAACACTTTCCCACGCCAGTTTCAGTTTTGATTGAAAATAAAAACACTCTTCATTTCTTCTTGATTCTTAAGGCTAAAGAGGGATCTAGCAAGTCCCTCCTTAGTTCCTTGCGATTGTCTTCGTGTGGAATACGTCGGTTTAATCCTGCACTTGGGTCGGTAGCAAAACACGTTCAAAGACAAAGTTGGTGGAGCCTCCAAACATGCGTATGGTTTCTTAAACTCTATATTAATTTTTTGCAGATTCTTATGTTGATATAAACTATAAAATTATACCCTGATCTTGGTTCTATGGAACAATCCTTGTTATTATTGTTTTTGTTTTCCACTACCTCAATGGATCGTTTCCTAACAATCATTGTAGTGAACGTCACCACATTAGGCTGCAAACCTCTTTAACTCATCAATTCCATCGACCCATTAGCTTCCGCCATCTTCCCCTCCTTGCAAAGCCCACTTATCATTGTAGAAAACGTCACCACATCATGCTGCAACCACCCTCTTTGATTCATCAATTCAAACAAACCATTAGCTTCACCCATCTTCCCCACCTTGCAAAGCGCACTTATCATTATAGTGAGTGTCACCATATTAGGCTACCAACCTCTTTGACTCATCAATTCCATCAAGCCATTAGCTTCCTCCATCTTCCCCACCACAGCAGGCTGCAAACCTCTTTGACTCATTAATTCTAGCAACCTATAAGCTTCCTCCATTTTCCCCTCCCTGCAAAGCCCATTTATCATTGTATTAAATGTCAGCACATTAGGCTACAAACCTCTTTGAATCATCAATCCCATCAACCCATTAGCTTCCTCTGCCTTTCCTTTCTGACACAACCCGTTAATCAAAGTCACATACGTAATCACGTTAGGCATAACCCCAAACACAGCCATTTTCTTGTACAACCTCGTAGCCTCCGAACTCCTATTCTCCAAACACAATCCTTTAATCAAAGAAGTCAAAGTCACAACATTTGGGCTAAAACTCCACCTCAAAATCCTCCCAAAAACAACAAAACCATCACATACTCTGCCCACACTACAAAAAAAATCATTAAAATATTCAAAGTAATCAAATCCGGCAACAACCCAATTGAACCCACTCTCTTGTACAACAAAATAACATCTTCATAAAACTTTTTCTTACCAAGAGCTCCAAACAACTAGTTGAATGAAGAAATCGGTGGTTTGGGTTGCATATGAGTCATTAAACAAAAGAAATAGCATGCTTCATTAAGAGTGATAGTACCTTCTTTACAATCTTTTTGAAGGAATTTATCAAGCCTCGCTACCCCTTCAACGTTATGTAGTGAATCTTTTGGTATAGTTGTAGTCACTGTACATGAATTTGTCAATAAAGATGAGATTTTGGTTTTAGTAACCGTTTCAGAAGAAGAATAACAACGACGAAGAAAGTTTTAGAGGCCATTTAAGTTGCAGCATTGGTGGATTATCTAGGGTTCAAACTAGCTTAGTTTTTTGTGGATTTACATTTAAATAGTACAATCTCACCGGAAATGAGAGTTTACAAGTATTTATGAGAGAATTTAACTCCTCGGCCATCCCAAGTTTCCATTCAATAAAATGGCCTTGAAAATGTTTTTCATTTTTTTTTTAATTTAGAGAAGCTGACGTGGCACAGTTAGGATTCATTAAACATGTAAAATGGGTTAAAATGAAAAGATTAAAACATATGTGGGCCAACTATAATTAATGAAAGTTTTTTAAAATTTGAAATTTAAAAATGAGCCCCACCCATTCAAATTGCTTAATCGAAACTCATTAGGCAAAAATCAATTTCTTGAACCCTAAACGGAATCTCTGCAATTTTTGATCAAAACTGCAAATTTTCACACCATATTCAATCCTAAAATCGATTTCTTGAACCCTAAACGGAATCTCTACAATTTCCGGAGATACAGTCCACATTCAAAATAGAAACTACAAATTTTCACACCAAATTCAATCCTAAACCATGGCTGACATTCACAATGAGGAGGAAAACCCAACGCCACTTTGAATCCTAGAGTCCGGTGGTGCAAGCAGTTCAATGGCTGCTCCGGTGCATCATCCGATTAGTGAAGGTGGTCCACAGGCAGAGGAGACGACGGCGGCACAACAACGTAGAAAAGAATCGTAAAACGATTTTAAAAAGGAGGAGGCCAGCGAGAATTTAGGTGAGGAGGAGGAGGAGTCCAGTGAGAATTCAAGCGAGAATGTATGCGACAAGGAGGCTGGCGAGAATGTAGGCGACAAGGAGGTCGACGAAGAAAGGGTACGTATTTGTTTTAGGAGTATTGCTCTGTACTGTCGCTTAAGCAATCATTTGTATCACTTAAGCGATTCATCTCTTTTACTCATGGTCACTTAAGTGATTCCAGCTCACTTAAGTGATATTGTCCGAGGCAGAATCAATATCTACCCAAATCTAAGATTGCTTAAGTGATCGTTTGTTTCGCTTAAGCGATCTTGTCTAAGGTAGAATCATCTGCCCAGATCTGATATCACTTAAGCGATTCATCGCTTTTACTCTTGGTCGCTTAAGCGATTTCATATTGCTTAAGAGATCTTGTACGAGGCAAAATCAAGATCTCTTAAGCGATCCGAAATCGCTTAAGCGACCACAGAGGTAATTTCTCCTGAATTATGTAATAATCTCTCTTTACAGAGGTAATTTCTAAATTGATTGTATGATACTTTTTCTTTGTCAACAAAGTATGTTGGCAGCCTATTAGTTGTTTTTTTTTTTTTTTTTTTTTTTTTGCTGATATTTTGTTTTTATCGATTTTACAGATTTTTTGGACCGTAAAATATGGAGACTACAAGTTAGACATTGTAAGAGATCAGGTACCATACTTCCCCGTAAGGGTGACAGTGAGGTCGAGTTGGGATGTTTTTGAGAGAATAAAGGGGATTTTAAGGGGATTGAGGAATGGTCCACAACGATTCAAAGAGACTTGTTTCAGTAATTTTTTTGATATTGGAACAATTTGGAAAAAGGCGTTCTGGGGGCAAGGAGTGCATTATATGTTGCTGCACTCAATAAAATGCAAAAAAAAGTAAGAAATGTGGTTCGTGGTGAATGGAAAGCCACTACTTTTTGGGATGATGGAGCACTCAATAAAATGCAAAAAAAAGTAAGAAATGTGGTTCGTGGTGAATGAAAAGCCACTACTTTTTGGGATGATGGAATATGCCTTGGTGACAGGCTTAGGATGTTGGAAATTGCCAAATGCGAATGAGGCAAATGCAATAAAGGAGAGTAGGGCAGCCATAAGGTTGGCTAACAAGGTTTTCCAGGGGGAAGCATCTATTACAGGACACAATTTAGAGGAGAGGATAGAAGCAGTTCGGTTAACCGATTTAGAGAAGTTCAAACTATGCTTGGTATTGTTCTTACATTCGATCCTAATGGTTGGTGACTCCATAAAAGCCATTGATATGGATTGGGTGATGTTTGCAAGCAACTTGGACTTCTTTAATGTTATCCGTGGGGATGGGTATCATTTAAGTGAGCCATGGACTCCCTACAAGCAAAAGACATGGCATTAAAGCACTCCTAATGGGCCGGGAAGGATAGACTGAGCACGTATAATTTGTTTGGCTTCCCATGGGCAATGCAAGTAAATATTAATAGCTTTTTGTTATATTTTTTGTAATATATGTGTTTGAATTATGATATGGACTATTTTTTTACAATGTAAGCTTGGATGTATGAGGTCGTTCATGTCTTTGCTAAGGCCAGGGGGGGGGGGGGGGGGAAGAGTTCGGATGTGCGACATCAATTTCCTAGGATGTTGCGGTGGCATGTCGAGAAGTGTACCTATTGGGATTACGATCAAATAGACATTGAAATTGAAGCGGCTCGGGTAAGATTAAAGGATTAAGCTTTTGAATATGCACTTGCTTTAAAATGTCGCTTCAATCTGATTGATTTTGTTTCTTATTGCAGGGAGTCGTCCATCCCTTTCTCACCACTACTAGGGGTGAAGCAGAAAAGTAGTATGTCACATCTTTTAAACCACTAGAGGATGAAAGGGATGAACGGATAGATCGCTTGATACAGGACCTAGCAGGGGTCACACATGTGGTGGAAGTTACAGGGCCACTGCTTGAGAACGTGGTTGACGTCGAGGATGATGAAGCTCCAATCGACGGGAGGGAGGAGGAGAGGGAGGAAGAGGTTCGTATGCCTCAATAAACTAGTACAACATGTATCGCTTTGCCTAGGCGTCGGGGTCAGGAGAATGAGGTGGTTGACCTCATAAATGGTCTGTTTGAGAGTTTTACAATAGTCGTTTATGAGAGATTTGATAAGATGGAAGAGCAAATGAAAAGGGTGGAGGAGAAAGTGGATAAGGTGGCAGAGAAATTTGGTACGGTGGAGGAGGAAGTTGGTGGAGTATTAAAGGTGGTTGAAGTGCAACCTGGGCTGAAAAGAGAGAGCAAGTAAGAGCAAGTTTGTCAAATTGCCTTACACGGTAGTAACACATGGAAAGAAGAAGAAAATTAAGAAACAAATGGAGGAAGAAGCAAAAATGGAGGAGGTTAAGGAGGTTGGTGGAGGAAGTGGGGTAGTGATAATGGAGGAGGGTGAGGTGGAAGGCAAAGGAAGCGGGGATGTACAAATGGAGGAAGGGGGAGGAAGTGGGCGAGCGAAAATGGACTCAAAGGTCGATTTATATAGGCCAACAGAGGAGGAAAAGAAAAAACTCTTCTATGCCTATTATAATGAATCAGGAAGTGAAGCCTATGTAAAGTGTAAGATAGGTGATTATCGTCGGGAATGGTTTGAATAGTTGTTGACGATGGGCAGGTGGCTTGAGGACTCGATGAGTTGTTTTCGCTTAATTTTCCTTATTTTTGCTTATGTTTTCCATGAGCTATTGTATACTTATCATGCTGTTTTTTATTTGATGCAGCACATTGATGAGGTATTGGCACTGATAAGGCTACGATAGACCAGTAATGGTGATCTATTGTATCTCGACTGTGCCATCACCGATGTGGCGTTTGCCCAAATGCTTGTTTCAACATATCGTAATTTAATTAAAAAGGTCATTGGTAGAGGTGCAGTAAAAGGAGCCAAGCGAAAAAGATTGGGCCCAGAAGACTTGGACTACGTCCTTGATGATTTTAAGTTTGATGACAGGATTATGCAGTATGTATGGGGGGAAAGGCCTAAATATATCCATAATTGGGCAAAGGTTAAAAGAGTCTACTGCATCATCAACATCAGAGATATGCACTGGATAGCAGTCGTCGTGCTTCTAGAGGAGGGGTTGCTGAAGATCCCTGACTGCAACCCAACTATTTGTCGAGACAAGCAGTTGGAGATCAAGTTAGAGCCACTGTCTATGTTGTTCCCGTGGTTGTTGCATAACAGCGGGATGTTTAAGCACTTCGGTGATTAAGTACTTACCAGAAAGTGGCCACTTAAGCGCTCTCCTGTCCCAACAAATGAGTCAAGGTAAATTTTGTATAAAACTAACTTACATAATATAATTGTTCTATAAGCTGATTCTAATACTAATGTCTTCTTCCTATTGTAGTGTTGATCGTGGGGCACATGCCCTGAAATTTATTCAGTTCGACATGACCAACACACCGATGGATGGCTTGAATGACGGAACAATGAGCAACTGTCAGGAGTGCTGGGTTGTTGAGTGCTTCCATGGGCATATGGATCCATTTTGAGTGACCAGAACCCAATCAAAAGGTATGGAAGTTGGACTTTGAATTTTGTAGTTTATGTGATGTTGATGTTGATACTTGGGTTGTGGTGCTGATGCTGCAGGTGTCATGCTTATACAGAGCTTTACCGAAAGAGATGGACTCAGTGAACTTCTCAATCTTGCACTCCATAACTTTTTTATTATTTTTTTTATTTACAAAAGTTGACGTGGCTGCAGATGTGTGCTGGATAATTTTGTAGGTTCTTCGCAAACAATGAGAGGCATCTGCAATCAAGGTTGCTGGCAAGGCATGGTACCAAACAATGACCTCAGACAGGTTGCTAGCAAACAGAATTTGAAAACTTCTCAAAGGCTGGTTGGCAGGATGAGGCATCTGTAATCAAGGCTGCTGGCAAGGCATGGTACTAAACAATGATCTCAGACAGGTTCTTGGAAAATAGAATTCAAAAACTTCTCAAAGGCTGGTTGGCAGGATGAGGCATCTGTAATCAAGGCTGCTGGCAAGGCATGGTACTAAACAATGATCTCAGACAGGTTCTTGGAAAATAGAATTCAAAAACTTCTCAAAGGCTGGTTGGCAGGATGAGGCATCTGTAATCAAGGTACTAGCAAGGCATGGTACCAAACAATGATCTCAGACAGGTTCCTGGCAAATAGAATTCGAAAACTTCTCAGGGGCTGGTTGGCATGAGGAGGCTGCTAGCAAGGCATGGTACCCAACAATGATCTCAGACAGGTTCCTGGCAAACAGAATTCAAAAACTTCTCAAAGGCTGGTTGGCAGGAGGAGGCTTCTGCAATCAAGGCCGCTGGCAAGGCATGGTACCAAACAATGATCTCAGACAGTGATTATACAGAATTCAAAAACTTCTCAAAGGCTGGTTGGCAGGAGGAGGCTTCTGCAATCAAGGTTGTTGGCAAGGCGTGGTACCAAACAATGATCTCCGACAGTGATTATACAAAATTTGAAAACTTCTTAAGGGCTGGTTGGTAGGAGAAGGCATCTGCAATCAAGGCTACTGGTACCAAGTAATGATCTTAGACAGTGATTATACAGAATTCAAAAACTTCTCAAAGGCTGGTTGGTAGGTCACAGGAGGGAAATGAGAATGCATGGAAGGGAAATGAGACGAAAAATGGTACTTGGAATTGGGTTCTGCTTTGCAATTGTCTGGGTGGAGGAAATTTTATTACAATCAGAACTAGAGTTACATGTCTTAGGAATTATTGTGTTTCGGCACTATTATGGATGATTTTAAGTTTAAATTTTCAATTACATTGATGTCTTTTATATTTTGATTTGTGATGAATTAGATTGATATAAATTACCTAATTTTGCAATACAAATTCTTTTCGGATTTGGGAGGGAAATGAGAGAGGTAGAAATGTATCCCAATCACAGTAATTTTGAAATTAATTAACTTAAAGACAGGCATGGTACCAAACAATTACATATATGAGCAACCACAAATAACTCTTAAGCGACCAAGAGAAGATTCTGCCTCGGACAAGATCGCTTAAGCGATCTGAAATCGCTTAAGTGACCAAGAGTAAAAGCCAGGAATCGCTTAAGCGATACGTAAGATTGCTTATGCGATCATAGATCTGGGCAGATGTTGATTCTGCCTCCGTCAAGATCACTTAAGCGATATGAAATTGCTTAAGCGACCAAGAGTTAAAGCCAAGAATCGCTTAAGCAATACGTAAGGATCGCTTAAGTGATCATAGATCTGGGCAGATGTTGATTCTACCTCCGACAAGATTGCTTAAGCGATCTAAAATCACTTAAGCAACCAAAAGTAAAAGCAAAGAATCGCTTAAGACAGAAGGATCGCTTAAGCGATTATAGATCTGGGCAGATGATTCTGCCTCGGTAATGATCGCTTAAGGGATTTAAGATCGCTTAACCGACCATGTTCACGGGCATTGCTTCAGTGATCGTCTGTGTGGGCACTTATGTATTCTTTGTTCGTGATCACTTAAGCGATCGTAAATCGCTTAATCAACCAAGTGTAAAAGGTTAGGATCGGTTAAGCAATATCATAAATACCATCGAATCTCTTAAGCGACTAAGTCTAAATATACAGGATCGCTTAAGCGATATAGTAAATCGCTTAAGCGATTTTGTGTATTCGGATTTTATTTATTGTATTTTAGAAGATCGGTTAAGTGATTAACGCTATGTTAAACATATAAGGTATACGATTCGTTCTCAATAGAATATGATTGTTATTATATTTTAATTAAACATATAGTTATTTTACGTCAGTATGAAACATATAAGGTGTAAAATGTTTACGTCTATGCTAAACATATGGGGTTTACAATTCGTTCAGTGGACTATGACTGTTATTATATTTATATTAAACATATAGTTCTTTTACGTCAGTATGAAACATATAAGGTGTAGAATGTTTACGTCTATGCTAAACATATAGGGTTTACGATTCGTTCAGTGGACCATGATCGTTCTTATATTTATATTAAACATATAGTTCTTTTACGTCTATATCAAACATATAAGGTGTAGAATGTTTACGTCTATGTTAAACATATAGGGTTTACGATTCATTCAGTGGACCATGACCGTTATTATATCTTCATTAAACATATAGTTCTTTTACATCAGTATGAAACATATAAGGTGTAGAATGTTTACATCTATGTTAAACATATAGGGTTTATGATTTATTCAGTGAACCATGACCGTTATTATATTTTTATTAAACATATAGTTCTTTTACGTCTATATCAAACATATATGGTATAGAATGTTTACGTCTATATTAAACATATGTACATAAATTTGGGAGATAAATGTTGAAGTAAATTACCTTTAATCACTTAAGCAATCCCGTCTATTTAGCCTTAGTCGCTTAAGAAGCTTACAACAATTGTGCTAAAAAATTGTTGTTACAAGAGGAGCAAGTCGTTGTTCATAATGAAAAAGTTTGTGAAAAATTCTGGCACTCTTTTGGTCTATAGAGTGCAGAGCATATGGTTCCATAGTTCAATTTTATATTTTTTATATTTTACTTTCTTGCCAAGAACTAATAAAAATAATAGAATAACAATAGATCTTTCAATGTTAAGTGAGACATTAAATCGCTTAAGCGATCAAGCGAATTTCTTCTTCTTCTTTCTTCATAACATAAATGGTGAGTTTGGTTGAATATTCCTATCCATATTCCCAATCTTATTCCCAAAATATTTGTTTGTTTAATTATTTAGGAAATATTAGTATATTTTATTTATTTATTTAGATCCCTTAAGTTTATTAATTTTATTAAATACCCCCAGAAAAAAGTTTAAAATTAATAGAAACACCCCTACTCACCCATACTTGCCAGATTCCAGCAACCATAGTCGGTGGCACCGAAATCTATCAGAACGACCTACAAACAATCGAAAGTGGGCTGTAATTCACCGATGCGGCCTTTTCCGGCCATATCCACAGTGGATCTGGCCGGAAAAGGCCATATGTGGCCATCATGGACCGCCAAAGAAATGGCCGTCGTTGACGGTCAAGGACGGCCAAATATTGGCCATCATTGACCGAAAACCATGGCCATATATTTGGCCATTGCTCATGGTCAGATCTGGACTTTTGTGGTCCTCGACGGCCACATTTGGTCGTAGATCTGGCCTTTTCTAGCCAGATCCATGGTCGATGTGGCCGTAAAAGGCCATATCGATGCCCTACCCGTCAGATCTGACCGGTCTACATCGTAACACCCTATTCCGGTCAGATTCCGTCAATGGTTTCCAGAATCTGGTACCGTGAGTAGGTGGGGGTGTTTTTGTTAATTTTTAAACTTTTTTCTGGGGGTATTTATGAAATTAATTAACTTAAGGGGACTAAAAGAATTATTTAGGAAATATACTAATATTTCCTGGAAATATACTAATATTTCCTAAATAATTAAACAAACAATCATTTTGGGAAAAAAATAGTATATTATTATACAGTACAAAGGAAATTAGGAATGATCGCTTAAGCGATTTGAGATATAACTTAAGCAAATCATGGCTTATGTATAATGTCTCGCTTAACACTGAAACATCTATTATTATTCTATTTTTTTTTTTTTTAGTTCTTGGCAAGAAAATAACGTATAAAAAAATATAATAATAATATAAAATTGAATTCTGTAACCATATGCTCTCCAATCTGTGCCAGAACTCTGTAACCATGGAATAAACGAAGTTTGAATGACTAATCAACAGATTGTTTGTGTAGATAGTTTTTCACAGTTACAGCTCCGCACGATAATAATAAATATTAAATAAAAAAGGACTAAAAACAGTAATATAATAAGTGTAGATAATTTAATTTTATGTATGGGATTGTAATTGTGCAAAACCATTTGAACAAACAATCTATTCAGTAGTCATTCAAAAGTCTAAATACACAAGGTATCTGCCCAGGTGCATGATCGCCTAAGCGATCCGTGTTAGTGAACGACCCAATTATGCAGCGGAAAACAAAAACATAAACTACTTGGATCGTTCCTTAGAACCAAGATCCGGGTACAAAAATCACAGTTTATACAATATATATATTAAATCTGCAGAAAAATCTTTTCAAGGTTTAAAGAATCATATGCACGTTTGGAGGCTCCTCTAACTTTGTCTCTGAATGTATTTGCTACCGACCCAAGTGTAGGATCAAACTGACATAGTCTACACGAAGACAATCATAAGGAACTAAGGAGGGATTTGCTAGATCCTCCTTAGCCTTAAGAAACAAGAAGAAAAATCAAAGAAGAACTTTGATTCTTTGCAAAAGCAAAATCTGGCATGGGAGAGAGTTTTTGGGGCTATGTGTTTTCTCTTTTCAATGAAAAATAAGTGTAATGAAAAACAATTGCATTTTTTTTTAAAAAAGAAACATTTTCTTTTATAGTGATGCTTTTAATTACCCTATTCCCAAATGGAATAGGCTTGGGCTCCAACCCAAACACCCTATGTTACCAAACATTCCTAATTAGATATTTATTTTAATTCATCATTACCTTCAATTAAAATCCATTAATAGATATTTAATATATATTTTAACATTTAACAATAATGATAATTTATTTAAATATATACTAACACATATTTAAATGCCATTTCACTTATTTAATTTTTCTAACAAATTAAATAAAAGGCTACGACCTCAGCAAATTTAATTGCACTGTGAAATTACCAAAATACCGTTTCACCCAAAAAGATGAAAATGCCCTTCTTTCTTCCTGAGTCTTAAATTATTTTCTATATGTGTGACCCATAGGCTCCTCATCATACCGATAGTGTATAGTATTGCGATTAACACCAATTAATCATCTCACTAATATACAGACCAAGATTGGCCCCTAGCAAGGCATCATGGCCACCCGATAGATTCGGATTCAGCAAAGTAGCTATCTGTCAACGATATGGTTAGCGTACAATTCGATCCTTTCATCATACATTATCTCGACGAGACAAGACGAAGGCATAGAAATAGTGTCAACCTTCGGTTACTCTTGATATTATGTATTCAGTTTCTGGACCAATGACCTGTATTATAAACTGGATAGAGCAACAACTCAATCTCACTGTGGCCATAGTTTTAGTGTCATTGCCATATATTGAATTACGCCGTGAGATAACTTCTCCCGTACCTGAGAGTGATGAATCATTTGTCAATCCACCATAGTCTTGATACACTCCTTGATGCAGCCAATCACAACTATATTGACAGCTCTGAATAGAACTGCATTAGGCTAGTGTCAAACTGCACCAATCAGTGCACAAAGCGCTCCGGTGATCTCGAGTCTAAGGATCACATGCACCACCATTCGTTAGAGGATTTGTTCCATAGACACTGAGGTTACCATCCATATGGAATCCTCTGGTGGGTCAGTCCAGTGAACTTGCTGTGGTGTATTCGCCTACAACGAGCACCCATGTGTTGCACCAGGTTGTCACCAAACAACCTTGACAAGTGAGATCAGTCACTGCCTTTCGACAGAGTCATTCAACACTATGATAGTCTTTTCGTATTATCTGTGCCCTTACTTCAGAATAATACTGGGGCTACGGACGTTTCTAGAATGGCCATCATATGTGCTCATAGGGTTCTCACTATCAAGATTTGAAACACTTGATACCCTCGTCACGGTTCTAAAACACTTGATACCCTCGTCACGGTTCTACCATTCTAAGGACATATATCAATACATATTGCAATAACAATGATTTACGCGATATAAAATAAAATGCCTTTTATTATTGATTAATGAACATTATTACAAAGAGTCAATTCTACAATAATTGATTGGCTCTAGGACATCTACTCTGACAATCTCCCACTTGCACTATAGCCAATCATTCATGTATTTAATACCAAATGATCTCAAGTGCCTTTCATGCTTCTGTTGCGACAAAGGCTTTATCAGTGGATCTACGAGATTATCGTCAGTATGCACTTTACTAATCTGCACGTCTTTCCTCTCAACTGTCTCTCTGATGAGATGGAATCGTCTAAGTATGTGTCTGGACTTTTGATGAGACTTTGGTTCCCTGGCTTAAGTAATTGCTCCATTGTTGTCACAATAGATGTCTATAGGATCAACAATCGTGGGAACCACACCAAGTTCAATAATGAACTTCTTAATCTAGATTGCCTCCTTGACCGTATCTGACAATCAATATACTCAGCCTCCATTGTAGAATCCGCTACAGTGCTTTGCTTGGAGCTCTTCCAGCTTACTGCTCCACCATTGAGACAAAATACAAACCTTGATTGCGATCGATAATCATCTTTGTCCGTTTGGAAACTAGCATCACTGTATCCTCTTACAGTGAGCTCATCTTCCCCTCCATAAACCAAGAACACATCCTTAGTCCTCCCAAGAACATATCCTTAGTCCTCTTCAGATACTTAAGAATGTTCTTGACAGCCATCTAGTGATGCTCACCTGGATTTGATTGATATCTATTACAGTACTCAAAGCACACGAGACATCAATCCGAGTACATAACATGGCATACATGATGGATCTAATTGCTGATGCATATGGGATCCTCTTTATCTTATCTCTCTCATCTTGTGTCTTAGGACACAATTCCTTAGAGAGGTAAACACTGCAGTGTATTTGCCTGCAGCAAGTACCCATGTGTTGCACCAGGTTGTCACCAAACAACCTTGACAAGTGAGATCAGTCACTGCCTTTCGACAGGGTCGTTCAACACTATGATAGCCTTACCGTATTATCTGTGCCCTTACTTCAGAATAATACTGGGCTACGGACGTTTCTAGAATGGCCACCATATGTGCTCATAGGGTTCTCACTATCAAGATTTGAAACACTTGATACCCTCGTCACGGTTCTACCATTCTAAGGACATATATCAATACATATTGCAATAATAATGATTTACGCGAAATAGAATAAAATGCCTTTTATTACTGATTAATGAACATTATTATAAAGAGTCGATTCTATAATAATTGGTTGGCTCTAGGGCATCTACTCTAACAATCCGTGATATCGCTTAAGCGATTCTTCTCTTTTTCACTTGGTCGCTTAAGCGATTTTAGTGATCATGTGATGGGAAGAATCAATATTTGCCCAGGTGCATGATTGCCTAAGCGATCCTAATATCGCTTAAGTGATTCTTCTCTTTTTTCACTTGGTCGATTAAGCAATCGTAGATCGCTTAAGCGATCCTTTATTAAGCGATCATGTGATGGGAAGAATCAATATTTGCCTAGGTGCATGATCGCCTAAGCGATCCTAATATCGCTTAAGCGATTCTTCTCTTTTTTCACTTAGTTGATTAAGCAATCGTAGATCGCTTAAGCGATCCTTTATGAAAAACCCTTTGTTGCTTAAGTGATCATGGGCAATACATACTTTTCCATCTTTTCTCCTGAATTTTGACAAACTAAAATTACCAACACATATTAATTCCATACTTTCTCCTCAATTTGACAACCTAATTCCAAACTAAAATCACCAACAAATATTTACGCCATGTAACAAGAATACTAAACATAAAGAATGATTTATTCAAGGTAATAATAAAATTTAAAAAATCAATAATTGAAAACAATAACTCATCAACGGTTGGCCTTGGCAACTCTCTGAATTTCATCCTTCTTCGAACCTAATTTTTGGATCTCCATGTGATTACTTCAGGCAACTGCTTTTCTTGTGGTCAGGTTGCTTGCAAATTGAGCACTTATTTATCTTCCGGGGAACCTCAAAGGCTGATGGAATACGTTTAACTCTTTTTCTCCCCTTTGCTGTCTTCTTGAATGGCGGATGGATGATAATGTGAGCCAACTCTGGTGGCACTACCCACTGCTCTTCTGGAGGCACTAGATATATCGTTTCTGAATAAGCTAGCATGTAATGATTTGCCATATAGAGAGGGGAGCACAGTTCCATGTAAATTCTTGAACCAAAATCTGGCTTTCATTGGTGTTTCAGTGTTGCTAGTGCATGAGGACAAGGTAAACATTGAATGTCAAGCACTTTATAGCTGCTAGTTTTACTAACAAGGTTAACTAGGGCATCCAAACCATAGCCGCGCACAGTGAACTCTTGAGCATTAAGAGGATAGGCAAACAGTGCATTTGACAGTTTCATACGTTTTCACAATAATTTTTCAATCGACAGAACTAGGGTTGTAGTAAAATTATCTGACTTCGTAGGACACTCATAGAACCACTGTGACAATGTCCTCTAGATTGCATCAAAAAGTGCAACTATTAGAAACTCTCTTTCTATTAACAACATCGAATTTATGGACTCGGCTATGTTCGTGGTCATGACATCAAACCTTCTTCTAGGAAAGTAAGCTCTACTCCATCGCTAGAAACCAACATCATGCTCAAGATACTTAGCAACTATATCATCCTTGATTCGGATTTGCTGGACGTGCTCCTCGAACTCATTAACTTGATAAGCTTTTGCTGCCATTTAGTATGTCTGAAGGAGGCCAGCACACTTAAACTTTTGATTTATGTTGTCACCAAGGTGCCTTATATAGAATCCGTGATGTGCTTGAGGGTAAATAGTAGCAATCCCCTTCTTTATAGAGTTGTGTCTATCGGATATTATACACAACTCGTCACTGTCAGGCACTATTGTACGTAATTGCTGAAAAAACCAAGTCCATGACTTGTCATTCTCAGAGTCAACCACACACCATGCAATAGAATATGTGTGATTCTCGCTGTCTTGTGCAATGGCCACCAACAATGGACCTCCATACTTTCCCGTCAAAAAGCAACCATCAACAGCCAACACCTTTCTCATGTTTACAAAACCCCGTATAGCATAACCATAAGCAACAAAAAAATATTTAAACATCATATTCTTGTCCCACTTCAAAGTTGTCTTGCTACCTTGGTTTGTCAACTGAAGCATATAACGGTACACTTCCAATTCTACGTACCCATGCTCTAGCGTGTCCCTCACAAAATCTTGTGCATGTTGTCTCCCTTTCCAGCATTTCCAGTAACTAATAGCACATCTCAACTCTGTGCGCACAAGTCTCTGAATGTCTTTAGGAGATGGACCTTTTCCTTCAATGAACTAACTTTTGACAAATTGTTAAATAACATCAGTGGAGGCTTGTCGATGCTCACCTGAAATATGTCCCAAACCACATGTGTGCTCATGCGTATATGTGCTAAGAAAAAATTTTTCCGACTCCGCCAACCTTTTACAATAAATCCTTCACTTGCACTTTCGGTCACGACATGCAACCGTCACAGCCAATGAATTTGACTTTTTGGTGATGAACTCAAAATTACCTCTCACGGCAACAAGTTTTAGCTTCCTCACCACTTCATCTTTGTTATCAAATAAATACCCTATGCGCAACTCCGATCCATCCGTAAAAACATGAGCTGATTCATTACTACCTGCCATTGCCCCCCCTGAACCTACAAAAACGACCAATGTGTTCTCTTCCTCACAAACTACACCTTCTGCATAATTTATATTTAAAGGAATCTCTACATCCGCAAGAACATGTACGGGGTCCTCCTCCTCAACATTTTTATTCTACCCCTCATGACCAACCTCTTCTACAGTGTCCTCCTCACCACCGAATTCACCGTTTACTCTTGATTTTTCAACTAACAAATCATTGCCGCTCTCCTAGTTCAAATTAAAACCAAGCAAATCTCTGCCAACTTCCTTATTATCCCCTTCCTTTGAACCAACTTCCAATGGTTTTTCTACAAAAGAAACCCTTAAAATCGGCCTCAAAACAATTATCAGCCACATCAATCATATATAACTTCACACTTTCATCCGACTTTAATATAGCAGGAGGTACCTTATAATGTTGAGGAACTCTGTTTAAAACATACTTCAGAACTATATCACTACATGGGCAACTCAATTCACCTCTTCTAATTATTTCATTAATCAACTCATCAAAACTAACCTCTATGCTCACAACAATTGGTATAACTTCTTTGCTCTTCCCAATCCACTTCCAGCGACTTTTTTCCTCCACCCACTCACCAAAATATTCAACACCCAAAACAACTTGTCCCATGTCTCATAATAACCAAGTACCTATAATGCAAGAAAAAAATTATTCTTAACTGATGTACTAAGGGTTGAAATATTTTAAAAAGCATCTGCATAGTCGCTTGATAGATCTGGTGTATCACTTAAGCGATTTCGTATATCGTTTACTGGATCGCTTAAGCGATCTGGTATAAATAAGCATGATTGCTTAAGAAATCTTATGCCATTTACTGATCGCTTAAGCGATCTGCTGCTATACACCAGACTTTTAGCAGACCGCTTAAGCGATTTTATGCCAAAACCTGATCGCCTAAGCGATTTATCTGCTGTATTACCAGCATACCAGATCGCTTAAGCGACACACTAGATCGCTTAAGCGATCCATCATATCCATAACACATTTTCAGTCTCTCCGCCTACAATCGGTGCTACTACCCCCAACTACCCACAATGCAAGACATTTTTCAACAAATTTCACTCCTTTCAACTTCCATTACATCAAACACAACCTAAACAACTAAATCAAAATCATAACCCAAACCCAATCCATCATTAAATCTTTGTAAATCAAAATATAAAATCGAAAGGGGAGATACACATACCTGGACAAAATGTCACGAGGAGGAGGAAGAGGATGACGACAACGACGACGATGACGATCTGTGTTGGAGAAGATGTTAATGGGGGAGGAATACGTTAATGTCGCTGGAGGAAGAAGAAGGTGTTTAGGTTTGTTTGCAAGAATTTTGACTCTTTGGGGACATATTATAATTTTTAAAAGATTACACAATTATTCGTTATTTGTAATTAATCCCTAATCAAGTTTAATTAAGCTTAATAAAAAACATGGCTATTTAGTTAAATTTTACAAACTGTATAGCCTTTTAATTAAATTTTAACTCTAAATGGTCTTTTAATAAAATCCCCCAGTATTTATCTTAAACCTATCTTTCCCTCTCATTGTATCTTTAATGTAATGACACGTGTTCATCTTTACTCTTCATCTTATTTTTAAACCATATTTGCTATATTATATTACAACATTGCCATTTTCTCTCTTTTCTTTATGCTATTTGCTCATGTTTTCAACATACAGTATTTGTTTTTAGTTTTCAATTTTTATTATTTATTAATTGTATATTTGGTTTCTTCGGTTGTATAAACTGTCAATCAAGAAAAAAGTTAAATAAAATTTATTGATGATTGTATATACAATCAATTATGAATAAATTTTGTTTTCTTTCGATTGGTTTACTATATGTACAATTGAAATTACAAAGTTTTTCTTCTTCTCCTGGTTTACCCCTATGTATCTATGACGCAGTTTAATTTATAAAGTTGTAAACTAGCACCCAAGCTTTGATGTGACATCTTTTGATTAGTCGATTGTTTATACAACCATTATAAGGTAGAGTAATGCTACGCCGATAACCTTTTTCTCACAAACTTCTCTTACAACCTAATTAGGTGGCAACTGAGTTAGCATTGTTACGTCAAAATAACTTTAACTAGACCAAAGAAACGGTCGTTTCTTCCTGAGTAACAACCCTTCTTTATGAAGGAATGATCGTTCCTCACGAAAGGAATGGTCGTTCCTCATGAAGGAACAACTAAATGAATGGTCATTCATAAATAAGGAACAGTCATTTGTAAATAAATTTACATTTTACACACTTATTTTGCTTTAAGTTTGTAGACATAATATTTAAAATTCTGTATATTTGTCCATTATCAACATGCTTACATAGGTACGGTGCAGACAACCCTTATTTCTAAATTCTAACACGAAATTTTTAAGGTAAAACAAAAGAGTGGTTATTTGTAACTAAATTTACATTTTACACACTTATTTTGTTTTAAGTTTATGCACAAAATATTTAAAATTATGCATATTTGTCCATTATCAACATGCTTACATAGGTACAATGCAGACAACCCTGAATGCTGAAACGGTGTTTTTTAATCAATTTTCAACAAAGTTTATGATTTTTATTATGTATCCCATCAACATATCCCCAACAAGTCAAGCCAAAATCTGAAATTTGCTCAAAAATGGACAAACCATGTAATACCCAACAACCTAAAATCAGGCCATGTGATATGAATTGTGATCCATGACAAAAACTTTAAAAAGAGAACTGGCACATAAATTTATTTATTTCTTTATTTATTTTTTGGTGATTGGAGTGTCCAGGCCAGCTTGCGCACACCTCAACTAATCACTTGGGCCCTTGAAGTTGACAATCAAATAAATCCCCTTAGTGGTCACCCCTATTAGTAACACATAAATTACTACCTTATTTGGCCGATAGTTTTGTCTCTCGAGTTTGAGTCTCTAAGGTTGTTAATACTAGTGGCTACTAGAACTCTTATTCAGCAATAATTTTCAAAACACTTAAACAATAGTTGAGATGTGCACAAACTGTCGAAACGCTCCACTTATTAAAAAAAAAAGAAATCAATATTGATATGGATATAAATTCCGAACCCGCAAATGCCATGTTCATCCCACTTGAATGGGATTAATTTATAATTTACTAATGACCATTTATTTTCTCAATGATCAAATCAAATAATAATTCCCATTAAGTAAAATTTAATTATCAATTTCTACAATCTATATATCTATATAATCCTGAAGCTCACCCTCTCTATTGATCGCTATTTGGAATCCACGTAGGATGCCACATAGGATCTTAGGAGCTCTATTAATATATGATTGCTATGTAGAAAAATTCATGTTAGTCCCTTCACATTCACCTAAATATTAATAAACATTAAATAGTGGCATCCCAAAAGTCTCATGAAAACTTTGTTTATATGTAAATTGCTATTTATTAGTATTAATAGCACTATTGACATCGAATGTCTAATTAAAAGATTATAGATTCATGTTAGTCCCTTCACATTCCCTAAATATAATAACAATTAAATAGTGGCATTCCAAAGGTCTCAAGAAAACTTTGTTTATATGAAATTGTTTTTTATTAGTAATAATAGCACACATTAGTCCCTTCACTTCCCTTGTGCTGGAATCATGCCAAAAGTTGTTTACTTTTTATGGTTGTGCTTAGTTTTTTTTGTAAATATGGGTTGTCTTTAATTTTTGTAAAGGCATAGATTTATCATTTTGACACCACTGCGGGGACTTGGTACCCTTACGGTCAATTATATATAAAATAGTAGCTTTATTCAACCAGCATTGTCTTTATGATTTTTTAATTTATGTGTGATTGCTTATTTGCAGGTACTGGAACCTAGGAAGAGTTTAGTGAAGAAGATGGATCATTGGGCTGGAGAAACTATTGTGACAAGGATTGCTGCACAATGTGTAAGATGAGAAGATTGTTCAGAGAAGAAGGTATTGGATCAGTAGTTGAGAGAGGTATGCAAAATGGACAGAAGATTGCATTCCCTGGAGAAACCAATGAAGCTGGAAGTGAATAATTCATTTTTAGTTTTTAAGATTCTGTTTGATCTCTAAGAAAATTGACTACCAAGGAGTTTTATGTTATTTTCCTTCCATCTTTAAGCAATGTTGATATGGCGGTTAAATATACGAGGTTTCAGTTTGCAAAATATGTTTTTGTCATGAGAAATTTAGGAATACAACTCAAGGAATATATATGTACTGAAAATATATATTTTTTTTTCTCAGTTTCTCAGCCTCCAGATAGAATTGAGAATTAACTTTTTCAGTAATTATTATTTGATCCGCTTGATTGTAAACTAATATTACGTAATTTGTAGGAATATGTTACATAGGCTCCAATTCAGGTATAATTTGCATATAAGTACTGTTGTATTTTGGTAACATTTTAATGATTTTCTTTAAGTATTTGTTAATTGTGATATGAGATTTTAAGGATTAGTTTGTAAATTTGATCAATGGACACCTTCTGTTTTCCCAGTTATAGTTGGTACTTCACATTTATCAAGGATTTGTCTATATCATTCTCATTTATCTTCAAGGTTTCACCACTAAACGATGATGAATCCATGGAAGACTTATGTGAACTCTCTCAATCTTAAGGGGTTCTCATGGACTTACCAAAGAGTCTTTGGCTTTCTTAACTATCCAGCACAACTCACGTTCAAATCCACAAGGTAAATTTTAACTCCATTACCTTTTTTAATTTCATGTTGAAAAGAAATAACGTTTTCCTTACTAGACGTTTTGATAATTTTAGTTTTTGTTTGATAGTCAAATTGGGTCTCTTAATCTAAAATGTGTAAATGATTCAATTAGCTCATTTACTCTTGCAATGTGAATCATAAACGGGATCAATTTGGCTATAATTGGAAATTATTTTGCCGTCTCAGGTTTTGCTTGTAATGGTCATGGCACATTCATACTAGGCCTCAGACGAAAATACCCGGTTCATGAATATGTATCTACAATACTTTTAGTTGAGGGTTATCTTTTTACCTTACAGATGCACAAACTCACCAAATTCCAGTATGATTAGTGATAATGGTATTGGGTGCTCTAATCATGGATTCGTTTCTTGGTAATTTGCAAGAAGCATCTTTACCATGATCTTGAAACCACCCAACTACTATCTTGTGCTATGCTTTTGTGTTGTTTCTTAAATTGAAATTTGTGACTTTATCTAGATATCATCTTACTCTGTGACTTCTATTAGTTTCAATCTTAATTGCTCTTTTTAATTTATTTATCGTTCAATTGGTGATTGTAAAGAAGAGATCTACCGTTTTCACAGCTATAGAAAACGGATTTCTCAAATTTCCAACTTCTTGGTTTTAAATTTCAGAATTAGATTATGAGCTAGAAAGGCCTGATTTTTAGTCCATAACTCAACAAATTCAGTTCCAAGTCTTGCAAATATATAGGTTAGGAGTGTTAAAATCCATAAACTTGATTTGATCTTTAAAGCTGCTGGATCATTGGAAGCTAATTATGTGTTTGGTGTGCACAGATATTGTTGGAGTGTACTGAATATTTTAAGTCTGAGATTTTGTGAAATTTGATGTTTAAATTGACAATTGCAAATAACTTACTGAAAGAGAAGAAATCCAGGGGGAGCAAACAAAGTTTTATTGACAACAAATTTTTTTAGGAGTGGTATAAACTTTACAGAAATTAAGATTAATTTTGATATTACATAACACTGAAGAGAATAGTATAACAAGGTTGCAGTTACTTTGATAAATCAAGAATTGATGTATTGCCATGGCACATTTTCCTTAGTCTCTACACATATGGGTGTTGGCGCGGTGACTACAGAAACAGATCTTCTAAAGAAACTGACATTTTTACAAAGGAGAAGTGTATCTAAACAATGTCCAAATCCATGGTTGTTAATAGTTAAGACTGGGGTTAGCCTTGCTCAATGATATTTAATATTCGTGGCTATTTCACGCAAGTACCATGTTCACCAACCTAAACTCAAGTACTCAATTTCTAGGGCTTCTCTTCTTAATAAAAGAAGAGAAAATGTTAGATTGAGATAATAAGATTGAATTGTAGAAATTAGAGTGATTTACATATGTTTTCTGTGCTAAAGTAAGAGTTGTTCATTTGTTTTTGGATAGTTAAGTTGATAGATATATAGCTTAAAATTTTTGGTACTAGAATTTTACTACAAAGTTAAATGATTTTGTGGTGCGATGCAATATGAGAAGACTTGGCCAAAAACTTCAATTTATTACTTTATTTTCAGAATGAAAAAGATTAAGAAAGAAGGTCAAGAACAAGAGTTGTTTCTTTGTGTTAAATGGGTGGAATACAGCTGCTAGAACCTGTCCAGTATCTTTACACCAACATTAATATATATTAATTTAATACTCAATATTTGGTATATATATTTTATCATTTATTTATTTAATTATCAATTCAATATAAATTAACTTCAATACAAATATTTATGCCAGACAAACAATTATATAATGTAAAAAAAAAAATTCTATAACATACCGCGCAATGTGCGGGCTTTCTATCCAGTTTTTTATAAATCAAGCCGTCCGCCCCTATCACAATCAGTCCAACTTTCCCTTTCTTCCACCATGGCTTCAAATAAACTACCAATTACCAACAACAAAACTTCCCACTATGTTATTTTTTTCTAATTTAAAAAAAAAAATTTCATAGAATTCATCGCTACTCATTGTCCTTTCTTCATATAACATCATTCATTTTTTTTTCTCTTTGTTTGTAAAGTCTCAATGGATCCTCCTCTCAGCCCCAACACCTTTCTAACAGCTTAAAGGTACAGTTTTCTTCTCTTTTCGTTTCAATTTTCTTCTACTGCTTAACATAAACCCACTTGTGTTGACTTGATCCAATTTTTTAAGTAACCTCAATGGCTCTGGTGATGGGTGAATGTTTAGAATGGACAGCTAAACTTTTGTACTGTAGGTGTATTTTGGTAGTTTTTAAACTTTAGGGGTTTTATTGATTTTTGGATAACTACAGAGTGTTTATTTATTTACCTTTTGGATTAAGATCATATGATTGTGATATAACTATTTGCTTCTTCTACTACAATAAACCCACTTGTATGTGTTGAACCATTTATTTAATTGAATTCCTCACCTTGGTGTTAGCTGAATGAATTAGAAATATTTGTACTTTTGGGGTGGTTTGTGTTATTTTTTAACTTTTAAGGGTTTTATTGGTTTTCACGATAATGAGGGGTTTTTAAGTTGTGGAGCTTTTGGATTTTTATCATATGATTTTATGGTGGTTATGGAACGTTAAATAAACATCATCAGTTTCAGAAACAAGAGAAATTACTCTTGTGTTTGCGTTTTTAAATTTTAAGGGTTTTATTGGTTTTCAAGATAATTTGAGGGTTTTTTTTAGTTTGTAGTCTTTTGATTTTAATCATATGATTTATGGTGGTTATGGATCGTTAATAAACATCATCAGTTTCAGAAACAAGAGAAATTACTCTTATGATATGTTTGTACTTTCAACTTTCTCGGGTGGATTTTGTTATTTTTAAAACTATGGGGATTATATTTAGCTTCAATTATTTAGAGATAATACTTGAATCTTCTCCAACTTTTAGAGTGATTTTTCGGAAGATACTAATCTCTGTAACATTGATCTTTTTGTAACTTACAGACAAATTAAGCTGAATCTGGTTTTGTATTTGAGCATATGTCAATTTGAAATGCTTGATTTCAACTTTGCCGATGTTTTCATTATTAAGACTGAAAAATAGAGAAAGAATCTTGCCATGATGTTATATCAATCTATTAGTCTCATTTCATAATCTAAACTGTTTTGTATCTTGTGATCTTTTCAGTTCTTCTTAATAATTATCATGTACTTGGATATCATGTTTACTACCTTTGTAATAATATAGGTCCGCTAACATCATTCATTAACTTTTTTACATAAAAAATTCATCCTCAAATTTAGCTGACTTTGATGGTTCTGATTACTAACACAAACATTTTTGCAAATTCAAACACCGCTTAAACACCTTCTTCTTCATTTAGGAAGTCTATTATCCTCTCACAAAACTAATAGAAACACAAAATCATTTATCTAAACCTTATACAAATATATTGCATAAACATTACACTCTTCCTATATACATTTGCAAATCCCATGAGTTAATCCTTCATATAATCAAAATGTTCATCTTGGAAATCCTTAAAACAAAACATACCAAAAACAGAAAACAAATTTATACCTCAAATATTGCAGCTATTAATTTTCCACACAGTTGACTTCAGTTTCAGCTTCTCATTCTGAAAGCGCCTTGACTTTTGAATCCTTGCTGGTCTTATGTTTCTATCTCCTTCCACCACCAGACATGCAAATTTCAAAAACAATTTTGCAGCCTGGTTCATGTGAAAGAGTTTACCATTGTAATCACTTCCCTAAAACGCTTTCTTCTCCTCAATATTATCTCCTAGTCTCTTCCCAATGACCATCATTTCAGCAACTAAAACACCCTGCTTAGATGCTGCACACCGGAAATTGTATAAGCGAAGCTTCAGTAAAATTGAGATCAAATCCTTAGAAATCACTCTTGGAACAGTATTAGTAATTAGTTCGTTTGTTGCATTTTCTTTAGATTGATGGAATTCTTGATAAACCTCTTTGACTCATCAATTCCAACAACCCATTAGCTTCCTCCATCTTCCCCACCTCGCAAAGCCCACTTATCATTATAGTGAACGTCACCACATTCGGCTGCAAACCTCTTTGATTCACAATTCAAACAACCCATAGCTTCCTCCATCTTCCCCATCTGCAAAACCCATTTATCATTGTATTAAAGTCACCACATTAGGCTGCAAACCTCTTTGACTCATCAATTCCATCACCCATTAGCTTCCTCCATCTTCCCCTCTTTGCAAAGCCCATTAATCATTGAACTAAACGTCACCACATCAGGCTGCAAACCTCTTTGACTCATCAATTCCATCAACCCATTAGCCCCTCCATCTTCCCCTGCTTGCAAGCCCATCTATCATCGTATTAAAGTCACCACATTAGGCTGCAAACCTCTTTGACTCATCAATTCCAACAACCTATTAGCTTCCTCCATCTTCCCCGCCTTGCAAAGCCAATTTATCATTGTAGTAAATGTCACTACATTAGGCTCCACCTCTTTGACTCATCAATTCCAACAACATATTAGCTTCCTCCATCTTCCCTCTTGGCAAAGCCCACTTATCATTGTAGAAATGTCACCACATCAGGCTGCAACCTCTTTTACTCATCAATTCCAAAAACCCATTAGCTTCCTCCGTCTTCCCCACCTTGCACAGCCCATTTATCTTGTATTAAAAGTCACCAAATTACGCTGCAAACCTCTTTGATTCATCAATTCAAACAATCTATTAGCTTCCTCCATCTTCCCCTCCTTGCAAAGCCAATTTATCATTGTAGTAAATGTCACTACATTAGGCTCCAAACCTCTTTGACTCATCATTCCAACAACCCATTAGCTTCCTCCGTCTTCCCTTCCTTGCAAAGCCCATTTATCAATGTATTAAAAGTCATCAAATGAGCTGCAAACCTCTCTGACTCATCAATTCGAACAACTCATAGCCTCTGTACCCTATTCTCCAAACACAAACCTTTAATCAAAGAAATCAAAGTCACAACATTTGGCTAAAACCCCACTTCAAATTCTCCGAAAACAACAAAACCATCACAAACTCGACCCACGTTACAAAACATTAATCAAAACATTATGTAAAAAGATCTGGCATCAACCCATTGAATCCGCTCGCTTGTAAAGCAAATAACGTCTTCATAAAACTTCTTCTTAGCAAGAGCTTCAAACAATCGATTGAATGATAAAATCGGTGGTTTGGGTTGCTTATTAATCATTAAACAAAAGAAATAGCGTGCTTCATCAAGTGATATTACCTTGTTTACAATCTTTTTAATGAATTTATCAAGCCTCGCTACCTCTTCAACGTTATGTACTGAATCTGTGGTATAGTTTAGTCCTTTACATGTATTGCGAAAAAAGTGAGATTTTGGTTCAGAAAGACAACAACGACGAAGAAAGGTTTTGAACGCCATTTGAGTAGCGGCGTTTCTGGATTATCTAGGGTTCAATTCAATCTGGCTAAAGTCTTTTGTGGTTTAAATAAGACATCTCACGAATGAGTGTGGGATGAATGTATTTATGTGAAACCTGTAGGGTACTCACGTTATTATCCGGCACCGGTGGTCTGTTTAGTAAAATTATAATAAAATTTGAGCGTTTCAGTCCCTCTCTCATTTCTCGCTTTAGGTAATGAGACCACTTTGCCATTCTTATGTTTTTGCTCATGTCTCAATCGATGACTTGATCCAGTTGTTTAAGTAATCAGTGGCTCTGGTGGTGGGTTAAATATTTGTACTCTAGGTTCATTTTGTTTTAGTTTTTAAACTTTAGGGGATTTATTGATTTTTGGATAACTATAGAGTGTTTGTATTTACCAATCTATAAGATCTATGATTGTGATATAATTAGTTTGCTTCTGTCTGCAATATAAACCCACTTGTGTATTTGAGATAATGTGGAGTTTTTTAGTTTCCTGGATAGTTATTTGTGGAGACTTATGGATTTGATGGTTAAGTAAACCTTATTATTTTCAGAAACAAGAGAAATTAATCTTATGATACGTTTGTACTTTCAACTTTCTAGGGTGGATTTTGTTGTTTTTAAAACTTTGGGATTATATTTTTTCTGAAGTTATTTAGAGGGTGTATTGTTCTTGACATGGATAGCTATTTCTGCAGCCTTTTGGATAATCATATGATTGTGATATGATGAAGAACAACAAAAACTTTTTGTTGTTCTTCTTTCTTTTTTAATGTTGTAGACCAGGCATCAAATTTTTCAATGAAATATGTAGCTCCTTAAATTGACAAACTTGCATTACTGGCAACTGAGTGTTTGAACTAATTTATAAACCTTGGATCATCTGAACTATAAACGTGTTTCGAGAAGGAGGTTCATGTAAGCTTAAAGCAAATCCCTAAGGTTTAGGAACTCTTAACTGTGATTAACAAAGCACAAAGTAACTGTGATTAATCTTTTATATGATCAACTGTTCATCTTGGAATCCTTCAACAAAAACAAACCAAAAACAGAAAATAATTTATAGCTCAAATATTGCAGGTACTATTTTCCACCAATTGATTTCAGTTTAGCTTTGATTCTAAAAGACCTTGACTATTGAATCCTTTGCTAGTCTCGTGTTTCTATCTTCCACCACACCAGACTATTTTTGTAAAAGAGTTTCCAAATTTTACTCAATTCAGCCTAAAAGTTTCTTCTCCTCAGAGTATATCTCCTAGTCTCTTCACGGCAACCCTCTTTCATCAACTAAACACCCGCTCAGATGCTTCTTCCACACCAGACATGCCAATTTCAACCAAAATTTGCCAGCTGGTTCAACTAAAAGATTTTCCAAATTGTACTTAGTACTCACTTCAGCCAAATGCTTCTTCTCTTTATATATATCTCCTAGCCTTTGCCCTTTCATCAACTAAAACACCATGCTTAGATGCTTCACACCGGAATCATATAAGCAAAGCTTCAGTGAAATTGAGATCAAATTTTAGAAATCAACTCTTGGAGCAATAGTTATAATTAGTTCTAATGTTGCTTTCTTTTGATTGATGGACATTCTTGATAACCCTTGGTCAATGTTAAACTATCAAAACACATTTACCTTTGGTTGGATCAAGAAATTTCAATGCCTCGAGACGTCATTATCAAATTATCCTACCATACGGCTTCAGATATCTTCATTGGAGAATCCTAATAATTTTATGGCATCAGAAATCTTAAACAAGCTCTGAATGCTTGGAACATAATCACACATCGACTTTGAAAATAGAAAAGGATTAAAACAATAGTAGCTCTAAAATTATATAAAAAATTCTACCATATTCCAAGATACTGAAAGTCATACAAGAAAGAAGAATTATCCTGATTAACAAGACGCGATGAGATTCCTATACTACCTTATCATCCAAGCGGAATGAATCCTTGAAATACATGATATGCGCAAATTTACATTCTTGATAATGAAAAACTGAAATACAACTTCGTTGGAAGGAAAATCATACTTATAGCAGTATACATTCACCACTAAGAACTTAAGTAAACAGAGTATGCCACATATATATCTAACTTGTCAAGCCATGCACTGTGGAGAAAATGATATAATAGTATTTGAGGAAACAAAAAGTTGGACAACGTCTATAAAACAAAATAACCATTGGATGTTGGACTTCGAGCTTCATGCTTTAGAGAACTTTGGTAAACAACATTTAAAAAAAGAAAAAAAAAAGTCCATTTCCTCAATGGCTATCTTAAAATTTTCCTTCACGGTTAGACACCGAGTGGCAGATATTTGCAAAAAGTATCAAGTGCCATCTTTGCCTCATGGTATATACTCTCAGAATATCCAGAACTCATTGCAGAAAGAAGAGTTAAAACAATTAGAGTGAGAATTTAGGTGAACAACAACAAATTGAAATAAGCAAAAAAAAAAAAAAAAAAAAATGAAAAATAAAAATATAAAGGGGTATATGTCAAGACATATGATCGAAGGATGCGACATATAAAGATACCAATCAGCCTATGGGTCCTTATAAAGGTCAAGACTAGAAGATCAATCATAGGCTGCTAACCTTTTTGACTCATCATTTCCAACAACCCATTAGCTTCCTCCATCTTGCCTTCCTTGCAAAGCCCATTTATCATCGTAGTAAAAGACACCTCATTATGCTCCAAACCTCTTTGATTCATCAATTCCAACAACCCATTAGCTTCCTCCATCTTCCCCTCCTTGCAAAACCTACTTATCATTGTAGAAAGTCACCACATTAGGCTGCCAACCTCCTGGGATCATCAATTTCAAGTATGCATAGCTTCCTCCTCTTCCCCACCTTGCAAAGCCCTTATCATTGTAGTAAATGTCACCATATCAGGCTGTAAACCTCTGACTCATCAACTCAAACAACCCATTAGCTTCCTCAATCTTCCCCTCCTGCAAAGCCCATTATCATTGTATTAAACGTCACCACTCAGGCTGCAAGCCTTTGAATCATCAATTCCATCATCCCATTAGCTTCCTCCATCTCCTGCTCCTGCAAAACCCATGTATCATTAAACTAAAAGTCAACACATTAGGCTGCAATCGTCTTTGAATCATCATTCCATCATCCCATTAGCTTCCTCTATCTTCCCCTCCTTGCAAAGCCCATTTATCATTGTATTAAAAGTCACCACATTAGGCTGAAAACCTCTTTGACTCATTAATTCCAACAAACTATTAGCTTCCACCATCTTCCCCTCCTTGCAAAGCCCATCTATCATTGAATTAAAGTCACCACATCAGGCTGCAAACCTCTTTGAATCATCAATTCCCATCACCCATTAGCTCCTCAATCTTCCTCTCTTTGCAAAGCCCACTAATCATGTATTAAACGTCACCAGATTAGGCTGCAAACCTTTTGCTCATAAATTCCAATAACCCGTTAGTTCCCACCTTCCCCTCCTTACAAAGCCCATTTATCATTGAATTAATGTCACCACATCAGACTGCAAACCTCTTTAAATCATCAACCCATTAGCGTCCACCATTTTCCCCCTCCTTGTAAAGCCCACTATCATAGTATTAAAGTCACCACATTAGGCTGCAAACCTCATTGACTCATCAATTCCAACAACCCATTAGTCACCACATTAGGTGCAAGCCTCTCTGACTCATTAGCTTCCTCATCTTCCCTTCTGGCAAAGCCCATTTATCATTGTTTAAACGTAACCACATAGCTGCAAACCTCTTTGAATCATCGATTCCAAAAACCCATTAGCTTCCTCCATCTTCTCCTCCTTGCAAAGCACACTTATGCTTGTAGTAAACGTAAGCACATTAGGATGCAACCTCTTTGAATCATCAATTCCAACAACCATTAGCTTCCTCCATCTTCCCTTCCTTGCAAAGCCCATTTATCATTGAATTAAAAGTCACCACATTAGGCTGCAAACCTCTTTGAATCATCATTTCCATCAACCCATTAGCTTTCTCTCTTCCCCTCCTTGCAAAACCCACTTATCATTGTATTGTATGTCACTAAATTAGGCTGCAAACCCTGATCCACCATCTCAAAAAACAAGCCTTTAGCCCCCTTCAATTTCTCACAAAACAACAACCGTAATTAGAGTAGTACACAACCACATTTGGCTTATCCACCACTCTTCATTTCCAAAAACATCATTCATTTCCAACCCATCTTTGCAAATACCATTGATAATACTACCATAGAAACAATATCAGGCCTGACCCCAAACACACCATTCTTGAACAGCCCATAGCCTCTAAACTCCTATTCTCCAAACACAAACCTTTAATCAAAGAATTAAGTCGCAACGTCTAGGTTAAAACCCCACCTCAAAATCCTCCAAAAAATAGCAAAACCATCACAAACTCGACCCACATTACAAAAACAATTAATCAAATATTCAAAGTAATTAAATCAGGTAACAACTGTTAGTGAATGACCCAGTTATGCAGCAAAAAAACAAACATAAACTACATGGATCTTCCTTAGAACCAGATAACGGTACAAATCACAGTTTATACAAAAATAATCAAATCTGTAGAAAATCAGTTCAAGGTTTAAGAAACTACCCACGTTGGAGGCTCCTTCAATTTTATCTCTGAACGTGTTTTGCTACCGACCCAAGTGTAGGATCGAACCGATGAAGTCCACATGAAGCAATCGCAAGAACTAAGGAGGGATTTGCTAGATCCTCCTTGCCTTAAGGAACAAAAGAAAAATCAAAGAATTTGATTTCAAAGCAAATAAGCAATGTGGCGTGGGAGAGAGTTTTTGGGGTTGTGTGTTTTCTTTTCAATCAAAGAATGAATCATTAAAATAAAATCACCCACCTTTTCTTTTATAGTCATATTTTAGTTGCCCTATTCCCTTATGGAATAGGCTTGGGCTCCAACCCAAACACCCCATGTTTCCAAACACTCCCTTAGATATTTATTTTAATTCATCATTATCTTCAATTAAAATCAATTAATATATATTTAATAATATATTAACATTTAACAATATGATAATTTATTTAAATATATGCGAACACATTTTAAAGCAATTTCACTTATTTAATTTTCTAATAAATTAAATAAAGGCTACGACCTCAGCAATTTAATTACACTGTGAAATTACCAAAAATCCCTTTCGCCAAAAAGATGAAAACGCCCTTCTTTCTTCCTGGCTCTTAATTATCTTCTATGTATGTGACCCATAGGCTCCTCATCATACCGGTAGTGTATAGTTCACGATTAACACCAATTAATCATCTCACTAATACACAGACCAAGATTGGCCCCTAGCAAGGCATCATGGCCACTTGATAGATTCGGATTCAACAAAGTAGCTACATGTCAACGATATGTTTACCGTACAATTCGATCCTTTCATCAACTGTATCTCGACGAGACAAGGCATAGAAATAGTGTCAACCTTCGGTACTCTCGATAGTATGTATTCCGTTTCTGGACCAATGACCTATATTATAATTCGATAAAGCAACAACTCAATCCCACTGTGGCCTCAGTTTTAGTGTCATTGCCATATACTGAATTGTGCTGTAGATAACTTCTCCTTATCTGGGAGTGATGAATCATCTGTCATCCAACATAGTCTTGATACACTCCTTGATGTCCAATCACCACCATATTGACAGCTCTAAATAGAACTGCGTTAGGCTAGTGTCAAACTACACCAATCGGTGCATAAAGCGCTAGTGATCTCAAGTCTAAGATCACATGCACCACCATTCGTTAGAGGATTTTTTCCATAACACATGGCTACCATCCATATAGAATCCTCTAGTGGGTCTCCAGTGAACTTGCTGCGGTCCGCCTACAGCAAGCCCCCATGTGTTGCACCAGGTTGTCACCAAACATCTTGACAAGTGAGATCAGTCACTGCCTTTCGACAGGGTCATTCAAACTATGATAACCTTACCTATTATTTTGCCCTTACTTCAGAATATATTGAGGCTACGGACTTTTCAGAATGACCACCATATGTGCTCATAAGGTTCTCACTATCAAGATTTGAAACACTTGATACCCTGTCACGGTTCTACCATTCTAAGGACATATATCAATACATATTGCAATAATAATGATTTCGCGATATAAATAAAATGCCTTTTATTGATTAATGAACATTGTTACAAAGAGTCAATTCTACAATAATTGATTGGCTCTAGGGCATCTACTCTAACAACAATCCCACCAAACCCTGTTGTTTGTAAAGCAAAATAACGTCCTTATAAAACTCCTTCTTAGCAAGAGCTCCAAACAACTGGTTGGAGGATGAAATCTATGGTTTGGGTTGCATATGAATCATTAAACAAAAGAAATAGCATGTTTCACCAAGAGTGATGTTACCTTCTTTACAATCTTTTTGAAGGAATTTCTGAAGCTGGGTTACTTTAAGTACTAAATCTTGTGGTATAGTTGTAGTCACTTTACCTGCCTTTGCGAATGAAGAATGAGAAGAAGAAAAACGATGAATCAAGCTTTTGAGCATCATTTCAGTAGTGCCGTTTGTGGATTATCTATTGAGGGTTCAAACTGGCTTAAAGTTTTGGGTGTTGAGGGTTAAATAATACATCTCACTGGAAATGAGAGTGGGATAAAACGTATCTATCTGAAACTTGTAGGGTTCAGATGTAATTATATTTTTGCTGAAATTATTTAGAGGGTGTATTGTTTTTAACATGGAGGGTGGCTATGTTCTGCAGAATAGTGGATAGATCATATGATTATGATATGTTGCAGACCTGGCTTCAAAGTTTGTTTATGTAGCTACTTGAATTGACATATCTCGGATTACTGGCAGAGAGTGTTCAAACTACGCACGAGCGGCTGGCCTCACCTCACCTCGCCTGACAGCTTCAAATAGATAAATTGTATTAAATGCAGTCCAACCTAATTATGGATTAGGTCAAATTCAATATTGAACTCAAATCTGCCTTTATTCAAAAGGCAAAAACATTCCTAATTTCAAATGATATAGTATTTTATATATCTATTTATAAATTCATAATCCATATCCAAATTATGTAAGGACTTTTGCTCAAATGCTTTTAACGAGGTTTTTCATTCTTTTTTGAAGAAATTTTGAAATTAAAAAAGAATATACATGGTACAATTAATCAGACAATATCACACTTACAACTTAATCTCACAGACTTTCTCTCACAACCCCGACATGATAGCTTGTAATTGGTCCACTCGTAAATGGGTCCCGCCTGCTTGCAGTGGGTCTCGCCTACCCAATTATGAGTTGATCAATTACAAACTACTACATCGAGGTTGTGAGAGAAAGTTTTTAAGTATGAGTTGTGAGCCGGTCTTTACTAAATTAATCAACTTTGCTTCTAAAGAATATCTAGAGTGTGTTTGTTTTATTATTTTGAGTAGTATATTTGAAAAAATTGAGTTATTATTACGAGGATAGGATTTGAATTTGAAAATGTGTTTGGTAAGATTATTTTTAATCCCCTATATTTGTTAATTTAGTTAAACATCCCATACAATAAAAGTTTTAAAATTAAGAAAAACACACCCACCCACCCATTAAATGCTGGCGATGGTGGCCGACTCTGTCAGGAGTATGTGGGTGAGTGGAGGTGTTTTTGTCAATTTATATTTTTTTATTGTTGGGGGTGTTTAGTTAAATTAACAAACCTAAGGGGTTAAAAATATTTAAATATTTTGAGTTGAATAGAATAAGATTGAATTTTGGGAACAGTGAAACAAACATGCATTTTGAATAGGATATGATAAGAATAAGGAAACAAACACAACTATGTTTACATGTCAAACTAACAATAAGTTTGAGCATAGTAACATGGCACCTTAAAAATATATATGCATTTTTGCAACGTTTATCCATCCAATCGAAAACGTCAACATTAACACATGTGACATNTGAAAGAGAAGAAATCCAGGGGGAGCAAACAAAGTTTTATTGTACAACAAATTTTTTTAGGATGGTGTATAAACTTTACAGAAATTAAGATTAATTTTGATATTACATAACACTGAAGAGAATAGTATAACAATGTTGCAGTTACTTTGATTGAAATCAAGAATTAGTGTATTGCCATGGCACATTTTCCTTAGTCTCTACACATATGGGTTGGCTGCGGTGACTACAGAAACAGATCTTCTAAAGAAACTGACATTTTTACAAAGGAGAAGTGTATCTAAACAATGTCCAAAATCCATGGTTGTTAATAGTTTAAGACTGGGGTTAGCCTTGCTCAATGATATTATAATATTCGTGGCTATTTCACGCAAGTACCATGTTCACCAACCTAAACTCAAGTACTCAAATTCTAGGGCTTCTCTTCTTAATAAAAGAAGAGAAAATGTTAGATTGAGATAATAAGATTGAATTGTAGAAATTAGAGTGATTTACATATGTTTTCTGTGCTAAAGTAAGAAAGTTGTTCATTTGTTTTTGGATAGTTAAGTTGATAGATATATAGCTTAAAATTTTTGGTACTAGTAATTTTACTACAAAGAGTTAAATGATTTTGTGGTGCGATGCAATATGAGAAGACTTGGCCAAAAACTTCAATTTATTACTATTATTTTCAGAATGAAAAAGATTAAGAAAGAAGGTCAAGAACAAAGAGTTTGTTCTTTGTGTTAAATGGGTGGAGATACAGCTGCTAGAACCTGTCCAGTATCTTTACACCAACATTAAATATATATTTAAATTTAATACTCAATATTTGGTATATAATATTTTTATCATTTATTTATTTAATTATCAATTCAATATAAAATTAACTTCAATACAAATAATTTAATGCCAGACAAACAATTAATAATAATGTAAAAAAAAAAAAATTCTATAAACATACCGGCGCAATGTGCGGGCTTTCTATCCAGTTTTTTAATAAATCATAGCCGTCCGCCCCTATCACAATCAGTCCAACTTTCCCTTTCTTCCACCATTGCTTCAAATAAACTACCAATTACCAACAACAGAAACTTCCCACTATGTTATTTTTTTTCTAATTTAAAAAAAAAAATTTCATAGAATTCATCGCTACTCAGTGTCCTTTCTTCATATAACATTCATTCATTTTTTTTCTCTTTTGTTTGTAAAGTCTCAATGGATCCTCCTCTCAGCCCCAACACCTTCTCTAACAGCTTAAAGGTACAGTTTTCTTCTCTTTTCGTTTCAAGTTTCTTCTACTGCATTAACATAAACCCACTTGTGTGTGACTTGATCCAATTTTTTAAGTAAACTCAATGGCTCTGGTGATGGGTGAAATGTTTAGAATGGACAGCTAAAACGTTTGTACTGTAGGTGTATTTTATGGTAGTTTTTAAACTTTAGGGGTTTTATTGATTTTTGGATAACTACAGAGTGTTTATTTATTTACCTTTTGGATTAAGATCATATGATTGTGATATAACTAATTTGCTTCTTTCTACTACATAAACCCACTTGTATGTGTTGAACCAGTTATTTAATTGAATTCCGTCACCTTGGTGTTAGCTGAATGAATTAAGAAATATTTGTACTTTTGGGGTGGTTTGTGTTATTTTTTAACTTTTAAGGGTTTTATTGGTTTTCACGATAATTTGAGGGGTTTTTAAGTTGTGGAGTCTTTTGGATTTTTAATCATATGATTTTATGGTGGTTATGGAACGTTAAATAAACATCATCAGTTTCAGAAACAAGAGAAATTACTCTTGTGTTTTGCGTTATTTTTAAATTTAAGGGTTTTATTGGTTTTCAAGATAATTTGAGGGTTTTTTTTAGTTGTGAGTCTTTGATTTAATCATATGATTTTATGGTGGTTATGGATCGTTAATAAACATCATCAGTTTCAGAAACAAGAGAAATTACTCTTATGATATGTTTGTACTTTCAACTTTCTCGGGTGGATTTTGTTATTTTTAAAACTATGGGGATTATATTTAGCTTCAATTATTTAGAGATAATACTTGAATCTTCTCCAACTTTTAGAGGATTTTTCGGAAGATACTAATCTCTGTAACATTGATCTTTTATGTAACTTACAGACAAATTAAGCTGAATCTGGTTTTGTATTTGAGCATATGTCAATTGAAATGCTTGATTTCAACTTTGCCGATGTTTTCATTATTAAGACTGAAAAATAGAGAAAGAATCTTGCCATGATGTTATATCAATCTATTAGTCTCATTTCATAATCTAAACTGTTTTGTATCTTGTGATCTTTTCAGTTCTTTCTTAATAATTATCATGTACTTGGATATCATGTTTACTACCTTTGTAATAATATAGGTCCGCTAACATATATCATTAACTTTTTTACATAAAAAATTCATCCTCAAATTTAGCTGACTTTGATGGTTCTGATTACTAACACAAACATTTTTGCAAATTCAAACACCGCTTAAACACCTTCTTCTTCATTTAGGAAGTCTATTATCCTCTCACAAACTAATAGAAACACAAAATCATTTATCTAAACCTTATACAAATATATTGCATAAACATTACACTCTTCCTATATACATTTGCAAATCCCATGAGTTAATCCTTCATATAATCAAAATGTTCATCTTGGAAATCCTTAAAACAAAACATACCAAAAACAGAAAACAAATTTATACCTCAAATATTGCAGCTATTAATTTTCCACACAGTTGACTTCAGTTTCAGCTTCTCATTCTGAAAGCGCCTTGACTTTTGAATCCTTGCTGGTCTTATGTTTCTATCTCCTTCCACCACCAGACATGCAAATTTCAAAAACAATTTTGCAGCCTGGTTCATGTGAAAGAGTTTACCATTGTAATCACTTCCCTAAAACGCTTTCTTCTCCTCAATATTATCTCCTAGTCTCTTCCAATGACCATCATTTCAGCAACTAAAACACCCTGCTTAGATGCTGCACACCGAAATTGTATAAGCGAAGCTTCAGTAAAATTGAGATCAAATCCTTAGAAATCACTCTTGGAACAGTATTAGTAATTAGTTCTTTGTTGCATTTTCTTTAGATTGATGGAATTCTTGATAAACCTCTTTGACTCATCAATTCCAACAACCCATTAGCTTCCTCCATCTTCCCCACCTCGCAAAGCCCACTTATCATTATAGTGAACGTCACCACATTCGGCTGCAAACCTCTTTGATTCACAATTCAAACAACCCATAGCTTCCTCCATCTTCCCCATCTGCAAAACCCATTTATCATTGTATTAAAGTCACCACATTAGGCTGCAAACCTCTTTGACTCATCAATTCCATCACCCATTAGCTTCCTCCATCTTCCCCTCTTTGCAAAGCCCATTAATCATTGAACTAAACGTCACCACATCAGGCTGCAAACCTCTTTGACTCATCAATTCCATCAACCCATTAGCCCCTCCATCTTCCCCTGCTTGCAAGCCCATCTATCATCGTATTAAAGTCACCACATTAGGCTGCAAACCTCTTTGACTCATCAATTCCAACAACCTATTAGCTTCCTCCATCTTCCCCGCCTTGCAAAGCCAATTTATCATTGTAGTAAATGTCACTACATTAGGCTCCACCTCTTTGACTCATCAATTCCAACAACATATTAGCTTCCTCCATCTTCCCTCTTGGCAAAGCCCACTTATCATTGTAGAAATGTCACCACATCAGGCTGCAAACCTCTTTTACTCATCAATTCCAAAAACCCATTAGCTTCCTCCGTCTTCCCCACCTTGCACAGCCCATTTATCTTGTATTAAAAGTCACCAAATTACGCTGCAAACCTCTTTGATTCATCAATTCAAACAATCTATTAGCTTCCTCCATCTTCCCCTCCTTGCAAAGCCAATTTATCATTGTAGTAAATGTCACTACATTAGGCTCCAAACCTCTTTGACTCATCATTCCAACAACCCATTAGCTTCCTCCGTCTTCCCTTCCTTGCAAAGCCCATTTATCAATGTATTAAAAGTCATCAAATGAGCTGCAAACCTCTCTGACTCATCAATTCGAACAACTCATAGCCTCTGTACCCCTATTCTCCAAACACAAACCTTTAATCAAAGAAATCAAAGTCACAACATTTGGCTAAACCCCACTTCAAATCTCTCCGAAAACAACAAAACCATCACAAACTCGACCCACGTTACAAAACATTAATCAAAACATTATGTAAAAAGATCTGGCATCAACCCATTGAATCCGCTCGCTTGTAAAGCAAATAACGTCTTCATAAAACTTCTTCTTAGCAAGAGCTTCAAACAATCGATTGAATGATAAATCGGTGGTTTGGGTTGCTTATTAATCATTAAACAAAAGAAATAGCGTGCTTCATCAAGTGATATTACCTTGTTTACAATCTTTTAATGAATTTATCAAGCCTCGCTACCTCTTCAACGTTATGTACTGAATCTGTGGTATAGTTGTAGTCACCTTTACATGTATTGCGAAAAAAGATGAGATTTTGGTTCAGAAAGAACAACAACGACGAAGAAAGGTTTTGAACGCCATTTGAGTAGCGGCGTTTCTGGATTATCTAGGGTTCAATTCAATCTGGCTAAAGTCTTTTGTGGTTTAAATAAGACATCTCACGAATGAGTGTGGGATGAATGTATTTATGTGAAACCTGTAGGGTACTCACGTTATTATCCGGCACCGGTGGTCTGTTTAGTAAAATTATAATAAAATTTGAGCGTTTCAGTCCCTCTCTCATTTCTCGCTTTAGGTAATGAGACCACTTTGCCATTCTTTATGTTATTTGCTCATGTCTCAATCGATGACTTGATCCAGTTGTTTAAGTAAATCAGTGGCTCTGGTGGTGGTTAAATATTTGTACTCTAGGTTCATTTTGTTTAGTTTTTAAACTTTAGGGGATTTATTGATTTTTGGATAACTATAGAGTGTTTGTATTTACCAATCTATAAGATCATATGATTGTGATATAATTAGTTTGCTTCTGTCTGCAATATAAACCCACTTGTGTATTTGAGATAATGTGAGAGTTTTTTAGTTTCCTGGATAGTTATTTGTGGAGACTTATGGATTTGATGGTTAAGTAAACCTTATTAGTTTTCAGAAACAAGAGAAATTAATCTTATGATACGTTTGTACTTTCAACTTTCTAGGGTGGATTTTGTTGTTTTTAAAACTTTGGGATTATATTTTTTCTGAAGTTATTTAGAGGGTGTATTGTTCTTGACATGGATAGCTATTTCTGCAGCCTTTTGGATAATCATATGATTGTGATATGATGAAGAACAACAAAAACTTTTTGTTGTTCTTCTTTCTTTTTTAATGTTGTAGACCAGGCATCAAATTTTCAATGAAATATGTAGCTCCTTAAATTGACAAACTTGCATTACTGGCAACTGAGTGTTTGAACTAATTTATAAACCTTGGATCATCTGAACTAAGTAAACGTGTTTCGAGAAGGAGGTTCTGTAAGCTTAAAAGCAAATCCCTAAGGTTTAGGAACTCTTAACTGTGATTAACAAAGCACAAAGTAACTGTGATTAATCTTTATATGATCAACTGTTCATCTTGGAATCCTTCAAACAAAAACAAACCAAAAACAGAAAATAAATTTATAGCTCAAATATTGCAGGTACTATTTTCCACCAATTGATTTCAGTTTAGCTTTGATTCTAAAAGACCTTGACTATGAATCCTTGCTAGTCTCGTGTTTCTATCTTCCACCACACAGACTAGTTTTTGTAAAAGAGTTTCCAAATTTTACTCAATTCAGCCTAAAAGTTTCTTCTCCTCAGAGTATATCTCCTAGTCTCTTCACGGCAACCCTCTTTCATCAACTAAACACCCGCTCAGATGCTTCTTCCACACCAGACATGCCAATTTCAACCAAATTTGCCAGCTGGTTCAACTAAAAGATTTTCCAAATTGTACTTAGTACTCACTTCAGCCTAAATGCTTCTTCTCTTTATATATATCTCCTAGCCTTTGCCCTTTCATCAACTAAAACACCATGCTTAGATGCTTCACACCGGAATCATATAAGCAAAGCTTCAGTGAAATTGAGACAAATTTTAGAAATCAACTCTTGGAGCAATAGTTATAATTAGTTCTAATGTTGCTTTCTTTTGATTGATGGACATTCTTGATAACCCTTGGTCAATGTTAAACTTATCAAAACACATTTACCTTTGGTTGGATCAAGAAATTTCAATGCCTCGAGACGTCATTATCAAATTATCCTACCATACGGCTTCAGATATCTTCATTGGAGAATCCTAATAATTTTATGGCATCAGAAATCTTAAACAAGCTCTGAATGCTTGGAACATAATCACACATCGACTTTGAAAATAGGAAAAGGATTAAACAATAGTAGCTCTAAAATTATATAAAAAATTCTACCATATTCCAAGATACTGAAAGTCATACAAGAAAGAAGAATTATCCTGATGTAACAAGACGCGATGAGATTCCTATACTACCTTATCATCCAAGCGGGAATGAATCCTTGAAATACATGATATGCGCAAATTTACATTCTTGATAATGAAAAACTGAAATACAACTTCGTTGGAAGGAAAATCATACTTATAGCAGTATACATTCACCACTAAGAACTTAAGTAAACAGAGTATGCCACATATATATCTAACTTGTCAAGCCATGCACTGTGGAGAAAAATGATATAATAGTATTTGAGGAAACAAAAAGTTGGACAACGTCTATAAAACAAAATAACCATTGGATGTTGGACTTCGAGCTTCATGCTTTGAGAGAACTTTGGTAAACAACATTTAAAAAAAGAAAAAAAAAAGTCCATTTCCTCAATGGCTATCTTAAAATTTTCCTTCACGGTTAGACACCGAGTGGCAGATATTTGCAAAAAGTATCAAGTGCCATCTTTGCCTCATGGTATATACTCTCAGAATATCCAGAACTCATTGCAGAAAGAAGAGTTAAAACAATTAGAGTGAGAATTTAGGTGAACAACAACAAATTGAAATAAGCAAAAAAAAAAAAAAAAAAAAATGAAAATAAATATAAGGGGTATATGTCAAGACATATGATCGAAGGATGCGACATATAAGATACCAATCAGCCTATGGGTCCTTATAAAGGTCAAGACTAGAAGATCAATCATAGGCTGCTAACCTTTTTGACTCATCATTCCAACAACCCATTAGCTTCCTCCATCTTGCCTTCCTTGCAAAGCCCATTTATCATCGTAGTAAAAGACACCTCATTATGCTCCAAACCTCTTTGATTCATCAATTCCAACAACCCATTAGCTTCCTCCATCTTCCCCTCCTTGCAAAACCTACTTATCATTGTAGAAAGTCACCACATTAGGCTGCCAACCTCCTGGGATCATCAATTTCAAGTATGCATAGCTTCCTCCATCTTCCCCACCTTGCAAAGCCCTTATCATTGTAGTAAATGTCACCATATCAGGCTGTAAACCTCTGACTCATCAACTCAAACAACCCATTAGCTTCCTCAATCTTCCCCTCCTTGCAAAGCCCATTATCATTGTATTAAACGTCACCACTCAGGCTGCAAGCCTTTGAATCATCAATTCCATCATCCCATTAGCTTCCTCCATCTCCTGCTCCTGCAAAACCCATGTATCATTAAACTAAAAGTCAACACATTAGGCTGCAATCGTCTTTGAATCATCAATTCCATCATCCCATTAGCTTCCTCTATCTTCCCCTCCTTGCAAAGCCCATTTATCATTGTATTAAAAGTCACCACATTAGGCTGAAAACCTCTTTGACTCTTAATTCCAACAAACTATTAGCTTCCACCATCTTCCCTCCTTGCAAAGCCCATCTATCATTGAATTAAAGTCACCACATCAGGCTGCAAACCTCTTTGAATCATCAATTCCCATCACCCATTAGCTCCTCAATCTTCCTCTCTTTGCAAAGCCCACTAATCATGTATTAAACGTCACCAGATTAGGCTGCAAACCTTTTTGACCTCATAAATTCCAATAACCCGTTAGTTCCTCACCTTCCCCTCCTTACAAAGCCCATTTATCATTGAATTAAATGTCACCACATCAGACTGCAAACCTCTTTAAATCATCAACCCATTAGCGTCCACCATTTTCCCCTCCTTGTAAAGCCCACTATCATAGTATTAAAGTCACCACATTAGGCTGCAAACCTCATTGACTCATCAATTCCAACAACCCATTAGTCACCACATTAGGTGCAAGCCTCTCTGACTCATTAGCTTCCTCATCTTCCCTTCTGCAAAGCCCATTTATCATTGTTTAAACGTAACCACATAGCTGCAAACCTCTTTGAATCATCGATTCCAAAAACCCATTAGCTTCCTCCATCTTCTCCTCCTTGCAAAGCACACTTATGCTTGTAGTAAACGTAAGCACATTAGGATGCAACCTCTTTGAATCATCAATTCCAACAACCATTAGCTTCCTCCATCTTCCCTTCCTTGCAAAGCCCATTTATCATTGAATTAAAAGTCACCACATTAGGCTGCAAACCTCTTTGAATCATCATTTCCATCAACCCATTAGCTTTCTCTCTTCCCCTCCTTGCAAAACCCACTTATCATTGTATTGTATGTCACTAAATTAGGCTGCAAACCCTGATCCACCATCTCAAAAAACAAGCCTTTAGCCCCCTTCAATTTCTCACAAAACAACAACCGTAAATTAGAGTAGTACACAACCACATTTGGCTTATCCACCACTCTTCATTTCCAAAAACATCATTCATTTCCAACCCATCTTTGCAAATACCATTGATAATACTACCATAGAACAATATCAGGCCTGACCCCAAACACAACCATTCTTGAACAGCCCATAGCCTCTAAACTCCTATTCTCCAAACACAAACCTTTAATCAAAGAATTAAGTCGCAACGTCTAGGTTAAAACCCCACCTCAAAATCCTCCAAAAAATAGCAAAACCATCACAAACTCGACCCACATTACAAAAACAATTAATCAAATATTCAAAGTAATTAAATCAGGTAACAACTGTTAGTGAATGACCCAGTTATGCAGCAAAAAAACAAAACATAAACTACATGGATCTTCCTTAGAACCAGATACACGGTACAAAATCACAGTTTATACAAAAATAATCAAATCTGTAGAAAATCAGTTCAAGGTTTAAGAAACTACCCACGTTGGAGGCTCCTTCAATTTTATCTCTGAACGTGTTTTGCTACCGACCCAAGTGTAGGATCGAACCGATGAAGTCCACATGAAGCAATCGCAAGGAACTAAGGAGGATTTGCTAGATCCTCCTTGCCTTAAGGAACAAAAGAAAAATCAAAGAATTTGATTTCAAAGCAAATAAGCAATGTGGCGTGGGAGAGAGTTTTTGGGGTTGTGTGTTTTCTTTTCAATCAAAGAATGAATCATTAAAATAAAAATCACCACCTTTTCTTTTATAGTCATATTTTAGTTGCCCTATTCCCTTATGGAATAGGCTTGGGCTCCAACCCAAACACCCCATGTTTCCAAACACTCCCTTAGATATTTATTTTAATTCATCATTATCTTCAATTAAAATCAATTAATATATATTTAATAATAATTAACATTTAACAATAATGATAATTTATTTAAATATATGCGAACACATTTTAAACGCAATTTCACTTATTTAATTTTTCTAATAAATTAAATAAAGGCTACGACCTCAGCAATTTAATTACACTGTGAAATTACCAAAATCCCTTTCGCCAAAAAGATGAAAACGCCCTTCTTTCTTCCTGGCTCTTAATTATCTTCTATGTATGTGACCCATAGGCTCCTCATCATACCGGTAGTGTATAGTATCACGATTAACACCAATTAATCATCTCACTAATACACAGACCAAGATTGGCCCCTAGCAAGGCATCATGGCCACTTGATAGATTCGGATTCAACAAAGTAGCTACATGTCAACGATATGGTTACCGTACAATTCGATCCTTTCATCAACTGTATCTCGACGAGACAAGGCATAGAAATAGTGTCAACCTTCGGTACTCTCGATAGTATGTATTCCGTTTCTGGACCAATGACCTATATTATAATTCGATAAAGCAACAACTCAATCCCACTGTGGCCTCAGTTTTAGTGTCATTGCCATATACTGAATTGTGCTGTAGATAACTTCTCCTATCTGGGAGTGATGAATCATCTGTCATCCAACATAGTCTTGATACACTCCTTGATGTCCAATCACCACCATATTGACAGCTCTAAATAGAACTGCGTTAGGCTAGTGTCAAACTACACCAATCGGTGCATAAAGCGCTAGTGATCTCAAGTCTAAGATCACATGCACCACCATTCGTTAGAGGATTTTTCCATAACACATGGCTACCATCCATATAGAATCCTCTAGTGGGTCTCCAGTGAACTTGCTGCGGTCCGCCTACAGCAAGCACCCATGTGTTGCACCAGGTTGTCACCAAACATCTTGACAAGTGAGATCAGTCACTGCCTTTCGACAGGGTCATTCAAACTATGATAACCTTACCGTATTATTTTGCCCTTACTTCAGAATATATTGAGGCTACGGACTTTTCAGAATGACCACCATATGTGCTCATAAGGTTCTCACTATCAAGATTTGAAACACTTGATACCCTGTCACGGTTCTACCATTCTAAGGACATATATCAATACATATGCAATAATAATGATTTCGCGATATAGAATAAAATGCCTTTTATTGATTAATGAACATTGTTACAAAGAGCAATTCTACAATAATTGATTGGCTCTAGGGCATCTACTCTAACAACAATCCCACCAAACCCTGTTGTTTGTAAAGCAAATAACGTCCTTATAAAACTCCTTCTTAGCAAGAGCTCCAACAACTGGTTGAATGATGAAATCGGTGGTTTGGGTTGCATATGAATCATTAAACAAAAGAAATAGCATGTTTCACCAAGAGTGATTGTCCCTTCTTACAATCATTTTGAAGGAATTTATGTACCTGGGTTACTTTAAGTACTAAATCTTGTGGTATAGTTGTAGTCACTTTACCTGCCTTTGCGAATGAAGAATGAGAAGAAGAAAAACGATGAATCAAGCTTTTGAGCATCATTTCAGTAGTGCCGTTTGTGGATTACTATTGAGGGTTCAAACTGGCTTAAAGTTTTGGGTGTTGAGGGTTAAATAATACATCTCACTGGAAATGAGAGTGGGATAAAACGTATCTATCTGAAACTTGTAGGGTTCAGATGTAATTATATTTTTGCTGAAATTATTTAGAGGGTGTATTGTTTTTAACATGGAGGGTGGCTATGTTCTGCAATAGTGGATAGATCATATGATTATGATATGTTGCGACCTGGCTTCAAAGTTTGTTTATGTAGCTACTTGAATTGACATATCTCGATTACTGGCAGAGAGTGTTCAAACTACGCACGAGCGGCTGGCCTCACCTCACCTCGCCTGACAGCTTCAAATAGATAAATTGTATTAAATGCAGTCCAACCTAATTATGGATTAGGTCAAATTCAATATTGAACTCAAATCTGCCTTTATTCAAAAGGCAAAAACATTCCTATTTCAAATGATATAGTATTTTAATATCTATTTATAATTCATAATCCATATCCAAATTATGTAAGGGCTTTTGCTCAAATGCTTTTAACGAGGTTTTTCATTCTTTTTTGAAGAAATTTTGAAATTAAAAGATATACATGGTACAATTAATCAGACAATATCCACTTACAACTTAATCTCACAGACTTTCTCTCACAACCCCGACATGATAGCTTGTAATTGGTCCACTCGTAAATGGGTCCCGCCTGCTTGCAGTGGGTCTCGCCTACCCAATTATGAGTTGATCAATTACAAACTACTACATCGAGGTTGTGAGAGAAAGTTTTAAGTATGAGTTGTGAGCCGGTCTTTACTAAATTAATCAACTTTGCTTCTAAAGAATATCTAGAGTGTGTTTGTTTTATTATTTTGAGTAGTTATTTGAAAAAATTAGTTTTATTACGAGGATAGGATTGAATTTGAAAATGTGTTTGGTAAGATTATTTTTAATCCCCTATATTTGTTAATTTAGTTAAACATCCCATACAATAAAAGTTTTAAAATTAAAAAACACCCACCCACCCATAATGCTGGCGATGGTGGCCGACTCTGTCAGGATATGTGGGTGATGGAGGTGTTTTTTGTCAATTTTATTTTTTTATTGTTGGGGGTGTTTAGTTAAATTAACAAACCTAAGGGGTTAAAAATATTTAAATATTTTGAGTTGAATAGAATAAGATTGAATTTTGGGAACAGTGAAACAAACATGCATTTTGAATAGATATGATAAGAATAAGGAAACAAACACAACTATGTTTACATGTCAAACTAACAATAAGTTTGAGCATAGTAACATGGCACCTTAAATATATATGCATTTTTGCAACGTTTATCCATCCAATCGAAAACGTCAACATTAACACATGTGACATATGATTCTCAATAATTAATGAATGAACACATCACACAAAATATTTTGTTACATTTTTTGAATATTATTCTATTCTAAATAGGATAGGATATGATTTAATTAAATAAGATATGATTATGATTATGATTATGATTATAAATTAACAAAACACCCCCACTCACCAAACTGATTGTTGGCAGCCGTCGCCACTCGCAGCGATGGCTGGAAGTTTGAAAGGCATACGACCAGCTGAATTTGGTCAATCTTGCACCGATCTTGTCATTTCCTGTTAGATCTATAGCCAAGATTGGCAGTTGATGACAGTTATATCTTGGCCATTGTTGACCAATAGTCTCAACCGAATTGAAATAAAGATAAATAATAATGTGTCACCAAATTAACCCCATAAATTGAATTCTCAGAAGATCAATATAATTCTCAAAGATGGGGATTGGTGGGCCTTATCCTTTAGCTTTATGAAGCTAATATGTGGGGGTGGTTAACGATCATACAAAGATACGTATTCAACCGATAGTCTTGACATAATCTACATTGAATGTAGTTGTACTAGTAGTAGATTTGCAATAATGCATGCGCCACCCCCCCCCCCCCCCCCCCACAAAAAAAAAAATTGGCCACATTCAACTTGGAAACCGGATAAAACACCAGAGTATATGCCTATACAAATACAAAGCTGTGTAACATCCACATCAAGGTACGAATTTTACTTATGCCCTAATACCCTTAGTTGATTTCTTTGAAGTTACCTTAGACAAATGTGAAGGAAAATTCCTTAAAACTTCATTGGGGGTAATGGTCTTTTCACTCTTAATTACTTGAAAAAGTTGGAAGTGAAATGAAGCAAAATAATGTGAAGAAGATAATAAAAATGAGGGTATTTAGTAATTGACTAAAGAACATAGATGAAATTTCATAGAAAGTGCAAGGGCAAATGGGAATACATGTTTATATTATTTGATATAAGGCTTATTTGAAGAAACCCTAACACACACCTTCAGCCTTGTTCACGCCACTTTCACCTCATTTTCTCTCAATTTTCTTCACTAATTTCAAAGGGAAATCATAGGATTTGGCTTGGATTTTGGAGATTTTCAATCGAAATGTTAGAGCAGATGCCCTAGAGCCAATCAATTTGTTAGAACTGACTCTGTAATAATGTTCATATCAATAAAAGGCATTTTATTCTATATCGCGTAAATCATTATTATTGCAATATGTATTGATATATGTCCTTAGAATGGTAGAACCGTGACGAGGGTATCAAGTGTTTCAAATCTTGATAGTGAGAACCCTATGAGCACATATGGTGGCCATTCTAGAAACGTCCGTAGCCCCAGTATTATTCTGAGTAAGGGCATAGATAATACGGAAAGACTATCATAGTGTTGAACGACTCGTCGAAAGGCAGTGACTGATCTCACTTGTTAAGGTTGTTTGGTGACAACCTGGTGCAACATATGGGTGCTTGCTATGGCGATTACACCGCAGCAAGTTCACTGACTGACCCACCGAGGATTCCATATGGATGGTAACCCCAGTGTCCATGGAATAAATCCTCTACAAATGGTAGTGCATGTGATCCTTAGACTTGAGATCACCAGAGCGCCTTGTGCACTGATTGGTGTAGTTTGACACTAGCCAACGCAGTTCTTTTTAGCGCTGTCAATACTGTGGTGATTGGCTGTATCAAGGAGTGTATCAAGACTAGGGTGGATTGATAGAGGATTCATCACTCTCGGGTACGGGAGAAGTTATCTCATGGCGCAATTCAGTATATGGCAATGACGTTAAAACTGTGGCCACAGTGGGATTGAGTTGTTGCTCTATCCAGTTTATAAACGGTCATTGGTCCAGAAACTGAATACATAATATCGGAGTAACCGAAGGTTGACACTATTTATATGCCTTCGTCTCGTTAAGATAACGTATATGAAAGGATCAAATTGCATAGTAACCATATCGTTGACAAGTAGCTACTTGGCTAATCTGAATCTATCGGGTGGCCATGATGCCTTGCTAGGGGTCAATCTTGGTCTGTGTATTAGTGAGACGATTAATTGGTGTTAATCGCGATACTATACACTGCCGATATGATGAGGAGCCTATGGTCCAACATATAGAAGACAATTTAAGATCCAAGAAGAAAGAAGGGCATTTTCATCTTTTAAAGTGAAAGGGTATTTTGGTAATTTCACAATGCAATTAAATTTGCTAAGGTCATAGCCTTTATTTAATTTGTTAGAAAAATTAATAAGTGAAATTACGTTTAAATGTTGTTTGCACATTTAAATATATATTATCATTATTGTTAAATGTTAATATATATATATATATATATATATATATATATATATATATATATATATATTTAAATATATATATTAATTGATTTTAATTGAGATAATGATGGAAAAATAAAATATTAAATTGGGAGTATTTGGCAACATGGGGCGTTTGGGTTGGAGCCCAAGCCTATTCCGTATGGGATAAGGGCAAATTGATTAACTATAAAAAGAAAAAGTGTGTGTGTGTTAATTAATAAATTAATTGATTTCTTTTTAAAAAAAAACACACACACAGCAACCCTCTCAGTCACTCCTACAGCATAAACATTGTTGGCCTAAAATCAATTTCAATTGATTTGCTTTCTTCTTAATCTTGAAGCCAAAGAGGATCTAGCAAATCCCTCTTTGATTCTTTTCAGATTGTCTTCATGTGGACTATGCAGGTTCGATCCTACACTTGGATTTGTAGCAAAATATTCGTCGACAAATTTGGAGGAGCCTCCAACGTGCGTTTGTTTTTTTAAACTCAGATTTATTTTTCTGCAGATTCTATTTAATATGAATTGTAAAATTATACCCTTGATCTTGGCTCATGTAAATGATCCCTTAATTATATTTTTGTTTCCGTTGCGTATATGGGACCGTTTACTCACACTAAAGCATCTTAAGGTAAGATTATAGCAAAAGGAGTGTGATTAAACTTTAAAGTTTTAAATTCTTATGGTTTTTGTATGATCTAGGTCCAAGAGGAAGAGATTTAGAGCAAAGGGAAGTGATCTCACATATTCAAGGGAAGCAAACCTAATTTGAACCTTGATTTGAGCAAGACTTGTATTGAATGAATTTTTGCATGTTTGTATGTGATGGTATGAGAGAATTATTGGTTGTTTTTGATGTTTAATGATGTATAGATTCTAGTCATGAGAAGTAGTGTATGGTTATGTGATGATTTGGTGAAGTTGTGGAAGATTTTGTGTTGAAATTTTTGGAGTGTAGAGAAGTGATGAATTCGGCCAGGTTTGATACTAAAGTTAGTGAGTTTTTGGCTCACAATTTGGTTGAATTAGAGAGTTGTGGAAGTGTAGCAAACATGGTAGTTGCATGTGCATATGAAATTTTTTATGAAAATCCAAAGAGAAAATGTATGCATGAGTTGGCTAAACCTTATTGAAGAAATGGTTAGAGAAAGGCATGAATTGAAGTAGGAAGATTATGTTTGGGCTTAACCAAATTTAACTGTTAGTATTCAAGAGTGCATATTGTTATGCCCAAATTTAATATATGACTTGGTCATGTTAGTTCCATGAAAGAAATAACCCCTAGTGTTGGGTTCTAGCTACTTGAACCTTTTCTACTTTTTGAATACCACATGAAAGTGTTAGAAAGGAATTGTAAGTTAAAGTGTTATTTTGATATGGTAATTGTGATTGTAGAGAATGGTAAATATGTCATGACATACCATTATGCCATAATGAATTTGCAAGTTTATATATGTGAATTTGGAAAGCATATTAAAGAATGGGCTTGATCATGCATATTTTGTGTAATGATATATATGTATAGCCTTGATTTAGTAAATGAGAATATGAAAGAATATGTTAGCATAGAATGAGAAAGAAAGAAAAGAAAATGACTAGTAATTTACTTTTAGGCTAACATACAAATATGTATATTTTCTCATTTACTAAAGAATGAAAGTGTAGATTTTCCATAGCTTGGAAATTCATGTTGAAATGTGTATACTATCTCTTTCTATTCTTTTTCTACAACATGCTATAATATAAGGTTTTTGCGATGGGGAACCCGTGAGTGACAGAGATGCTCACATACATGCCACCACGAGTGAGCGGCATCAGCAGAGAGATACATCATTTGTATAGTCCATGAGTAGTGTATGTGGATGAGGACTGTACCCAGCAGAGCATACCCATATACACGCCAGCACGAGAGAGCGGCCAGAGCATAGAGATACAGTACTTGTACAGTCTATGAGTAGTGCATGTAGATGAGGATTGTACCTACTCACATGGCCATGGTTCCAAATCCATGCATTGACCTAGTCCGATAGGCAAACCAGAATAGAAAAAAGAAACGAAAGAGAAACAGAGAAGAAAAGGAAGAGATACAACATAAGAGACGGATAACAGAAAAGAACAGAAAGTTCTTTTCTCAAGAAAGTGTATTATTCTGCATATGTATTATGCTACTTACATGATTCAGCATTTCTTATGTGCTCGACGATATACAGTTTTATTCATTGTCTTTACACGTTGACAAGTAGCAAATTAGAATATCAGAAAAGAATGCAGAATATCAGAAAAGAATGAAGAATATTATCAAAGAATAAAGTGGGAAAAGGAAAATCAAAACATGAGTAACGAAGGAAACACAATAGTGCAGTTGGGTTTACCTGCTGAGCAATTAGTGCTAACTCCATTATTTTACTGTTTTGCAGGCACTAGATGATTTACGACTAGGTAGAATGTCAAGAAGCGGAAGAGTTTGGCGGCACTGTTCAATATTACCTTGTGTTACTAATCTATATCAGTATTTTGTGTATATATTTATATGAATTAAAATTAGAATTTTCGGATTTTACATTATGTATACATGTTTATAAAAGTTATTTAGTAGATTTTATCATATATTTCTCAAAAAATTACTAGCTAGAGAGTATATTACATGTTGTTTGTGTAAATTAACTATATATATATCGTGATGAGAACCCTCTGGCTCTTAGACTGCAAATAAATGGAAGCTTTGATTGATTCTTTGAAGATTAAGTTATCCAGCTGCTAACAACAAACCAGCAATACAGTCCCCCCAACCAATCAATCAATGCTACACGACCACACATGTAGCTTATCACCACTACTGTCAAACCCCAACATAAAGAAAATTTCAACAAAAATGTTGCAGCTTATTTCATGTAAAAGAGTTTGAAAATTGTACTCACTTCAGTCTGAAATGCTTCTTCTCTTCAATATATATCTCCTAGACTATGCACAGCGACTGCCCTTTCATCAACTAAAACACCCTGCTCTTTCATCAACTAAAACACCCCACTTAGATGCTTCACACTAGAATCATATAAGCAAAGCTTTAGTGAAATTGAGATCATATCATTATAAATCTACTCTTGGAACAGTATTTAGTAATTGATTAGAACATAAATCAATAATGGACTATGAGAAATAGGAAAAAGATTAAAAAGATCAAAGTTCTAAAATTATATAAAAAATTCTAATATAGTCAAAAATACTGAAAGTATATTTCCTCAAACAATAAAGAAGAATTCTCCTGATGTACAACAAGACCATAATGAGATTCCGATACTACCTTATAAAACAAAGGGAGGAATGAATCCCTGAAATACATGATACGCGCAAATTTACATTCTTGAAAACTGAAATCCAACTATGTATGAGAAAGGAAAATCATACTTCATATGTCACCAACAACATGAATTTAATTTGAGTGAATACAGATTGTGTGGTTGAAACTTCTAAGGCTATGATTGCCATGGGTGCTTCAGAGCCTTATATGCAGAAAGGCATGTCCTAATATTCACTTCAAGCAAATGAGCAATGAAGTCAATGAAGCCCTGGTCCCCTATCAGCAATCAGTGAAATAATGAACTCAACGCCTCTATTCTTGAACAACTCAGAGATGAGCCTTCCTTTTGCACTATTATGGATACGAAATTAATGGGAAAAATTGGATTCAATTGTCAACTGCTCCTATAAATAGGATTGACTATGGATTCGAACCATAGCACATGTTTTCATAAAACCGCAGGATTCTCCCAATCTAAATCAAGCAGGTTTTACATGAAGAAGTTCTATTCAAAGTGGTTAGGAGAAGCAGTATACTTAAAAAAAATAGAGAAAGAAGAACCAAGTCATGATAATATAATAGTATTTGAGCAAACACAAGGTTGGACAAGTTCCACAAAAGCAAAAATAACCATTGGATTTTGGAGTTCTAGCTTCATCCTTTTAGAGAACTTTGGTAAACGAGCATTTAAACAAAGAAAAAATGTCTATTTACTAAATGGCTATCTTAAAATTTTCCTTCACGGTTAAACACCTAGCAGTAGATATTTGAAAAAACAATCAAGAGCCATCTTTCCCTCATGGCATTATACTCTCAGAATATTCAGAATTCATTGCAAAAATAAGAGTTAAAAATAATTAGAGGAGTCCGAATTCAGGTGAGCAATAACAAATTGAAATACGCTAAAAACTTAAAAAACAATAGAAAGGGTTATATATGTTAAGACTTATGATCGAAGGTTGTAACACATAAAGATACCAAATCAGTCTATGGGTACTTATAAAGGTCAAGACTAGAAGATCAGATTATAGGCTGCAAATCTCTTTGACTCATCAATTCCAACAACCCATTAGCTTATACCATCTTCTCGTCCTTGTGAAACCCACTTATCATTGTAGTAAATGTCACCATATCAGACTGCAAACCTCTCTGACTCATCAATTCCAACAACCCATAGGCTTCCTCCATCTTCCCCTCCTTGGAAAGCCATTTATCATTGTATTAAAAGTCACCAAATCAGGTTGCAAACCTCTTTGATTCATAAATTTGAACAACCCATTAGCTTCCTCCATCTACCCCTCCATGCAAAGCCCATTTATTATTGTAGTAAAAGTCACCAAATTAGGCTGCAAACCTTCTTGATTCATCAATTCCAACAACCTATTAGCCTCCTCCATCTTCCCCTCCTTGCAAAGCCCATTTATCATTGTAGTAAATGCCACCACATCATGTTACAAACCTTTTTGACTCATCAATTCTAACAACCCATTAAATTCCTTTGTATTCCCCTCCTTGCGCAAAGCCCATTTATCATTGAATTAAAAGTCACCACATTAGGTTGCAACCCTTTTTGATTCATCAATTCAAACAACCCATTAGCTTCCTCCATCTTCCCCACCTTGCAAAGCCCACTTATCATTGCAGTGAACATCACCACATTAGGCTGTAAACCTCTTTGACTCATCAACTCCATCAAGCCATTAGCTTCCTCCATCTTCCCCTCCTTGCAAAGCCCACTTATCATTGTATTAAACGTCACCACATCAGGCTGCAAACCTCTTTGACTCATCAATTCCAGCAAGCTATAAACTTCCTCCATCTTCCCCTCCCTGCAAAGCCCATTTATCATTGTATTAAATGTCACCACATTAGGCTGCAAACCTCTTTGAATCATCAATCCCATCAACCCATTAGCTTCCTTTACCTCCCCTGTCTGACACAACCCGTTAATCAAAGTCACCTTCTTAATCACGTTAGGCATAACCCCAAACACAACCATTTCCTTGTACAACATCGTAGCCTTCGTACTCCTATTCTCCAAACACAATCCTTTAATCAAAGAAGTCAAAGTCACAACATTTCGGCTAAAACCCCACCTCAAAATCCTTCCAAAAACAACAAAACCATCATATACTCTACCCACATTACAAAAAAAAGTAATTAAAATTTCATCTCCCTTAGTCAATGTAACAACTGCTGTAAACTAGTACAATGCATGCATAATAATAATAGATAATGGGCCCAAAACTTTTCTTTTTATTATATGTAATAATTCTTTTATACACAAAGAGCATTATTTACAAAATGCCATTTAAAAAGACAAAAACAGGGGAAACAGTGTAGCTATTGCTTCTCGCTTGCCGACGTCCCTCCGACTGCATCATCACCTAATCCACAAAGGAAAATGACGGGGTGAGCACAAAATAATGCTCAGTAAGCAACCCATCTATTTGTCTATCCCCGTATATATTTTCTTAATTCTTTCTCACACTTCTTTCTATTGTTTTCTACTAAACGTTTGGCCTCATCTTAGGAGGTACGGCCGGATGGTGTTCACACAGCACCATCTCACTCTTCCTGACTATCGGGGGGAGTTCACATAGCACCAACCCGTCTTAGTGACTACCGAGTGGGGTAAACAAACACTTACCTGGTTGTCATAAACATTGGGTGGAGACCACAAAGCACTACCTCTCCAGACTTTCGGGTGACGATCACAAAGCATCAACCTGTTTCTAATAACTATCGGGTGACGATCACAAAGCATCAACCCATTTCTGATAACTATCGGGTGACGATCACAAAGCATCAACCATTTCTGATAACTATTGGGTGACGATCACAAGCATCAACCCGTTTTTAATAACTATGGGTGACGATCACAAAGTATAACCATTTCTAATACTCTTTCATTCACTCTACTCTAGCACTTCTCATTCTCTCTACCCTTAGAATAGTTGCATCACAAAGTTCTCTACTCATAGAGCAAGTGCATACACAAGTTTTCTACTCATTCTTAAGTCATTCTCATGCACAATAATGCCTATGGATGGTTCATCTCTACTAATGCACTTATGAAATGCCAACATGCAATGTTGCAAGAATTAAGGTTCACACTCATACGCAAACCTCTTAGGCATTTCATCAAACAACTCAAGTGCATGATAAAACCTATTATAACAATAATTCTATGTCTTTCTCTAACCATCCAAAATGGGAGAAAACTTCCTCACATAGCCATAATTCTGCCATAGAAAACACTTCCAAAAAGGATTCTCAATATCTTCAATTCCATCTCAAACTACATTTCCAACCCACATCTCACTTCTCATATTTGAAGTGCATGAACAACCACAAGCAATAACAATCTCCATTTAAAACTCAATAACATAGCATATAACATGTATATAACATACATACATAATTGCTATTAAAATTCTAATCAAGAAAATTCTCAAATCTCAACTTGGGTTGGAATTTACTTACCTTGTGAAGGAGAGGTCTCACTAGCACATCCTTTCTCTTGGTTTGCTTAACTTTTCTCTACCCTTTAAACAATTCAACCAAAAGCCCTCAATAATCAAATATACTCAAAATCTCATAAAACTTCACATCCAAAGCAAGAATCCTCACCTTAGGATACCTTAGATTGATTTTCTACCCCAAATCACTCCAAAAGCCCTCTAAAATCCTTGAACAAAAGAAAGAGAAATTGAGAGGAAGTAAGAAAGGAGAGTGGCGGTGGAGAAGAAGGATGAAGGGTTTGCAATGACTTAATTCCTTTTAACATAATTTATGCACAAGCATTCCCATTTTGCCCTTACTCTTCCTTTGGAATTCCATCAATATCCTTTGATTCATTACAAACACACCCCCATATTAACATAGTCACCATGAAAATTCCTTACATTTTACTCCCCACTTTTCCTACTAATTAGGGGTAGAATGGTCAAATTGCCCTTAGGGAAGAAAATATCTAAAACTTAACAAACATTTTGGTCGGAACATCGCCACGGCGAAACTGTCCAGCAGCTTCCCCATGGCTTCAACACCTCTTCGCCTCGGCGAAGCCTGAAACACTAAACTTCTTCTATTTTCAGCCAATTTCAAGGCAAGTATTCAACATACCTCTCAATCAAAGGCCAACCAAACAATAATACTAATAAACCTACTCAAATAAGAGCAAAAGAAGAAACATTAGCTACGTACCTCAAGTGGGGCATTACAGTCAATTACCATAATGCCCTCATATTTATTACATTCTCCATGAAATTCTATCTCTTTTCACTCCCCACAATTTCAACTAATTTTGAGTGAAAAGACCATTTTACCCTTAATGCAAGTATAAGTCATGTTCTTCACATTTTCTCAAAATAACTTTAACAAAAATCAACTAAGGGGTATAAAAGCATAAATTAAATTACGTACCTCCATGTGGGCATTACAATTCTTCCCCTCTTATAAGACTTTCGTCCCCAGAATTCAAACAAATAACTCCGGGTAACGGTTCTGCATATCTTTCTCAACCTCCCATGTAATTCTTCAACTTTATGATTTCTCCAGAGGACTTTCACTAAAGGAATACTCTTGTTTTAGAGCTCTTTAATCTTTCTATCCAATATCTAAACTGGACGCTCCTTATACACAAGATTTTCTTCTAAGTCCACATCCTCTACACTTAATATATGGGAGGGATCACTTACATATTTTTGAAGCATCGAGACATGAAATACATAGTGTACTCTGTCCATACTGGGTGGTAGAGCCAACCTAAAGGCTACGTTTCCCACTTGCTGTAATACTTCAAATGGACCAATGTATCTCGGTGCTAACTTTCCTTTACCACCAAAATGCATTACTCGCTTATAGGGGGATACTCTTAGAAACACTTTATCACCCGCTTCAAACTCAACATCTTTTCTTTTCTTTTCAAATTTGTATAACTTTTTTGTCTATCTTAGGCTTGCTTTATTCTACTTCTGATCAATTTGATATCTTCTATCATTTTTTGAGTGATCTCTGGCCCAAGTGTTGTATCCAGAACATCTTTCTCTCCAATCTCATCCTCATGCAGTGGAGATCTACACCGTCTACCATATAAGGCTTCATAAGGAGCCATCTTAATTGTAGACTGATAGCTGTTATTATAAGCAAACTCCACCAAAGGTAACATCTCATGCCAAGTCATTTTATAATCCATACAGCATGCTCTCAACATATCCTCAAGTATCTAATTTGTTCTCTCAGTCTGGCCATCTGTCTGAGGATGATATGCTGTACTAAATGCCAATCGGGTACCCAAATTTTTCTATAAACTAGTCCAGAAAGCTGAAACAAATCTGAAATCTCTATTCGACACTATTGTCTTGGGCACTTCATGCAATCTGACTATCTCTTTAATGTAAATCTGAGCCAACTGATCATAGGTAGTGCTTTCCTTTACTGGAGGAAAATGGGCTGATTTAGTTAATATGTCTACTATCACCCATATGGCATTAAACCCTTTCTAAACTCTGGGAAGGCTTGTAATGAAATCCATGGACATACTCTCCCATTTCCATTCAGAAATGCTAAGTGGCTGAAGCAATCTTGATGTTTGGTGTTTTGCCTTCACCTGTTGACAAACCAAACACTCAGCCACAAAATCTCCGATATCTCTCTTCATACCTGGCCACCAGTAACCCTTCTTTAAATCTTGATACATCTTGATTGCACCAGGATGAGCCATGTATGGTGTGTCATGAGCCTCCGTAAGAATTCTCTTCTTTAGCTTAGTATCTTGGGGAATGCATAAGCGATCCTTAAAATAGAGGATACCATCTAACAGGTGGAACTTTGGTATCTTGCCCTTAAGTACTTGCTGACTTATTTTCTGACACCATTCATTGATAACTTTCTTTTCTTTAATCTCTTCCAGTAAAGTGGACTGAATTTCTAACCTGGCAATCCCTCCCGAAATCACTTCAATCTGTTCTCTGCTCAAGTCTTTCAATAACTCTTTCTACTTTGTGAGTCGGGACAAATAGGCTTTTCTACTCAACGCATCAACTACTACATTAGCCTTTCCAGGCTAATACTTAATCTCGCAGTCATAATCTTTAACCAGTTCTCACCATCTCTTTTGTCTCATATTCAGCTCCCTCTGAGTAAAGAAATACTTCAAACTCTTGTGATCGGTGTAGATATTACTCTTAGCACCATACAGATAATGCCTCCATATCTTTAATGCAAAGACCACAGCTGCCAACTCTAAATCATGTGTAGGGTATCTTGTCTCATACTCTTTCAATTGCCGAGAAGCATTGGGTATTACCCTACCTAATTGTATCAACATAGCACTAAGTCCTTGTAGTGACGCATCTGTATAAATGTCATAATCCATGTGGTAACACCAAAATGGGAGCAGTGGTTAATCTTTTCTTCAATTCTTGAAAACTCTCTTCACAAGCATCTGACCATATAAAAAGAGTTCTCTGTTTGGTAAGAGTTGTTAATGGTTTAGCCAATTAAGCAAATCCTGCCACAAATCGCCGATAGTAGCCTGCTAGCCCCAAGAAACTTCTAACTTCCTTTACTGTCTTTGGCTGTTGCCACTCAAGAATTGCCTTCACTTTGCTAGGATCCACTGATATACCCTTTTTAGAGATAGTATGGCCCAGAAATATCACCTGATCCAGCCAAAACTCACACTTAGAAAACTTGGCAAATAGCTTATTTTCTCTCAATTGTTGTAGCACAAACCTTAAGTGTTCTTCATGCTCCTCTTCTGCCTTAGAATAAACCAGGATATCATCAATAAATACCACTATAAATTGATCCAAACAATCATGAAACACCTAATTCATTAAATCCATAAAGACTGCTGGGGCATTGGTTAGCCTGAAAGGCATCACTACAAACTCATAATGCCCGTATCTGGTCCGAAAAGCAGTCTTGGCAATATCTGGCTCTGCAACCCTTACTTGGTGATAACCCGACCTCAAATCAATCTTTAAAAACACTGCCACTCCTTTCAACTGATCAAATAAGTCATCTATTCGAGGCAATAGGTACTTATTCTTCACTGTCACTTTATTCAATTCTCTGTAATCTATACACATCCGTAGAGATCCATCTTTCTTCCTTATAAACAAAATTGGAGCTCCTCAGGGAGAATGACTAGGTCGGATAAAGCCTTTGTCTAGGAGTTCTTGGAGTTGCTTCTTCAATTCTTGAAGCTCGGCTGGGGCCATCTGGTAAAAGGCTTTGGAAATCGGTGCTATCCCTGGTGCCAATTCAATACTAAACTCTATTTCTCTTTCCGAAGGTAAACCCGACAAATCTTTCAGAAATACATCTAAAAACTCCCAGACTATTGGCACATTCTGAATCTCTGGTTGTGGGACATCACTACTGTGCACTACATGAGCAATATACCTAGAACACCCTTTTCTTAACATCTTTCTAGCCTTTACACTACTAATTAACATACTCAACTGATGGCCCTCTCAAAAACTAAACTTATCTCCATCATCAAGATTAAATCTTGCTTTCTTCTTCTAACAATCAATTTCTACTCTGTGCCTCCCTAGGAAATCCATGCCCAAAATAACATCAAAGTCGGGCATATCGAACACTATCAAATCAACTAGTAATTGCCTTCCATGAATCACTACGGACTCCCCTGGAAGCATCTCATGGGTCACCACACTAACCCCGTCTGGTAATTCTACCTTGGTAAGCTGATCTACTACCATAGGTTTCAAGCCTAATCTTTCTATCATTCCATGAGCAATAAACGAGTGAGTAGCTCCAGAATCAATCAATGCATAAAGAGAAACTACATGAAATAATAACTGACCAGTAACTGTAGATGGATTGGCCTTTGCTTCACTTTGTCCAACAGTAAAAACCCTAGCATTTGTACCTTTGGGAGTCTGTGCTGCGGGTGGAAGAGGAGCTTTACAATCTTTCATCAAGTGCCCTGGCTGTTGGCACCTATAGTAAACATTTTGGCCTACTCTCTTAAACACTCTCCTGGGTGAGTTCTCCCACACTTGGGACATGGGGGAAATTCAGCAGTCCTTGGCCGTTTACTCTGCCAGTCCCTCATGTTCTTCTTAGGTTGGAATCTTTTCTTGTTCCTCACTTCCCTATTTCTTGGAACATCAACTCTCTCTCTCTGTGGAGCGGGGGATGGTTCACTCAATCCTGCTATTGATAGACCGGCTGGGGTGAGCTTGTTCACAAAGATCTCAACCCGTAAAGCTTGCTCCAAAGCCTCACTATAAGTATGAGAGGGCTCAGCTCCTGCCATCACATCACAGGCTACTTCTGGTTTCAACCTATGAACAAACTTATCTCTTCTCAACTCTGGTGTATTTACTATCCCAGGTGCAAACCGTGCGAGAGAGTTAAATCTTACAGAATACTCTTTCATTGTACTAGACCTTTGCTTCGAATTGATAAACTCTTGGATCTTCTCATGAACCTGATCCACTGTTCTATATTCGGCCTCAAACAGTCTCCTAAACGCTTCTCAAGTCATCAAAGCCATATCGTGGGTATCTTCCATTAGTTCCCACCAAATTCGGGCATCACCCCGAAAAAGAAAGCTTGCATACCATATCTTTTCTCTATCAGTCATGGGAAAAGTGCCTTTGTGTGCTCCACGGATCTGAACCATTCCTCAGCCTCTAACGGGTCTGTGGTAACCCTAAACTCTGATGGTTGGTGTTGGCTTGGGAGCCCATAAATAGGCTTAATACAGTTCTGTACTGTTGGGGGTATCAACCTTTCTCTTTGTTCCCTGGTGGTTGGTACTCGAACAAGGGTCTTAACTCTTTCTAGTACAACTCTCCCCTAACTTTCTACTAGCACTTGCTGTACAATACTACGAATTCTCGCCTCATCAAAGGTAGAGGGAGTAGGTTCTGGCGGTTGGAAGTTTCTCCCGCACTTGTTGTGTTCTTGCTACTTGCTCAAGCTCTATGTCTCATCTACAAAATAATCACACTTGAATCAACTCAAATAACTTATCTACTACTATAAGTAAGGAAAGAAATAATCTTAAAATGGTCGGTTATGGAACATCAGCGCGGCGGGAGGGCACACTATCAAATTCCAAAATCTTTGCTCTGATACCAAAAATGTAATGACCCTCTTTCTAGCTAGTATACTTGTAAAATAATAGTAAAAACTCATTAAATACATATAAGAAAAATATATAAACAAGTATAAAAGTATGGGCACATATTTAATTTTCTTTATACACAAAACTTTACATAATACAAATAAGTCTCAAAATATAAGCTTGACAGTTTTACCCAACCCTTTCCGCTGCGTGATGATCCAAATGACTGCATTTCACCTGTTACCTGCAAAAACAATGTAAACAATGGGGTGAGCACTAATTGCTTAGTAAGTAAACCGGCTATGTTACCCTTCTCTTTCCTTTGCTTAAATTCTAAATTTCTTTCCTTACTTCACATTTCCCCATTCTTCTTTATTCTTTCTCTACTCTTACTTTATTTTTTCACTCTGTTCTTTCTCTGTTTTTCCCTTTGTTCTTTCTCTGTTTTTTCTCTTTTCTTTCTCTATTCTAATTTCTCACTACTCAGATAATGGGCATGATATTATGCATAAATAAAATGCAAATGCATAATTGTATAAAAGGTGCATTTTCTTTTCTGTTTTTTCTTTCTTCCCGGTTCTTATTCTGTTTTTCTTTCTTTCTTTTCTGTGCTTCTTTCTTTTCTTTCTATTCTTTCTTATTCTTTCTCATTCTTTTCTTTTCTTTTCTTTCTTATTCTTTTCTTTTCTTATTCTTTTGCCGATCGGACTCGGTTGAGGCACGGATTTGGAACCTTGGCCTTGTGAGTGTATTCTTCTTTCTTGGGTACTGTAACACCCCACTTGAAATACGTAGCCATTGTTTATGGTATGGCCTAAAGGATTACTGAATTGCCCCTAAATGAGTTTATATATTGTTCATGTTGTTTGGTTGGCCTTTGGTTGAGTTGATGTTTTGGGTTTGGTTGAGTGTGTACCATGGAATTGATCAAGACTTAGCGGATTTTGGAGTTGCAGCTTTCGCCGGGGCGAGGAAGAAGCTTCGCTGTGGCAACGTTGGTTCTGTGTTGGCGGTGTCGGTTCTAGAATGTTTCGTCGGGGCGACGGAAAGTTCTTCGCCGCGGCGATGGGAGGCAGAAAAGTTTCTTGAGTTTTCTAGAGAATTCTCCATAGGGGTAAAATGACCATTCCACCCCTAATTGGCAGGAAAAGTGGGGAGTAAAATGTAAGGAAATTTCATGGAGAATAGTGTAAAATAGGGGTGAGTTTGTAAAGAATTAAAGGATAAAGGTGGAAATTTCAAGGAAGAGTAAGGACAAAATGGGAAAGAGTGTTTATTATAGGAGCTAATAAGGGTTGAATTCTCTTAACCCATTCATTTTCACCCATTTCCACCGCGTCTTCATCTCCCATTTCCTCTCAATTTCCTCACTCATCTTCCAAGGGATTTTTGAGAGTTTTGAGTTGGGATTTGACAAAGAATTGATCCTAAGCAAGAAGAGGCAAGAATCCCTACTCTAGATATGAGTTTTATTTATGTAAGGGTTAAATTCTTACTAAGTTTATGCTTAGGAAATAAGGGAAAGCTAAGGTCCAACAAGAGTAGAGAGTTTTAGTGGAGACTACTCAAGTATGAGGTAAGTAAATCCAACTCAAGCTAAAGTTTAAGAAATTCTTAAGTAGAGATTTATTTATGCATGTATATATGATGCTTATTGAGAAATTGAATAGAGATGTATGTCTATTTGTTGAGGAAGAGATGAATATTAGCTTGAGCAAGAGTAGAGAATTTTGAGTATAAGCTATACTATGAGTAATAGTTTGAGTGAGAAAGAGTAGAGAATGTTGAGAATAGCAACTCTTAAGAGTAAAGAGAATGAGAACATTCTGATAGTAAAGAGAAAGAGAGATTGAGCACTAGCGAATAAAAGAGAGAAAAGTGCTAGAGAAGAGAATAGAGCAAGTCGTGCGATGGGGAACCTGTGAGTGATGAGTAGAGTCACAAGAGTGGGTGCTTTGTGATCCCCAGCCGTGCCTCCGGTAAGATGAGGCCATGACCATCACGTAGAGTGGAACATGAGGTTCCAGCCGTCCCTCCAGTAAGAAGGGGTTGTGACATTTGAGAGAGATAGAGAGAAAGCATGTACACTCACATGGCCAAAAGTTTCAAATCCATGCATGACCAAATCCGATCGGTAGAGAAATGAGTAGTAGTCACGTAGAGTGGTAGCACCCAGCCTACCTCCGGTCAGATGAGGACATGACATTCCAATGAGTAAGAATGAGAAAGAACAGAAATAGAAAGAACAGAGATGAGAAAAGCCAAGAGTTAAGCTATATTATGAGTACTAGCTTGAGTATGAGCACTAGCGTGAGAAAGAGATGAGCAAACATGAGAAAGAATAAGAAAGAGATAAGAGCATATAGTAGGTTATGCGATGGGGAACTCGTGAGTAATGGGTAGAGTATTCCCGCATGTATGCCGCATTGAGAGAGCGGCATGAGTATGAGAAAGAGAAGTGGTGTAGCCCGTGAGAGTACATGCGGATGAGGGCTATACCCGAGTACCCGAGAGAGAGATTATACACTCACATGGCCAAGGGTTTCGAATCCATGCATAACTGAGTCCGATTAGCTAGAATGAGTAGAAGTCACGTAGAGTGGGAGTGAGTCCCGGCCATGCCTCCGATAAGATGAGGCCGTGACTACTAAAGAGCGAGTTAGTAGAAATGGTTTATGAGAAATGAGAATGAGATAATAGAAAGAATTAAAGAATGAGAAAGAATGAGAAAACTTGAGAAAGAATGAGATAGAAAGAGAAAGAATATGAGAAAGAATGGGAAGAGTTTGAGTTAGTGAGAATAGAGAGTAAAAGAAAGAAACATGCAATTCTTTTACATTAATTGCATGTACCTCTCATACGTGAATGTACCATGAGTTCTTCCATGGTCAGTGAGAGTATAACGAGAATAAGAGAGAGAACCATGATTTTCCTTCATGGTGAGTATGATGAGAATAAGAGAGAACCATGATTTTCCTTCATGGTGAGTAAGAATAAGAGAAGGAGAAAAGAGAATAGGAACAGAGAGAAAGAATGAATAAAAAGAGCAGAACAGAGTTAAAGGAGAATAAAAGTATTAGAAAGAAAGAGAAAAACAGTGAGAATTAGAAATAGAAGAACAGTAGAGTAAGGAAAGAACCAAGGAGTGAGTTGCGGGGACAGATAGTAGAGGATTTACTTACTAAGCATTGTTGTGCTCACCCCGTTGTTCTTCTCTGTTTTACAGGAAATAGGAGCAGCGGTTGGATGGACGTCGAGGAGTGAAGAGTATTGGCACCACTATCCACCAGTCATGATATTTTGTATTAATTAGAAGTTTTTAACACATAGTATTTTGTATTTGTCAAGAATTATATTTTATGAGTAAAGAAAAATTTAAGCCCACTATCTTTCATATGATATACATCTCTATATTTTACATAGTATGTATTATAAGAATAGGAGTAAAGAGGAGGTGTTACATTTTTGGTATCAGAGCAAAGATTTTGGGATTTGACAGTGTGCCATTCTCATCGCCATGACGTTCCGTAGCCGACCGTTTTCAGTGTTATTCGAGTGGTTTAATGTGGTTGTCCTATAAATGAGATACAGGACTCGAGTATGTGGTAAGAAGGCAGTGAGTGCAGGGTTACTTATTTCCCCGAGTTGAATTAGAAGGAATTGAAATCCCGTCCAAGTGCGACCTGCTAGAAGAGAAAGAGAAAGGTCGATACCTTAGGCGGTATAGAATCGGATTGAGTCGATTCATGGGTTCCTAAGTTTTTATCAGCCGTTAGAGGTTAAAAGTACAATGGACCCGTTGGTAGTAAAAGAATGGTTTAGCTCGTTGAGTGTATAATAGACCGGAAGAAGATCCGGTATACTAGTCTCTTGTCTTAGAGAGATGCCCGAGTTTTGTGGGCATTAATGGAGGATACCCACGATGGTTTGGTCGTGATTCAGTGTGCCAGTTTCCTATTTAGGGGTGATGCCCCATATATGGTGGGAATTGATGGAGGATACTCATGATATAGCTCAATGACTTGGGGAGATTTCAGAAGATTGTTTGAGGCAGAATATAGAACAGTTGATCGAGTCCATGAAAAGATTCAGGAGTTTATTAGTTTGCAACTGGGGACTAGCTCAGTGAAAGAATATTCAGTGAAATTTAATTCCTTGGCAAGGTTTGCGCCAGGTGTAGTGAGTAGACCAGAATTGAGAAGGGATAAGTTCGTGCATGGGCTGAAACTAGAAATAGCCCGAGATGTGATGGCCGGTGCTCAGCCCCCTCAGACATACATTGAAGCTTTGGAATGAGCCTTACGGGCAGAAATATTTGTGAATAAGCTAACTCCATCAACTCCATCAACAGTAGCCCCTAGTGTTCCATCTCTTGCTCCACAGAGAGATAGAATTGATGCCCCCACTAATAGAAAGGTGAGAAATAAGATAAGATTTCAACCCAAGAAGAACAGAAGGGATTGGCAGAATAAGAGGTCGAGAACTGTTGAAGTTCCCCAGTGTCAGAAGTGTGGAAAAAATCATTCTAAGGAGTGTCTTAGAGATTTGGGCCGAAATGTATATTATAGATCCTAGCAGCCAGGGCATATGATGAGAGATTGTAAAGCCCCTCCTGCACCCACAATGCAGACACCTAGAGGTACCAATGCTTGAGTGTTTACAGTAGCTCAGAGTGAAGCTGAAGCTAGCCCATCCGCTGTTACCGGTCAGTTATTATTTCATTCAGTTCCTTTTTATGCATTAATTGATTCTGGAGCCACAAATTCATTTATTACACATGGGATTTTAGAGAGATTAGGTTTGAAACCTATTAGAGTGGATTGTCCCATTATAATAGAGTTACTAGATGATGTTAGTGTAATAACTTAAGAGATGCTTCCAGGGGAGTCCATAGTGATCCATGGAAGGGAGTTGCCAGTGGATTTGATAATGTTTGATATGCCCGATTTTGATGTTATTTTGGGCATGGATTTCATAAGGAGATTTGGAGTAAAGATTTATTGTTGGAAGAAGAAAGCAAGATTTAATCTTGATGATGGTGATAAGTTTAATTTTGGCGAGGGTCACTAGCTTAGTATGTTAATTAGCATTGTAAAGGCCAGAAAGATGTTAAGAAAATGGTGCTCGGGGTATATTGCTCATGTAATGCACAGTAGTGATGTCCCACAGCCAGAGATTCATAATGTGCCAGTAGTCCGGGAGTTTTTAGATGTATTTTCGTAAGATTTGTCGAGTTTACCTCTAGAAAGAGAAGTAGAGTTCAGCATTGAACTGGCACCAGGGATAGCACCAATTTCTAAAACCCCTTATTGGATGGCCCCAGCCGAGCTTCAAGAATTGAAAAAGCAGCTTCAAGAACTCTTAGATAAGGGTTTTATTTGACCTCGCCATTCTCCTTGGGGTGCTCCAATTTTATTTATGAAGAAGAAAGATGGATCTCTACGGATGTGTATAGATTAAGAGAGTTAAATAAAGTGACAGTGAAGAATAAATACCTCGTTACCTCGTATAGATGATTTTTTTGATCAGCTAAAAAGAGCAGCCATGTTTTAAAAGATTGATTTGAGGTCGGGTTATCACCAAGTAAGGGTTGCAGAGCAAGATATTGCCAAGACTGCTTTTTGGACCAGATATGGGCATTATGAGTTTGTGGTGATGCCTTTTGGGTTAACCAATGCCCCAGCAGTCTTTATAGACTTAATGAAGCAAGTGTTTCAAGATTGTCTCGATCGATTCATAGTGGTGTTTATTGATAATATCCTGGTTTATTCTAAGACAGAAGAGGAGCATGAAGAACATTTAAGATTTGTGCTACAACGATTGCGAGATAAGAAGTTATTTGCCAAATTTTCTAAGTGTGAGTTTTGGCTAGATCAAGTTATCTTTCTGGGCCATACTGTCTCAAAGGAGGGTATATCGGTGGATCCAAGTAAGGTAAAGGCAATTCTGGAATGGTAACAGCCGAAGACAGTAAAGGAAGTTGGAAGTTTCTTGGGGCTAGTAGGCTACTATAGGCGGTTTGTAGCAGGGTTTGCTCAATTTGCTAAGCTGCTTACAACTCTCACCAAACAGAGAACACCTTTCATATGGTCGAATGCTTGTGAAGAAAATTTTCAAGAGTTAAAAAGAAGATTGACCACAGCTCATATTCTTGTGTTACCACAAGAGGGTATAGATTATGATATTTATACAGATGCCTCATTTCAGGGACTTGGTACAGTATTGATGTAGTTGGGTAGAGTACTAGCCTATGCTTCTCACCAGTTAAAAGAGTATGAGACGAGATACCCTATGCATGATCTAGAGTTGGCTGCTGTAGTTTTTGCACTGAAAATATGGAGGCATTATTTGTATGGAGCAAAGAGTAACATTTATACGGATCATAAGAGCTTGAAGTACTTCTTCACCAAAAGAGAGCTGAATATGAGGTAGAGGAGATGGTTAGAGCTAGTAAAGGACCATGATTGTGAAATTAAGTATCAGCCTGGAAAAGCCAATGTAGTAGTTGATGCCTTGAGTAGAAAAGCTTACTTGTCTCAACTCACAAGACAGAAAGAGTCATTGGGCGGTTTGATAAAAGACCAGATAAAGGTGATACCAGGAAGGCTTGCCAGGTTAGACATTCAGCCTACTTTGCTGGAAGAGATTAAAGAAAAACAAGTTGTTGATGAGTGGTGTCAGAAAATAAGTCAACAAGTGATTGAGGGCAAGATATCAGAATTCCACCTGTTAGATGGTATCCTCCATTTCCAGAATCGTGTATGCATTCCCCAAGATGCTGAGTTGAAGAGAAAGATTCTTGCAGAGGCTCATGATACAGCATATACTGTTCATCCTGGAGGAACCAAGATGTATCAAGATTTAAAGAAAAGTTATTGGTAGCCTGGTATGAAGAGAGATATTGGAGATTATGTGACTAAATGTTTGATTAGTCAACAGCTGAACACCAAAGACCATCAGGTTTGCTTCAGCCACTTAGCATTCTTGAATGGAAATGGGAAAGTATATCAATGGATTTTATCATAGGCCTTCCAAGAGTTCAAAAGGGGTATAATGCAATATGGGTGATAGTAGACAGATTAACGAAATCAGCCCATTTTCTTCCAGTAAAGGATAACACTACCTCAGATCAGTCGGCCCAGATCTATTTCAGGGAGATAGTTAGACTCCATGGTGTACCCAAGACTATAGTATTAGATAGAGATTCCAGATTTGTTTCGGCCTTCTGGACCAATTTACAGAGAAACTTGGGTACTAGATTGGCATTTGGTACAGCATACCATCCTCAGACAGATGGCCAGACTGAGAGAACAAATCAAATACTTAAGGATATGCTGAGGGCATGCTGTATGGATTATAGAATGGCCTGGCATGAGATGTTACAGTTGGTGGAGTTTGCCTATAATAATAGTTATTAGTCTACAATTAAGATGGCTCCTTATGAGGCTTTGTATGGTAGACGATGTAGATCTGCTTTGCATTGGGATGAGGTAGGAGAGAAAGATGAGTTACATACAACTCTTAGGCCAGAGATAACCCAGAAAATGATAGAAGATATCCAGTTGATCCAATGTAGCATGAAGCAAGCCCAAGATAAACAAAAGAGCTATGCAGATTTAAAGAGAAAAGATGTGGAATTTGCAGTGGGTGATAAAGTATTTATTAAAGTTTCCCCCTATAAACGGGTCATATGTTTTGGCGGTAAAGGAAAGTTAGCACCTAGATACATTGGCCCCTTTGAAGTGTTGCAACGAGTTGGAAACGTAACTTATAAGTTGGTGCTACCACCTAATATGGATGGGGTGAACAATGTGTTCCATGTGTCAATGCTCCTAAGATATGTCAGTGATCCCTCCCATATACTAAAAGTAGAAGAAGTGGACTTAGAAGAGAATCTCATTTATGAGGAGCAACCAGTACAGATCTTAGACAGAAAGATTAAAGAGCTCCGAAACAAAAGTATTCCACTCGTAAAAGTCCTCTGGAGGAATCATATGGTAGAAGAAGCAACATGGGAGGTAGAGTAAGATATGCGGAACCGCCATCCTGAGTTGTTTGTTTGAATTTTGAGGACAAAATTCTTGTAAGAGGGGAGAATTGCAATGCCCACATTGAGGTATGTAGTTTTACTTATGCCCTAATATCCTTAGTTAAATTTTATTAAAGTTATCTTGAACAAGTGTGAAGAAAATCATTAAATTGTCATTAGGGGTAAAATGGTCTTTTCACTCATAATTAGTTGAAAAAGTGGGGAGTGAAAAAGAGATAGACTTTCATGGAGAATGCAATAAAATGAGGGCATTATGGTAATTGACTAAGGGACATAGACAAAATTTCATAGGAAGTGCAAGTGTAAAATGGGAAACTATAAATAATATTATGTTATATCAAGAGTTGAAGAGTGAAACCTTAGCCATTCTTCCTCCACTTTCACGCCACCTTCACCTCCAAATTCTCTCAATTTCTTCAATTCTTTTTCAAGGGAAATTTATAGATTTTGGGTTATTTTTAGTGGAATTTCAATCCCAAGCATCCTTGCACTAAGAAGTGAGTTTTAATTTTTAAAGTGTTAAATTTTGATGATTTCTATTCATAGGATTTAAGAGAAAGAGAGTTGGATCAAAGAAGAGTATTAAAGTGTTGGATTGCTCACATCTAAGGTAAGTAAATCCTACCCTAGTTATGATTGAAGCAATATTGTGTAGAGAATTTCTTTTATGCATATATGTGTTTTATATGAAGAATTGTTGATGGATTTGGGGTTGTATGATGGTTAGAACTTATCCATGAGAAGTAATGTTTGTGTATTTGATGTTTGATGAGAGTTTGGATGAATTTTGGAAGAATTGGAGTAGAAATTATGGAGTGTGCAATTTGGACAGGTTTGGCGCTAATCTTGAAAGATTTTGTTCTAAATTTTGGTGGCTTTGAAAAGAAGTAGAAGTGTAGCCAATTTAGAGCTTAGATGTGCACATAAGTCGTTTGATGAAATGTCAAAGAGAAGTGCATGTATGAGTATGGTTATGTGTTTTTTTGAGATGAGCTAGTAGATGGTAGAGAATGACATGTTTGCATTCCATATTGCATTATTGCATCTAAACATGTGAATTTAGAAAGAATTATAAGGATGAACCATCTACATGCATACATACTCATGAGAGCATGAAAAAGCATTAAAGAATATTAAAGAGTAAATAGAAAGAAATGACAATATTAAAGAAATTCAAATCTGAATTTTTATTTAAAGAAGTGTAAAAAGATAAAAGAAGAGAAGGTTATTGCGATGGGGAACTCGTGAGTGACATAGCCCCACATGCACGCCGCCTTTAGTGAGTAGCCTCAGAATTCAGAAAGAAGAATTGTACAGTCCATTAGAAGTGAATGTGGATGACGACTGTACCCATAATTGGAGAATACACTTACATGGCCAGGGTTCCAAATCCATGCATCAACCGAGTCTAATCGACGAGAAAGAAAGAAAGAATAGAAAGAAAGAAAGAATAAAAAGAAAGAAAGAAAGAAGAGAAAGAAAGAAAGAAAGAAAGAAGAGAAAGAATAAAAAGAAAGAAAGAAATACAGAAAAAGAAACAGAATAAGAATAAGAAAAATAGAAAAGAAAATGCACATTCTATGCATTTGTGCATTTGCATCATATATATGCATAATACCGTGCCCATTATCTTGAGTAGTGGGAAATGGGAACAGAGAAAGAACTGAGAGAAACAGAGAAAGAATACAGAAAGAATGGAGAAAGAACAGAGAAATAACAGAGATGAATAGAGAAGTGTGATGTAAGGAAAGAAATTCAGCATTTAAGCAACGGAGAGAGAAGGGTAGCATAGCGGGTTTACTTACTGAGCAATTAGTGCTCACCCCGTTGTTTTCAATATTTTTGTAGACGCAATCGCATGGAACGTCAAGAAGCGGAAGGGTTTGGCGACACTGTTGAGTTACTATTTTGTGACTTTATTATATTATGTAAAGATTTGTAAATAAAGAAAAAATTAATTATGGGCCCATTATTTCATACTCATCTACATGTATATTTTCTTATTTATATTGTGTGAGTTTTACAGTTTTTTTCCGAGTATACTAGCTAGAGAGAAAGTATTACAGAAAGAGATTGTCCACCACTTGTCTTAAAGAGATTGGTCAAGCAAGGATTATTTAAACTCATCTTTTTCTTCCTTGTATCTTTAAACATGGATATTATTTTATTTGTGCTCTGAAATTCTTCAGAGAGTTTATTCCTTGACAGGTTCCATTTATGGTTTAATGCTTAAATCATTTTGTTCATCTTTGTTTATTGTTTGTTGTTGCTAGAACTTGGTTCCTACACTAAGAGCTTGAAAGGAGTTCAAGCCATGGAAGCTGGAGGTGTTCTTCGGCGAGTGAAGCTTGGGTGGAGCTCAAGTGATGTGGATTGGAGTTTCCTTGAATCGAACTAAAGAATTTAGCAAGACATGATGAGATGAAAAGCACGAAGAAAAGGAAAATAAAATTGCATTGTCTCCAACCTCTAAAACCCTGGCAGCCTAAAAGTTCTATTTATATCCCAAAGAAAAGTATATAAGCTGCCCTTTAAAAGCCAACTCCTAAAATTAAAGCAATCAACTAAAGCCCTTTAGGAAAACATGTTTCTCTCTCTCTCTTCAAGGCTGCCCTTATTTCATGTCGGTGAATTTCCAACTAAGACACAAGAATTTCCAGCCCTCTAGACTTGTATTGAACTCCCTCTTGAAATTAGACCAAGTCTTTATACAAGCCATACAAAAATAATCCAAATCAGCTAAGGATTAATGCTTATGGGTTGAAGCAGTAACTTCTAGGCCAGTTTGGATAGGACAACAAACTTTCTGGACTTATAAGAATTGTAGTTCAGGATGTGGACTTCAATTTGGGCTTTTGAATTGCCTCATTTGAATTTCGGAAGCTCCAGTTATGATAGAAATCGTACTCTAATTAGGATTTGATTTTAGTTTTCAGCTCTGACTTCACACCAACAATTGGAGGCCCAAATGAAGTCATCTTTGGACATCCCATCCCAATTTGGAAAGGTCAAGCTGTCTACTTTAACTTCATAGAAGGTCCAAAAACTGAACTGTAACTCCAAGTCCATCAAAAATCTGCAAACAGCCCAAAACATCCAAAAGTAAAAATGTTGGAAACTTCTGATTTTAAGTATATTTTACTAACTCTTACCCGCAAATGTCTTATACATAAAAATCATCAAAAATAGGCACCATAAAATATTACACATGCAAAATAAATTAATGCAAGGATAATAAAAATATAAAATTATAAGCCTATCAGTGATCCTAGAAGCAACAAAACATTAGAGGTTCAGAGGGTAGTGTTTTGTGTAACGTAGAACAGGGAGTTCTCTTTGCTGTAGTTAAAATCAACTCCAAGTGATATCTTCTAATGTTTGTTGTTATAGTGGATTAGCTTCGATCTGGACGAGGTCCCATGGATGTAGGCTAAGAGTGGTTTTAGCTGAACCATGTATATGCTTATGTGCTTTACGTTTATTGCTTATGGATGTTGATTCATGCTTAAATTGATAGAAGAAAAATGAAAATAGAGGAGTTGGGAAATTCGTCACACCTATAATAGGTTGTGATACTCTGTATTTGTGAGACTTTGTATATCTTTACAAAAAAATGTTTACATTGTAAACTACTATAAACAATGCTATAATCATGCTAACGTTAATTACAAGATTTCACAAGATCATGGTTGTTATCACGTAAGCCTTTAACTAATGATTTGTTTCCATATTTTGCTATCAAGCCAGAGCATTGCTGAGCTCTACTGAGCTGTAGTATTGATGTTTTTTTTTTTTCCGAGTCTTCATCCATAATTGTAGCCTCTGTTTTATCATCCCCCCTCAAATTGAGCATTGTTGAAATGCACAACTTGTCACGTAGAATTCTAAAGTTGGTTTCAGTTGAGGTTTTGTGAAGACATCTGTAATCTGAGACTGTGTTTGGATGTGTTTGGTAACAAGTAACCCGAATGACACACGTTCCCTAATATAGTGGTAATCCACTTCAATATGCTTGCTTCTTACATGGAATACTAGATTAATTGTCATGAACAGTGAACTTATATTATCACAAAGTAGAATTAGAGCTTGAGATAGGGGGACATCCAGATCACGAAGGATGAAAGTAAGCCACGTAATTTCAGCTGCTGCTTGAGCAAGTGCTCTATATTCAGCTTCGAAACTTGACCTTGAGATTGTTGGTTGCTTCTTTGAGCACCATGAAATGATGTTGCTTCCTAGGTAGGTACAATAACCAGTTGTTGATCTCCTAGTGACATTGCACCCAGCCCAATCAGTGTCCAAGAATCCATAAAGATCAAGAGAACTGGAAGCTTGTATATGAAGACCAAGATTAATTGTTCCTTTGACATAGTGTAGGATTCGTCTTACCAAACCAAGGTGCATGCATAAATTAGGAGACATAATTCATACTAAAAGAGAGGTCTGGATGTGTCAAGGTTAAGTATTGAAGGGCTCCCACCATAGATCGATATGCGTGAGGGTCAGGGTGTAGAGGTGAATCAGGGTTAGGTTTGGTTTTGGTACACAGTAAGGTGTTGATAGGTTTTGATTAGCAACCTAAATCCACGATATAAATATCTATCATGATAGATCTCGTAGGTTGTTGGGTCTAAGTCACATTATATACATTGACAAAATATTGAAAAGATTCAGTATGGAAGATTCAAAGAATTGTTACCTTCCAATGTTACATGGCGTGTATCTCTCTAAAGGTATTTGTCCTAAAACACAAGAGGAGAGAGATAGGATTGGAGGTATTCCTTATGCTTCGGTAGTAGGATCCATAATGTAGGCCATGTTATGTATGAGGATTGATGTCTCATATGCCTTCAGCATTTGTCGTAGATATCTATCGGATCCAGGTGAAACACACTGGACAACAATCAAGAATATCCTTAAGTACCGTAAGAGGACTAAGGATATATTCTTGATCTATGGAGGAGAAGATTATCTCACTGTAAGAGGATACAGTGATGCCAGTTTTCAAACTGAAAAAAAATGACTATTGATCATAGTCAGGTTACGCGTTTTGTCTTAATGGGGCTACATGAACTGGAAATGTTCAAAATAAAACACTATAGTGGATTCTACAACGGAAGCCGAGTACATCACATTGGGTGATGTGGCCAAAGAGGCTGTTTGGATCAAAAAGTTCGTGACTGAACTAGAGGTGGTTCTGAGCATTGTTGATCCAGTTGTGCTTTATTGCGACAATAATGGTGCCATAGCTCAGGCTAAAGAACCACGATCTTACCAACGATCTAAGCATATGCTCTAGCGATACCATCTCATCAGAGAAATAGTGAAAAGAGGTGACGTACAAATCGATAGAATACCTATTGATGATAACATCATAGTCCCACTTACAAAAGCTTTGTCGTAGTAGAAGCATGATAAGCACATAACATCATATGGGATCAAATGTATGAATAATTGGCTATTGTACAAGTGGGAGATTGTTAAAGTAGGTGCACTAAAGCTAATGTTTTAGCTCTTGTAAACTTACTTCAAATAAATGAATAAAAAGGCATTGCTTATTTATGAGCATATATACTATAGCATCTATTTACTGCATGTAAAGAAAATAGTATACGTCTATAGAAAGGTTGAAACCAATGACAAGGGAATTAAGCGTTATAAATCTTAATTGTGAGAACCCTATAAGCACAAATGTTGGCCCTTCTTAAACTGTCCATAGTCATACTATAAATCTGACTAAGGACATAGACTATACGAAAAAACTATCATCATGTGGAATGGCCCTTTCTAAAGGTAGTGACAAATCTCACATGTTAAGGTTGTGGACATCAACTTGGTGCAACACATGGGTACTTGCTTGTGCAAGTACATTGGACTTACTCATCAGAGGATTCCACAGAAGATGCTAAACCTAGTGTTTGTGGAATATATCCTTTTACGGATGGTGGTGCATGTGGTCCTTTGACTTGAGATCACCAGAGCGCCGTGTGTAGATATCGATGTGATTTGACACTAGCCTAACGTCATCTCTTTTAGGGATTACCAAAGTAGTGGTGATTGGTTACATCGAGAAGTACGCTATGGCTATAGTGGATCAACAAATTATTCATCACTCCTAATTATAGGAGATCTTATCTCGATGACATATTTGGTTAAAGAACTAAGACCTCAAATCTGTGGCCATGGTGGAATTGAGTTGGTGCTCGAATCCAATTTTATAGTTGTTAGATTCAAGAACCAAATATAGAACATGTCAAGGTAGCTTTTGAGATAGACGCTAATTATGTACCTCAAACCTTGATGAGATAAAAGATGATGAAATAGATCAAATTACACAGTAACCATATTGAAGACATGGGAAGCCTAAGTCGTCGATTTTTTACTTACCAAGGAATCATGATGCCTTGCTAGAGGCCAATCTTGATTGGTGTACAAAACACTAATTGCTTGATGCTTAATTAGTTATTGAGACACTGCCAACAAAGTGAAGAGCCTTCGGGTCACACACGTAGAAGGTAGTTAAGTGAGAAATGGAAATGGGAGGACAATCTTGTCCTTAGGCCGAAAAGGGTATTTCAATAATTTGGGAGCCCAAGGGCATTTTTGTCATTATGGGTGAAAAGGGCACTTCGGTAATTTTGCTAAGGGGTTCACGCCATTATCCAATTTATTGGGAGAATTTTTAGCAAAATTGGAATTATATTAATTTTAATTAATATGGAACTATATATTTAGGAAATAAATAAATAGGAATCTTTATTTAATGAGGATTCATATTTAAGGAGAATATCTTTAAGAGATTCTAATCCCTAATATCAAGGATTGCAATCCAATTCAAATACAAATTAAAAGGATTGTAATCCAATCCAAATAGGAATTAAGCATTTACAATCCTTATTGGATTCCTATTTGGGATTGCCTATATAAAGGGTCATTGGGTTTTGATTTAATAGAGCAATTCTAATAAAGTTAATTTTGCAAATTGAATAGCAAAATTAACTCTCCCATTCATGCCAAACCCTAGCCACCTTGTGAGTTTTTCTCACACTAATTTCCGCCACCTTCACTTAAGCCCTTTGATCAATCTAGCAGTCAATCCTAGGGTGAATAGTACCCATGAGTAGTGCCAATGAACAGTACTGAAAGTTCTAATCTAGAGAAGGAGCCGCCAATGGCAGGTATATCACATAACCTTGTATGGTTGTTTTAATTTATGTTGATAAATTTAGTCAGAATCATCATGGCAAGAATAAAATTTTTGTTATTTTACCCTTGCCATGACACGGTTCCTACCACACCTACCTCCTATTTGGGTTTTATCCTAATTCACTCAAGATCATGTATCTTATGTGAATTAGGACTCTCAACCCTACTAAGGCAAGTAAATCAGGGTCTTTCCTATTTATTTGTACTCTGTCATTATGGATTTAAAGTCCTACTAAGATTTGAAGATCCTATGACCACTATATAAAGAGAGGTCCTCCCTTTCATTGGGAAAAATGTCAATATCACCGGCTAGCTCCTAAGCTCTTAGTCTTAAGAGTTACACACCTGCACCATAGTTCTAGTCTTTGACTAAACTTCTGATAACCCTTCCTTCCCTTAGCCCTCACTAAATATCCTTATTCAGCCTTACTAACTTGAGCGTCGGAGTGTCTATGGTAGACACCACACCAGTATCTTACGTAACCTTCGCGCTTGTTTACTTTGTGTACAGGTTCAAGAGATTGTCAGTGGCCTCAACCTTACAAGATTAGACTTTATTCTATAATAATAGATTTTACAGTCTATACTTAATAGTGATAATATGCATTATTAGCTTTATTCCAGTTGATTTGGTTGCTGCTTGCTAGGTGGAAAACTTTAATATTATGTTGATATTATTTGCAATTGAGTTGACATTTGAAGTTTTTCACATGTATCCTAAGTCTTATAGTATAAATTTGTATTACAAGTTTTATTTGCTTTTTATAGGTATGGCCTCGACATCCATTAGCCAGTCAACAGTGGATGATTTAACTCCCCATAACTCCATTGATGAAACAACGAGTATGCAACCAAGTGTTAGTGGCTTACTGAATGAAGATGCAAATGATAATCTCTTTCAAAGGAGAAAAAGAGCTAAGACATCTACCATATGAATTGAATTTATAGAAGTGGTCATTCCTAATAGTGTGAAAAAGGCAGAATGTATCCATTGTAAATACAAGCTTCAAATGACTGTATCCAGAAGCACTACACAGTTTACAAGACATTTAGAAAGGTGTGTGAAGCGAGCAGCTTCCATTAGTCAACAACATATTAATTTTCCCCTAGCTGATTCTAGTGTTGGAGCATATGTCTTTCCTACTCTTACCGACAAGTTTGACATGATAGTGATGAGGGAATTGGTTGCACAATGGGTGCTAATGCATGAGCACCCATTTACCTTGGTGGAGGAGGACGGTTTGAACAACTTGTTGAAATATGGGATTCCAGAATGGTCCAGGGTTTCGTGCAATACATGTAAAATGATTGTGTGAAGATATATGAAATGGAGAAACAAAAGTTGAAGACATTGCTAAATAGTCTAAGGAGGATTAGTTTGACCACTTCAGATTTGTGAATGCTGATAACCAAAGATGGAGTATGGTTGTGACAGGGCACTGGATAGATGATAATTGGAGGTTAAACAAACGTGTTCTTAATTTTACTTGTTTACCTCCTCCAAAAGGTGGTGTGTAGATTGTTGGTGTAACTTACAGATGCTTGACGAAATGGGAAACTGAAGACAAGGTCCAAATGATATCAATGGACAATGCTACTAGTAATGATGTTGTAATTAGGGTGTTGAAGGAAAATTTTACAATGACAAGGCAGCTGAGTTGTGGGGGTAAAATGTTTCATGTTAGATGTTGTGCACATATCTTAAACCTGCTGGTGCAAGATGGGCTTTGGTAGATTAGGCATATCATCAACAAGATCCATGAGAGTGTGATATACATCAATGGTTCGGAGGGTAGGCTAAAGGTTTTTACAAAGATTGTGCAACAATTGCGTTTGCCGTGTCAAAAACTTATCCTTGATTGTAAAACAAGGTGGAATTCAACCTATGACATGTTGGCGACTGGAATTAAGTTTAAAGAAGTGTTTCAAAGATTCAAAGAAAGGGATGGGGATTACAAACATTCTCCAGATGATAAAGATTGGGTGAAAGTAGAGAAAGTCTGTGAGATTTTGAAGGTTTTTAGTACAATGACCAATATCTCTTAGGAAGTAATTATCCAACATCAAATGTATTTTTGAAGCAAGTATGTATAATCAAAATCTTGTTAGATAAAAATAGTGAAAGTGAAAATGATTTCCTTAGACTCATGGTGAGAAAAATGATAGAGAAGTTTGATAAGTACTAGGAGGAATGTAATTTGTTGATGGCTATGGCAGCTATATTGGACCCTAGGTACAAAATGAGGGTGATTGAGTGTTCTTTCCCTAAGATGTATTCTGAGTTTGATGCACGGCCAAATGCTACAACTACCTAAGATGCCCTGTATGAGGTATATGGGGAATATGTTACTGATAGTCACTCATCTAATGCAGCTTGCAGAGGTACAAGTGAAAGGGTTGGACTTGGAGTAATTCCTGAGGGGTCTATGGTAGGAGAAGCCTCCGAATGGGAATTTGGTGATTTTCTGGAAGAGGTTGAAACTATTGAGCCAAATAAATCTGAGTTGGATATTTACCCAAGTGAGGCATGTTATAAGTGTTAGAGTGATTTTGAAGATTTCGATGCTTCTGATTGGTGGAAGGCAAATACTTTGAAGTACCCTATCTTATCTAGGATAGCTCGTGATATACTAGCCATTCCTATCACTGCAGTGGCTTCATAGGCTACTTTCAGTGTCGATAGTGGAGTTATTGACACGTATCAATCTTTTTTGTCTCCCAAAACAATGGAAATGCTATTATGTGGAGCTAATTGGTGTCGCATTTTAAATGGAGTGAAAAAAGGAATCATGGTACATTTATTATAATAGATTTATGTATTTATTCTACAATTACTCTTATTTCATTTGAACATTAATATTAATTTTTTTTTCATTTTGAATTTCAGATACAGAAGGAACCATTGGAGATTCAACTTTCAAAAGTTTGAATTGTGTGATGTGTATTTTGATGATTCCTTATGTTTGTTTTGGATGATTTATGTATTTTGACGGAAATTTGTGTTTCTTTTTGTTTTGGATTGTATAATTTGTTGTTTAATACATTATTTCTATTTATTTGGATGCAAATTTACAAGGAATTGGATTGGATTTGTGTAAAAAAGAACTGCAGGTTAAAAAAGAGAGGCCATTTTGAGCTATAATTGAGCTTACTCGGGTCGAATCAATGAAGCTTACTTGAGTCGAGTCACGAGCTGAAATTTTCTGACTCAACCAACTTGTGACTCGATTCAAACTCGACTAATAGTATACCCAATCAAGCTCATTTAGGGTGAAACTCGACTTGGCTCATTTACAATCCTAAGCTCGACTATATATTTTTAATATCCAAGCTTAGCCTGGGAAAATGCCCAAGTTTTACAAAGTCGAGCTAAGCTTATAGGGTCGACCCAAGATTGGTTGACATAATGAGTGGGTTTTCATAAATTTTACTTGATAAGTAGAGGTTGGATGGAATTAAGGGATTATTTAGAATTTTACAATACATAAGGAAGTTAGATTACTTTTAGGGGGCAATCTAAACTTTTCATGAGTTCACAAAATTTTTAAGGGCTATATAATTTTCATTTATGTATGTGGACCTAATTTTCCAAGCCTGAGCCAAGCCGAACTTGGGTTAGGCTCGGGCCTAAATCAAGCTTTTTTTAAAAAAAAGATAAGAAGTGATTTTTAGCTCCCACCTAATTGATCTTCACCCCTCACTTTTAAATTTATTTTTTGTTTTGACTAGTTTAACCTTAATTCAAATTACTAGAAATAACATTATAATTTCTAAATACACTCATACTCTATTTTATATATATTTTTTTTAATTTTTAACATCTAATCTTACATATACCCTAAATTTTCATAGCCTAATCCTATATTTTCATAATCATTGAAACCGTTTGTTTTATTTTAGATATTTGTTTGTTTGATAAAAATATAATACTAAAACTATGGAAAAAATAATTACATAACCGGATGAATTTGAATATGAAGAAGAGAAAATAAGTTGAAATTAGGAAAGCGGAGGAGAAAAACATATAAAGAAAAAAAATTAATTAAGTTTTTTTTTTTTTGGGGGGGGGGGGGGGGGGGGGCGCGGAAGGTGTAAAACAAAAAAACCTAATTTGTTTGAAATTGGGGAAAAATAACCTAATTAAGCTTAAAGGGTTGTTTTCGATATCAAATAGGGTTTAAAGAGATTTTCTTTATTAATGAATGAGGTTTCTTTAGCCATGGGGGTGAAGATCAATTAGATGGGGGCTAAAAATTACTTCACTTTTTCCATCCCCACTCTATGGTGCCAAAAGGGCCAAATCAGGTCTTGGTTGATGCCAAGAGGCCAAATAATGGCTTTTATTGACATTGACATGAAGCCTCTCGGGCTTCACATGGTTGTCATGAGGCTTTAGGCCATTATCATTTGCCACAAGGAATTTGTGGCGTTCAAAGGTTGTTACGAGGCAATCAAGGTCTCTAGCGGATGCCATGATAATCCGAGGATTGCACTGTTTTTATTAGGCTTTTTGGTCAGATTTTAGATACTTTTTAGTTTATTTTGACTTGAATTGCTGCTTAATTCTATACATTTTGTGTTCCAGGCAAAAATGGACATTTTGAGCAAATAATGAGCGATTTGGAGTTTCTGGACCCAGACGTAAGCGGATCTCAAAATTTGGGAGAGTTTTGAAGCAGAGTGGAGCACTATGAAGCTTGTTCCCATGGGAGAGGATCGAAGATCGAAGATTCAAGCAAAGAAGCAAGCGAAGGGCAATTCTGTAATTTCAGAATTCTTCATGAAGGTTCGCCACGGCGAACTGTGTTCTTCGCCGCGGCAAAAGGAGTTACGCACGAGAGTCAATTTTTACTTCATCGTGGCGGCGAAGTTTGTGAATTTCAGTTTCTTTGAAATGCACGGTTTCATTTTTAGGTAAAGTCTTAGGTTTTTGTGCAAAGTATAAAAGCAAAACTTTGCCATTTTGAGAAGATAGGTCGTTTTTAGTCTAGAGTAGCTTATTTTCATATGGCTTAGTTCAGATTTGACAAATTTTGGGTTGAAACGTGAGAAGATTTGGGGTTGAATCTTGTGGATTCTTTAACTAGGGGAGATCTCTTATCTTTTCTCTCATTTCAATATGTTGAACCTTGTGTTTATTGTTTTTCTTCCTGTGTATTTTGATTTAGCTATGAACTAACCCATTTTGGGTTAGGGTTTTAATGTAATTCGGATTTCCATGGATTAAGCAATTGATTTTTGTTATTTTCATATGCTATTGCATGGATTGTGTGGTTATTCTAATTTTATTGCTTTTATTTGATGAACATGATGAGATTGAGAAATGAGTCATGTTAAGCTTCTTGGGTAATCACCATTGTAGTATTGAATGCTAGAGATAGATTTGAGAATCAATGAAATCAACTAGGATTCCATGTGCTTAATGAGCTTAGAATTATTAATCTTCAATTTGTTAGGTGCGGAAGTTTAAGAGGGAAAAGTAGGAAAACATAGCTTGAGAAGGTATATTTCACAACTTAAAGAATTCGATTTACAATCAATGTATGCAAATATGGAAATAGAATAATCCGTAGGTTTAATCCATAGAGTCCGAATGAAGTCAAAACCCTACCCGTTTGTTTGAATTGATATTACCTTGTTTTTAATCTTGCTTTCATAATTTAGCTTTGAATATTTTGCAATTTTTGTTTTAGTTTTAAGTTTAATTTTCTCCCATTAATCCAAACAAATTCGATTGCTCCAACTTGAAAACAGTAGAAAACTTAGTGCTTAGCAACCAATCCTTGTGGGAATGATAATCACTCATCACTTTATTACTTTGTGCGACTAGTGCACTTGCTATTTATGCATGTTGTAGTAACAAACGCATCAAGTTTTTGGCGCCGTTGCTGGGGATTGAGTTTCATGTTAACATTAAAGTTTTCTTGTGTTAGCTAGATTGGAGCTTTATTTTTTGCTTAATTGTTGTTTGTTTAATTTTTGTTATTCTTTTAGGTTGGTTTGTGATCTTACTTTTTCTATTTTTCTGTGTAGTTTATGCGAAGAGCAAGACGTCAGCCAGTGGTTTCTGTTGATCTAGAGATTGAAAGAACCACTAGAAGACTTAACAGAGAAAAAAGAGAAAGAGAGGCTATAGTGGAACCATAGGTTATAGTTGTTGAGATGGCAGAAAATAGAACGCTAAGGGAGTTTTCAGTTCCCTCAGTTGATGGTAGCAGCAGTACAAGCCAACAACTTTGAGATAAAGCTAACAATCATCCAGACGATCCAGCAATCAGTACATCTCACCACCACAATGTTTCGTAGCCGACCGTTGTAAGTTATATTTTCTTTCCTTACTTAAAGTGTTGCATGAGTTGATTAAATGTGGTTGTTTTGTAGATGAGACATAGAACCCGAGCAAGTAGTAAGAAAACAGTAGGTACGAGGGAACCTGCTAACCCACCAGAATCTACTCCCCCTACCCTTGATGAATCTAGAATCCAGGGGATTGTACAGCAAGTCTTAGTGGAAAGACAGGGGAAAGAGAAAGGCCAATACCTCAGACAATACAAAATCGGATTGAACCGATTTATGGACTTCCAAGTCAACATCAGCCATCAGAATTTAAAGGTACAACGAACCCTTTAGTGGCAGAAGAATGGTTTAGGTCCGTTGAGCGCACGACAACACTGTTTCCTATGACGGACAGGGAGAAGATCTGGTATGCCAGTTTTTTGTTTCAGGGTGATGCCCGAATTTGGTGGGAATTGATGGAAGACACTCATGATGTTTTTGTGATGACTTGGGGTGAGTTTAAAAGATTGTTTGATACAGAACAGTGGACCGGATGCATGACAAGATACAAGAATTTATTAATTTGAAGCAAGGGTCGAGTGCAGTGAAAGAGTATTCTGTGAGGTTTAATTCCCTTGCCAGGTTTGCACCCGGAATAGTCAGTACCCCAAAATTGAGAAGAGATAAATTTGTCCATGGGTTGAAGCCAGAGATAGCCCGGGATGTAATGACAGGAGCTGAGCCCCCTCAAACCTATAGTGAAGCTTTAGAGCGGGCTTTAAGGGCAGAAATTTTTGTAACCAAGCTCACCCCAGTAGGACCAAGTGAACCCTCTCCCGCTCTGCAGAGAGAAAGATTTGAGAGTGCAAGAAATAGAGAAGTGAAGAATAAGAAGAAGTTTCAGCCAAAGAAGAACAAAAAAGATTGGCAGAATAAACAGTCGAGAACAGTGGAGTTTCCCCCATGTCCTAAATGTGGGAAGACTCATCCAGGAGAGTGTCTAAGAGATTTGGGTTGTAATGTGTGTTATCGATGCCGGCAGCCAAGGCATCTGATGAAAGATTGTAAAGTTCCTCTTCCATCTACAGCACAGAATTCTAGAGGCACTAATGCCAGGGTGCTTACTGTAGCATAAGGTGAAGCAGAGGCTAGTCCATCAGCTGTTACTAGTCAATTATTATTTCATACAGTTCTTTTTTATGCTTTAATTGATTCTGGAGCCACTCATTCATTTATATCTTATGGGATGATAGAAAGATTAGTTTTGAAACCTATTAGAGTGAGTCGACCCATTAAGATAGAGTTACCTGATGGGGTTAGTATTGTGACCAATGAGATGTTGTCAAGTGAGTCCGTGGTGATCCATGGTTGGGAGTTAGCAGTTGATTTAATATTGTTTGATATGCCTGACTTTGATGTGATTTTGGGTATGGATTTCCTAGGGAGGTATGGAGTAGAAATTGACTGTCGGAAGAAGAAAGCCAGATTTAATCTCGATAGTGGAGATTTAGTTTCAGAGAGGGCCATCAGTTGAGTATGTTGATTAGTAGCATGAAGGCTAGAAAGATGCTAAGAAAAGGGTGTTCCGGATATATAGCCCATGTGGTGCAAAGTAGAGATGTCCCACAGGTGCTAGTATTAATTTAATGCCCTTTTTCTATTTTCAGAAGATTGGGAATTGGTGAAGTGAAGCTAACGACCATGTCATTGCAACTTGCGGATAGGTCTATAAAACATCTGAGGGGGATGGTGGAAGATGTGTTGGTGAAAGTGGATAAGATAATCTTTCCAGTAGATTTTGTTGTTTTGGACATGGAAGAGGATAAGGAAATTCCTCTCATTTTGGGCCGACCATTTTTGGCCATGGGAAGAGCACTTATAGATGTGCAAGAAGGGAAGTTACTATTGAGAGTTCAAGATGAAACAATAACTTTCAATGTCTTTGAGGCTATGAAGTTTCTATCCAAATCGGATTCATGTTTTAGTGTTGATGTGGTGGATAAACTAGTAGTAGAATCTATTGAAGAGAACACCCCATAATTACCTCTAGAGGCCTATATTGCCAAATCAAAAACAGTAGAGGTAGATGAGTCGACGAGTAATGAATGTGCTAGATTGTTGGAAGCACTTCAATCGATTGATGAGAGCCAAGATCGAGAATTTGAGGATTTTGATTTTGAAAAAGAGAAGGAAAAGGAAAAAAAAATGAAGAACCTCTAAAACTTGAGTTGAAACCTTTACCTTCCCACCTCAAATATGTGCATCTTGGGGAATCAGAGACCTTCCCAGTAATTATTAGTTCAAGTTTGAGCAAATTGGAAGAAAAGCGATTGATAAGGGTGTTGAGGGAACACAGATTAGCAATTGGATGGACTATTTTGGATATTAGAGGCATCTCACCATCATTCTGCATGCATAAGGTACTCATGGAGGATGATATCAAGCCTAGGGTGCAGCCACAACGAAGATTGAATCCGTCAATGAAGGCAGTGGTGAGAAAGGAGGTGGTGAAACTCCTAGATGTGGGAATAATTTATCCTATTTCCGATAGTCCATGGGTTAGCCCAGTACAACTGGTTTCGAAGAAGGGAGGTATCACGGTGATAAAGAATGAGAGTAATGAAATGATACCAACTAGGACGGTCATGGGCTGGAAAGTGTGCATTGATTACCGGAAATTGAATGAGGTGACAAGGAAGGATCATTTTCCACTTTCTTTCATTGATTAGATGTTGGAGAGGTTGGCAGGGCATGCTTATTACTGTTTCCTGGATGGGTATTCAGGATATAATCAGATTGCCATCGCTCCTGAGGATTAAGAGAAGACGACCTTCACTTGTCCATATGACACCTTTGCTTACCGTGCCCTTTGGGTTATGCAATGCACCAGCCACATTTCAGAGATGCATAATGTCGATCTTTGGAGATATGGTGGAACGGTTTATAGAAGTCTTCATGGATGACTTCTCAGTTTTTGGTTTATCTTTTGACAACTGTTTATCTAATCTTTCTCTTGTTTTGCAACGATGTAAGGAGACGAACTTGGTACTCAATTGGGAGAAGTTCCACTTCATGGTCCAGGAGGGAATAGTGCTTGGTCATAGAATTTCAAAAGACGGAATAGAAGTAGATCGAGCAAAGACAGAAGTGATTGAGACGCTGCCACCACCATCAAATGTTAAAGCAATTTGAAGTTTCTTGGGGCATGCGGGGTTTTACAGATGATTCATCAAGGACTTTTCTAAGATTTCTAAATCCCTTTGTAATTTGTTAATTAAAGATGTTGCTTTTGATTTTAATGATGAATGCATGCATGCCTTTCTAGCTCTAAAAAAACTTTTAGAATCTGCACCTATCATTGCAGTTCCCGATTGGGGACTACCATTTGAATTGATGTGCGATGCTAGTGATTTTGCCCTAAGAGTAGTGTTAGGACAGAGGAAAAACAAAATGTTGCATGTAATTCAGTATGCTAGCAAAACACTCACTGATGCACAATTGAATTACACCACCATTGAAAAAGAATTGTTAGCTGCGGTTTTTGCTTTTGACAAATTTCGTTCATATTTGTTAGGTGCAAAGGTGATCGTCTATACGGACCATTCGGCACTCAAGCACTTATTGGCAAAGCAAGAAGCGAAACCTCGGTTGATAAGATGGATCTTATTGCTTCAGGAGTTTGAGTTAGAAATTAGAGATAAGAAAGGGTCGGAAAATGTGGTGGCAGATCACTTGTCAAGGATTAAGAGACCAATCTAGGGAAATGAATAGGAAATTCCAATTAGAGAAACATTTTCGGATGAGAAATTAATGAGAGTGGATGAAGCACCATAGTATGCAGATTTTGTGAATTATTTGTTATCAAGGGTGCTCCCAATTGGAATGACTTTCCAACAAAAGAGGAAATTCTTCTCAGATTTGAAGTATTACTTTGGGAAGAGCCATTTTTGTATAGACACTGTACTGATCAAATGATACGTAGATGTGTCCCAGGGGAGGAAATAGAAAACATTCTATGGCATTGTCATGAGAGGGAAGTGGGTGGCCATTTTGGAGGAGCTAGGACAGTAGCCAAGGTTCTTCAATCTGGGTTTTATTGGCCAACCCTTTTTAAGGATCCTTTCCAGATGGTTCAGGAGTGCGACCAATGTCAACGGCAGGGTAATATTTTAAAAAGGGATGAGATGCCATTGAACAACATCCTCATGGTTGAGTTATTTGATGTGTAGGGGATTGACTTCATGGGTCCCTTCCTAAACTCTTTTGGGAACACATATATTGGTGGCAATGGACTACGTATCGAAGTGGGTGGAAGCAGTTGCATTGCCATCTAATGATGCCAGGGTAGTGATTAATTTTGTGAGAAAGAATATTTTCTCAAGATTTGAGTACCAAGGGCAATCATTAGTGATGGAGGATCACACTTTTGCAATAGGCAATTTGACGCACTTTTGGGAAAGTATGGGGTAAAACATAGAGTTGCAACACCTTACCATCCATAGACCAGCGGGCAAGTAGAAGTGTCGAACAGAGAACTAAAGGGAATTTTAGAAAAGACAGTAAATGCATCTAGGAAAGATTGGTCACGGAAATCGGATGATGCATTATGGGCCTACCAAACTGCATTTAAGACTCTGATTGGAATGTCTCCATTCAAGACGGTCTATGGGAAAGCATGTCACTTACCAGTAGAACTCGAGCATAAGGCATACTGGGCAGTCAAGCAGCTAAACATGGACTTAAGAGCTGCTGGTGAAGAAAGGATGCTGACTTTGAATGAACTCGATGAGTTCCATCTCGAAGCTTATGAGAATGCTAGAATGTACAAGGAAAAGACCAAGAAGTGGCATGACAAGCATATCCAGAAGAAAAACTTTGAAGTGGGTCAGAAAGTATTGTTGTTCAATTCTAGACTTAGGCTTTTCCCTGGAAAACTTAAGTCTAGATGGTCCGGACCATTCACAGTTACAAGAATTCACTCATCCAGAGCGGTGGAAGTTTCACATGAAGAAAAGGGCACTTTTACAGTCAATGGACAGAGATTGAAGCCATACATTGATGGGGTGATGAGTTGCAAGTCCATCCCAGTCCAGCTTGACATTCCAACTTGAAAAATTGAGAGAGTCGAGCTTTCGACTATAAACAAGCACTCCTTGGGAGGCAACCCAAGTGTTTTCATTTATTTTTCTTTGTTGATTATTTTGTAGTTGTTTAGTTTGTTTGGTGTTGTTTATAAATGTTTAATTGGTATGTTTTTGGATGTTTAGGTGAAATTGAGAATCAAGGTGGAAAACTGAAAGTTCTAGTTTTTATTGCAACGAAGCTTTTTCTTCGCCACGGCCATGGTGAAGCAATTTTTTTTACATTTTGGAAGGCGAAGGGTTCCAGACCTCACTGCGGCGAAGTTTGTTCTTCGCCGCAGTGCCATTCTCTCGGTAAATTTTCGCTGCGGCGAAGCAAAAGTGGTGAAATTGTCTAAGGGAACTTCGCCACGGCGAATATTGTTCTTCGCCATGGTTAATATTGTTCTTCGCCGCGGCTTTGTACTCTCTATATTTTTTTGCTGCGGCGAAGAATTTGTCTTCGCCGCAGCAAAACCTGGGTTGAATTAGGGTTTATAGAATGAAGAACTTCGCCGCGGCGAAGTCTGCTTTCTATAAATTCTCACTTTCTTTCTTCATTTTTCACGCGACTTTTCAAATCCATTTGAGAGAAAAATTTTCCAACTTCAATCCAGAGCTTTCCCAGTGATTTCCTAACCAATTTTCTCACTCCTTAACCCTCTAAGCACTAAAACAACTCATTTCCACAACAATTTTCGCGAAAAATTCACGAAATTTTTGAGTTCAAGGAAATTTGGGGGTTTGCAATCTAGGCTGATTTTGGCTCAATTGGTGGTGAATACTCCTTAGTTTGGGTAAGATTTAACGTTCTCTAAGCTTTTATCTCAAAAATTTCGAGTTTTAATTTGTAGATCTGAAATTTTGATTGTTGGTTGAGTTGTGGAATTTTTGTGCTTGTGAGTGTTGATTTTGTTTGAGGAAAGGTTGATTGTGTGTTATGTGATATCGAGGAGTGTGAGTTTTAAATTTTGGAGTGTTTGGTTGAATTTGAAAAAATCATAGTGTGGGGGTTGACGTGAAATTTTTTGGAAGTGTTGTCAATTTTTACAGGATTGAATTGGTTGTTGTAGGACAATTAGGTTTGAATTTTTGAGTTGCACTGTTGAGTTGAAATATAATTTTGGAGAAAATGCCGCTCAAAGTCAAGGTATCATCCAAGGGCAAGGGAAAAGGAAAGAAAATAAACCATCGTTTTGTAAGTGACAATGCTCGGCAATGGTATGAAAGAGCAGCCCAAAGAAAGGATAAAGGATTCATTTCCAAGCGTGGATTGACCACTGTCCATGCTGAAGAATGGAGCATAGGGAGAGGTTGGGGGTTATTTAGGAGTCAACCCGAGCAACCGACTGTAGAGCCGATTGTTAGAGAGTTTTATACCAACCTCCCTGAGTGTAATGAGGGGTTTGTCTTTGTGAGGGGGATTGATGTACCCTTTGATGTAGAGGAGATAAATAAGTTCTTTGAATTACCTCAAATCTCCCGTGATGAGCATATGGAGTGGAAATCAAGACAATTTGAAGATAATGTGATACTTCCGATCTTAACGAAACTAGGTACCACTTGGGAGGTTTCGAAGAAAGGAAAGAAGACTATCAAGGGAACAAATCTGACTCCAAGCAAGAGCTGTCAGAATTCATCCCAGAAGGTAAATTACCCTTTCTCTTGTGCCTGCATTCGCTATTCCTATTCCGCGAAAGCTTTTATGCCTAGCCCCAAAAAGGTGCTTCAGCTACGCTTTGGAATTGAGCTACCCAAGCAGACCAGCCCTTCCCGAGAAGAGCCAAAAGCGAAGGAGTTTCAGTAAGTAAGAATAAGATTAATGATGGCTCAGTTGTGGCAATATTTTGTGAGTGCAAGGATGATGCCGGAGACGCATTATAGCACACTGACTTATGAAAAGGCATTGCTTCTCTATTCCATTGCCACAGGGAAGAAAATTGATGTGGGGAACATTATTTTGAATAGTATCAAGAATGCAGCTCAACTAAGGCGAGGCAGTTTTCCATTCCCACAGCTCATTACAAAATTGTGCCTTAAAGCAAAAGTTAAGAAAACTGATGATGAACCACTGATTCATTCTGCCCCAGTCCTCGACACCACTTATTATGATAAGCATCTTGCGCAGCAATCCGATGAGTAGCCCAGAGCTGGGACAAAATAACAGCGAACCATCCAAGACGCTGTCACATCATCCAGTTCCATAGCCACCATGAAGGACATGATCCAGTAGATGATGGGTCAAATGAGACGTATGGTAAAACGTCAGGATTGGCTGGCAGAGTAGGCCAAAAAGACACATGAGCTGCAAATTAGCTGCTGTAACAACGTCAGAATTGATACTTCAGAACACCAGTGGGCTGACTAGGATTCAGATGAGTGGATGGGCTCAGAAGCAGAAGAGGATGACGCTGAGGAAGACGAGGAGGCTGAAGAATGAGCACCTGAGCACATGTTTTAGTTTTCTTTATTTTTATTTGTTTTATTTGTTTTTGTTTTTCTTTTATTTTGAACATTGAACTCAGTTGATATTTTTGTTTGGGATTGTGTTAGTAGTTTCAGTTATTTAATTCTTGTTTTAATTTCTAGTTGATGTAAAGACGAGATTAGGGTTGTAATACTTTCATATTAGTTAGTGGATTTTTCTAATATAATGGACACCACAGTTTTCAATTGTTTTTACAGAATTTGAGTGATGAAAAAGCTAAGGACCGGGTGTGCACACTATTGAGCAGAACTTCAACTTCATGGATTAATCAGGGAACTATTGTAATAACTGCTTCATACTAGGTTACTCATAGAAATACATAAAGTAAAATGCATTTATATTAGCAAAAGTAAATGGGCCCGAAATTTTCTTTTAATACATTTAATCATTCTTTATACAAAGTAAGGCATCATTAGTAAAATTTATCAAAAACAGTGGAAAGTGTAGCTATTGCTGCTCGCTTGCTGACGCCCATTCGACCGCATCCTCACCTAGATCCTGCAAACACAAAGAGAAACAACAGGGTGAGCACAAAATAATGCTCAGTAAGTAAATCCTCTTCTCGTCTGTCCCCGTAACTCTTACTCTTAATTCTTTCCTTACACTCTTCTCATCTCATTTATTTTCTCTTTCTATTTCTCTTTCACATAGCTCTTTTCTATTAACTTTCTATTGTATGTCACGGCCTTATCTTATCGGAGGCACGGCTGAGTGGAGATCACAAAGCATCCACCCACTCTTCGTGACTTCTACTCATTCTCTTCCTCTATTCTTTCTCATATTTTCTCATTCTTTCTCACCTGAATGTCACGGCCTCATCTTACCGGAGGATTGGCCGGGTGGAGTTCACAAAGAACCAACCCACTCTTCGTGACTTCCGGGTGGAGTTCACTAAGCACCAACCCATTCTTCATAACTTCCGGGTGAAGTTCACAAAGCACCAACCCATTCTTAGATTTTTCTCATTCTCTTTACTTTAAGAGTAGCCCATTCACAAAGTTCTCTACTCTTTCTCAAACTACTTCTCAATGCACAATTAATGCATAAGGATGGTTCATGCTTAAAGTTTCTTACTTAATGCACTTATGAAATGCACAAATGCAATATTACATCAAAACAGTCATTCCGCGCAGGTCACACTCAAGAAGGCATAACTTGAGTTATACACCTCGGATTGCTACGGTTTTGGTCTCATTTTAAAGCTTAGAGACGGGGCTACAGCTTTTAATTTTTGGTCTCAACCCAGTACAGTCTGTAAATGCCCAAAGGTCACTCAGAAAGTCACGGCTGTGACAGGGCAGTTTTCACTTAGGCATATCATCAAACATTAATTGTGCATAAACAAACCCTAATTCAATTATCATTCTATTTAGTTCTCAAACCATCCAAAATGAGACAAAAACTCTCTTGTAGCATCACATACCTACATGGCAAACACACTCCACAAAATTTTCTCCAATTCTTCCAATTTCAACCCATCATCAAATCATCACATATACTTCTCATATTCAAATATATCCAACAATAAGCATAATTCATCATACATCTCATCTCAATTTCTCAATAATCACAACATATGCATATTTAAAAGAAATCTCTACTGACTTGAATTCTTAAATTTTAGCTTGAGTTGGATTTTGAGTGGAATTTACTTACCTTGTGCTTGAGTNATTTTTTGATTTATTTCATCTATTCCATGACCGGAACAGGGGGGGATACACGTTACACCACGATTTTGAATCAGAAGAGAGATTTCAAGAAATGGCAGATCTATTCACTCTATCAATAACCGAGCCGGATCTGGTGTATCATAAGGGATTTGCCTTTTCTATTGATTCCTACGGATTGGATCAAAAACAATTCTTGAATGAGGTATTCAACTCCAGGGATGAATCGAAAAAGAAATCTTTATTGGTTCTACCTCCTATTTTTTATGAAGAGAATGAATCTTTTTATCGAAGGATCAGAAAAAAATGGGTCCGGATCTCCTGCGGGAATGATTTGGAAGATCCAAAACCAAAAATAGTGGTATTTGCTAGCAACAACATAATGGAGGCAGTCAATCAATATAGATTGATCCGAAATCGGATTCAAATCCAATATAGCACCTATGGGTACATAAGAAATGTATTGAATCGATTCTTTTTAATGAATCGATCCGATCGCAACTTCGAATATGGAATTCAAAGGGATCAAATAGGAAATGAGACTCTGAATCATAGAAATGTGCTATTCAAAAAGTAGGAAAGGTTTAAGTAACTAGAACCAAACACTAAGGACCATTTCTCTCATGGAACTAACATGACCAAGTGATATTCCAAATTTTGGCATAACAATATGTACCCTTGAATACTAACATTTACACTTGGTTAAGCCCAAACATAATCTTCCTACTTTAATTCTTGCCTTTCTCTAACCTTTCCTTTATTAGGGTTTAGCCAACTCAGGCATGCATTTTCTCTTTGGATTTTCATCAAACACTTCATATGCACATGCAACTACCATGTTGGCTACACTTCCACAACTCTCTAATTCAACCAAATTGCGATCCAAAAATCTCACTAACTTTAGTATCAAACCTGGTCGAATTCATCACTTCTATACACTCCAAAAATTTCAACACAAAATCTTTCACAACTTCACCAAATCATCACATTACCATACACTAATTCTCATGGCTGGAATTATGCATCATTAAACATCAAAAACAGCCAATTATTCTCTCGTACCATCACATACAAACATGCGAAAATTCATTCAACACAAGTGTTGCTCAAATGAAGGTTCAATTTAGGTTTACTTACCTTAAAATTGTGAGGTCACTTCCCTTTTGCTCAAAATCTATTCCTCTTGGACCTAGATCATATAAAAACCATAAAAATTGAAAACCTTAAAGTTTAATCACACTCCTTTTGCTAGAATCTTACCTTAGGATGCTTTAGGATTGAAAATCTATGAAAATCCAAGCCAAATCCTATGATTTCCCTTTGAAATTTAGTGAAGAAAATTGAGAGAAGATGGGGAGAAGATGGCGTGAACAAGGGCTGCATTTTGGTTAGGGTTTCTTCAAATGAAACCTTATATCAAATAATATAAGCATGTACTCCCATTTTGCCCTTGCATTTTCTATGAAATTCCATCTATGTCCTTTAATCAATTACTAAAATACCCTTATTTTTATTATCTTCTTCACATTATTTTGCTTCCTTTCACTTCCCACTTTTTCAACCAATTAGGAGTGAAAAGACCATTTTACCCTTAATGAAGTTTTAAAGAACTTTCTTCACATTTGTCTAACGTAACTTCAAAGAAATCCAACTAAGGGTATTAGGGCATAAGTAAAATTACGGACCTTGATGTGGGTGTTATAGGAGTTTGGTGGCATTGTTCAAGATTACCTTGTGCTTACTAAAGTATATCAATATTTTGTGTATATATTTATATGAATTAAAATTAGAATTTTCGAATTTTACATTATGTATATATGTTTATAAATGTTATTTAGTGGATTTTATCTTATATTTGTAATGACTTCTTTCTACTAGTATACTTAGAAAAAATATACTATGATACAAGTATATTTATAGCAAATGAAAAATAGATGGGCCCAAAAATTTTCTTTACTGAACATATATTATTCTGTACATAGCAAAATAATATATATATATAAGCTTTTACAACAGTGGACAGTAATGCCATTTCTCTCCACTTACCGACGTCCCTCTGACCGCTGCTCACCTATTTCCTGCAAAACATGGGAAACAACGGGGTGAGCACAAAAATGCTTAGTAAGTAAATCCTTCATCTCTTCTATCCCCGCAACTTCTTCTTTGGTTCTTTCCTTACTTAATTATATTCTTCTTCATTCTTAGTTCTTTCTCTGTTTCTAATTTTCACTGCTCTTTCTTTCTTTCTAATTCTTCCTGTTCTTTCTTTCTCTCTGTTTTTTCTTTCTAATTCTTTCTAACCATGAGAGAAGTCATGGTAATATGCATGAATGAAATGCATACGCAATAATGCATAGATAATGCATTTTCATTCTTCTTTCCTATTTCTTACTCTATTTCTTTTCTTTTCTTTTCTTTCTTTTCTTGCTTGCTAGAGCTTCTCTTTTCTTTCTTGTTTTTCTTTTCTTTGCTTGTTCAAGCTTTCTCATTCTTTCTTTTCTTATTCTTATTCTTATTCTTTCTTTTCTTATTCTTATTATTCTTAGTCTTGTTCTTTCTTTCTTTTCTTTGCTGATCGGACTCGGTTGATGCATGGATTTGGAACCCTGGCAGTGTGAGTGAGTACATTCCTCATCTACATGCACTCTTACTGACCGTACAAATTCTTTTTTTTTTCTTAGGCCACTCAATTAAGGTGGCGTGCATGCAGGAATTCTTCTTGGTACAACCCTCATCCACATACACTTTTACGGGTCATACAAATTCTTCTTCTTCTTATGCCACTCAATTAAGGTGGCGTGTATGTGGGAATTTCTTCTTCTTAGCACTCACAGGTTCCCCATCGCAACAACCTATTCTTTTCTCTTCTTTAAAACTTTTTCTTTCTTTAATTCTTTAGTACTTTTCTTTCTTTTTCTTTATTCTTATGAATTCTTTATTCTTTCTTTAGGTTCTCATGCATATGTAAGTATATGCATATGGATGGCTCATGCTTATGTTTCTTCCTTAAGTGCAATTATGCAATACAATTATCCTATGTTGCACAAAAACAAGTTTCTCTACTTATGCATAAACTTCTCTTAGGCATTTCATCAAACATCATGAATGCATACTTCAAGTCTACTTTAACTATACGTCTCCTTCTTTCTTACATCATCCATAATGAGAGTAAAACTCCCTTGAATCATCTCAAATCCTAGCCAAGAAAATATACTTCATAAATGCTCTTAAACTCCCTCTAAATTCAACTCAACTTCTATCAACTCAACCAACCCTTCTCATGAAGAAAACCCATTCATGGATCATCCTCAAACTCAATAACAAGTTTCATACACAATTCTCAAGCATATGGACTTCATATAAAATTCACATAAAACAATCTTTATGCTTTACTTGCTCAAACAAGGGGTTAGGGTTGGATTTACTTACCTTATGCTTGAAGAATTGCACAAAAATTCTCTGTCCTTGCTGGACTTGTTCTTCCTCTTAAACCCTAAGCATAAACTTAATAAGAATTCAACATTAACACAACTGAATCTTATGTCTAGAACAAGAATCTTTACCTCTTGATGCTTACCTTATAAGAATCCAACCAAAAGCCCTCAATTTCCTTTAGCAAATGGATGAAGAGATGAGAGAAATGGAGAGTGAAGTTGGCATGAGAGGGAGTAGAGAATGATAGAGTCTTTGTGCTTGAACCCTTAAGATCTCATATTATAGGCATACTTTCCCATTTTGCCCTTATACCTTATTGGAAATTCTATCTTTGTCCCTTAGTCATTTACACTAATGCCCTTACCTTTATTATATTCTCCATCAAATTTCCTTATTTTTCACTCCCCACATTTTCAACTAATTAGGGGTAGAATGGTCATTTTGCCCCTAAGGAAGATTTCTCTAGAATTTTCTCACGGTTCTTCGCCTCGGCGAAAAAATCCAAAGAGTTCTTTGCCTCGGCGAAGTTCTGACACCAATTTGGGAAGAAGTTCATTATTGCGGCGACAAGATTCCTTTGCCACGACGATGTTTGCAAATGTCGATTTTTTAGTCTTTCTCTTTGAAGTAAGCAAAACTAAGGGCATAAAAGCAACAATAACACATATCCATTTAACTTAGGCCAACATACAACATTAAAAGGCAAAAAAACTTAAGTAAACGATGTACCTCAAAGTGGGCATTACAATTCTCCCCCCTTTAACAGAATTTCATCCCCGAAATTCAAACGAACAACTCCGGGTAACAGTTCTGCATGTCTTGTTCTGTCTCCCATGTAGCTTCTTCAACTTTATGATTTCTCCAGAGGACTTTCACTAACGGAATACTCTTGTTTCAGAGCTCTTTAACCTTTCTGTCCAATATCTGAACTAGACGCTCTTCAAACACAAGATTCTATTCTACGTTCACATCCTATATGTTCAGAATATGGGAGGAATCACTTACATACTTCCGAAGCCTCAAGACATGAAATACATCGTGAACTCTATCCATGCTGGGTGGTAGTGCCAACCTATAAACTACCTTTCCCACTTGCTGTAACACTTCAAATAGACCAATGTATCTCGATGCTAACTTCCATTTACTATCAAAACGCATCACCCATTTGTAGGGGGAAACTTTCAGAAAAACTTTATCACCCACTTCAAACTCAACGTCTTTTCCTTTCATATTAGCATAGCTTTTCTACCAATCTTAGGCTTGTTTCATTCTGCTTCTGATCAGCTTTACATATTTTATCATTTCTGAGTCCTTTCTGGCCCAAGAGTTGTATTCAGTTAATCTTTCTAGCTTATCTATACCATTTACCATACAAGGCCTCGTAAGGAGCCATCTTAATTGTAGACTGGTAGCTATTATTATAAGCAAACTCCACCAAAGGTAACATCTCAGGCCAGGATACTTTATAATCCATACAGCATGCTCATAACATATCCTCAAGAACTTGATTCGTTCTCTTTGTCTGGTCGTCTGTCTGAGGATGATAGGTGGTACTAAAAGCCAATCTGCTACCTAAGTTCCTCTGTAAACTCACCCAGAAAGCTGAGACAAATCTGGAATCTATGTCTGATACTATTGTCTTGGGTACACCATGGAGTCTCACTATCTCTTTAATATACATCTGGGCCAATTGATTTGAAGTGGTACTCTCATTTACTAGAAGAAAATGGGCTGATTTAGTCAATCTGTCTACAATCACCCATATAGCATTGTACCCATTCTGCACTCTAGGGAGACCTATAAAAAAATCCATTGAAATACTCTGCCATTTCCATTCAGGAATACTAAGTGGCTGAAGCAACCCTGATAGCCTTTGGTGTTCTGCTTTCACTTGCTGACAAACCAGGCACTTAAGTACAAAATCTGCAATATCTTTCTTCATACCTGGCCACCAATAGACTTTTCTTTAAATCTTGATACATCCTGGTTGCTCCAGGATGAGCAGTGTATGGTGTGTCATGAGCCTCTGTAAGAATTTGCCTTTTCAACTCATCATCTTGAGGAATACACAACTGATTTCTGAAACGGAGAACACCATCTAACAAATAAAACTCTGACGTCTTGCCCTTATGCACTAGCTGAATTATTTTCTGACACCACTCATCAGTTACTTGCTTTCCTTTGATTTCTTCCAGTAAGGTAGACTGAACCTCTAACCTGGCAATCCTTCTCGGTAAAATCTCAATATGCTCTTTACATAACTCGTTTATTAACTCTTTCTGCTTTGTGAGTCGGGACAAATAAGCTTTTCTACTGAAAGCATTGGCCACTATATTGGCTTTCCTTGGCTGATACATAACCTCACACTCATAATCTTTAACCAGCTCTAACCATCTTCTCTGTCTCATATTCAACTCCTTCTAAGTAAAGAAATACTTCAAACTCTTATGGTTGGTGTAGATTTTACTCTTAGCACCATAAAGGTAATTTCTCCATATCTTCAATGCAAAGACCACAATCACCAACTCTAAATCATGTGTAGGGTATCTTATCTCATATTCTTTCAATTGCCGAGAAACATAAGCTATCACACTACCTAACTGTATCAATATGGCACCAAGTCCTTGCAATGAGGTATCTGTATAAATATCATAATCCACACCCTCCCGTGGTAAGACCAAGACAAGAGCTGTCGTTAATCTTTTCTTCAACTCTTGAAAAATTTCCTCACATGCATCTGACCATATAAAAGGAGTTCTCTGTTTGGTAAGAGTTGTCAATGGCTTAGCCACCTGGGCAAACCCTGCTACAAACCGGTGGTAGTAACCTACTAGTCCCAAGAAACTTTTGACTTCTTTTACTGTCTTCGGCCTTTGCCATTCTAGGATTGCCTTTACTTTACTAGGATCCACTGAGATCCCTTCTTTAGAAACAGTGTGGCCCAGAAATATCACCTGATCAAACTAGAACTCACACTTAGAAAACTTGGCATACAACTTCTTTTCTCTCAATCACTGCAGCACAAATCTTAAGTGTTCCTCATGCTCTTCTCTTGACTTCTAATAAACTAGGATGTCATCAATAAATACCACTATGAACTGATCCAGACAATCATGGAACACCTGGTTTAGGGGTGAGCACGGGTAGCGGGTAGAACCGGAACCTGGGGGTAGAATTGGAACCGAAACCGAAACCTACCCGGAATTGGCACTGTGCGGGTAGGTTCTGGTTCCAATTTTTTGGAACCAACACTGTGCGGTTCCGATTCTTGTGTGTGGAGGAACCGGAACCGGAACCAGAACCTGTAAAAAGAACCTAAAAAGGGTACCCTGTTTGGAACCTATAACGGGTACCCTGTGTGGAACCTGTTTTGGAACCTGTTTTGGAACCTGTTTTGGAACCTGGACTGCAATGAAATATTTGTGAAATGTGAATAATGGGGGGTTTCTATTATTTTACATATAAAAAAATTTAAAATAGAAAAAATTAAATTTTTAGAATAACCTAATTAAATAAATATACTAATACAATTATACTTATTACATATAAATTACACCATAGAAAAAACTTTAATATTAATATTAAAGTTTTTATAATTAAGTGAATAATTGGAATTATGATCCAATTAAAAGTGTTTTAAATTTTTATGTTATTAAAAGAACTATTTTTGAATAAAATGTAATTTGATTGAGTAATAATATATTTAGTTATTTACTTCAATTATTAAGTTCTAAGTATATTATAGTAAATTAGCAATTAATTAATATATAGATAGATTGATAAACATTAATAACTTTGGCTCCGTTGGTTCACAATTTGTGTTTTGGGAAAAGTTTTTTGAAAAAAGTTAAAAAAAAAGTTGAATTGGGCGGGTATTACGATGTAGGATTTACAAATTGTAAAATACCCTATGTTTGTTTTTTTACAAAACACCCCTTATAATAAATATTTAAAAGTTAACAAAAACACCCCCAATCCACCCTCAAATACAGACAGCCGGCCACCACCCGGAGGGTGGCCGGAGTCGCTGTAACAAAAACATTAAAAATATTTAGGGTATTTAATTGAAATATAAATTTAGGGGGTTTAAAAAATGTTGAATAAAGTTGAATAATATTGTGAGTTTTTGGGTATTTTACTGTTTAACTTTTTTGGGAATACTAAAAGAAGTATTCCTAAAATCCAACCAAACGAAGCCTTTAATTACCAGTTAAATATCATACTTAATCAATTATAAGTTTATAACATTACATTATAGTTAAATGATTACTTAATTAATTATAATTTATAACATTACTTAATTGATTTATAGTATAATTCATTATAGCATTACATATTGATTACTACTTAATTAATTGACTTATAAGTTATAATATTTAGTATATTACTAATTAAATAATTAGAAATTAATTAATAAATTGATTTATAGTATAATTAATTATAACATTACATTAATGTTACTACTGAATTAATTGACTTAGAAGTTATAATATTTAGTATATTACTTAATTAAATAATTAGAAATTTAATTATTTAGTATTACATTATAGATTTATAGTATAATTACTTAATCAATTATAACATTTCATTATAAACATTAGTACAAACTTAATTAAATGATTAAAAATTAATTAATTATAATATTAAATTAAAGATTTATAGTATGATTACTTAATTCATTATACATTACATTATAGTATGATTATATAATTAATTATAACATTACTGCATTAGTGCATTATATAAAAAATGGTTACTTAATTGATTATGACATTATATTATAATTAGTAATTACTAATTTACTATATAAATATTAGCAATTTAGCATAATACTTAATTAAATTATTAGAAATTTAATTAATTACAACAACATTATAAATTTATAGTACGATTACATAATTAATTGTAACATTACATTATAATTAAATGATTACTTAATTAATTATAATATTCTATTATAAACAAATTAATATAATATTATATTAAAGATTTATAGTACGATTACTTAATTCATTGTAACATTTCAATATTTCATTATATATGATAGTTGATTACATAATAATTATAACATTACATAATTAGATGATATAATTGATTTGTGACATTATATTATAAACATTAATTATAACATTACATTATAAAAAATGATTACTTAATTAAATGATTAGAAATTTAATTAATTAATATTACATTATAGTTAATAATTACTTAATTAAATTATAACATTATATATTACATATATTATGATACTTAATTAATTATAGTATTACATAGTTAAATGATTACTTAATTAGTTATAAATTTATAACATACATTATAAACTTAGTAATTTACTACATTATTATTTATTATTATTTAATTAAATGATTAAAAATTTAATTAATTATAATATTACATTAAAGATCTATAATCTTATTACTTAATTCACTATAACATTACATTATAGTATGATCACATAATTAATTATAACATTACATAATTAAATAATTACTTAATTGATATGAGTTATGATATTATATTATAAACATTAGTAATTACTAATTTACTACATAACATTAGACAATACTTAATTAAATGATTAGAAATTTAACAATTATAACATTACCTTATAAACACTTATATAAATATTAATTAAGCATTACATTATAGTTAATAATTACCAATTAAATATAATATTATTATATTACATTATATTATGATCATTTACTTAATATAGCATTACATAGTTAAATGATTACAAATGCTATGAATTTATAACATTATATTAAAAAATTAGTAATTTACTATATTATTACTCTAATTAAACGATTAAAATTAATTAATATAACATTACCTTATATATTTATAATATGATTACTTAATTAATTATAACATTCCATTATAATATTAGTTATTAATTAAATGATTAAAAATTTAATTACTTATAATATTAAATTATATTTATAGTATGATTACTAATTCATTATAACATATTACATTACATTATACTATTATAGTATGATCATATAATTAATATTACATTACATAATAAAATATTAATGATACTTAATTGATTATGACATTATATTATAAACATAGTAATTTACTAATTTACACAATACTAATTAAATGATTAGAATTTTATTAATTTAACATTACATTAAAATTTTAGTATATGTACTTAATTAATTATAATATTACAATTTACAGTATGTATGATCACTTAATTAATTAATATTACACAATTAAATGATTACTTAATTAATTATGACATTATATTATAAACATTAAACATAAGTAATTATTAAATATTAGAAATTTAATTGATTATAACATTACATTATTGTAAATAACTACTTAAATAATTATAAGATATTATAACATACATTATGTATGATCACTTAATTAATTAACATTACATTATAATTATAATTATAATGTAATGTTTGAATGATTTTGGTGAAGTTATTTGATGTGAATTGTGATGAATAATTGTTTGTGTTTGGTTTTGATTGACGATTTTTTTGTGATTGTGATGAATTGATTGAATTCAAGTGTTGCTTTATGAGTTACATTGGACACAAATGAATGAATAATCAAAATTTGTTGGGGTGTATTTGTAAACTTTAAAGCATTTTTGTCATTTTTTAAACTAATAGGGGGGTAATTGATTTTTACAGGGTCCCGGGAAAGGAACCGGAACCTGCATTTTAGGTTCCGTTCCTTGAATTGAAGAACCTGTACTGTGCGGTTCTGGTTCCTTTTTTGGGAACCTGCATTGCGCGGTTCCGGTTCCGGTTTCCCCTGAAAGTGAGGGTACCGGAACCGCTCACCCTAACCCGGTTCATTAAGTCCAAAAACTGTTGGGGCATTGGTTACACCAAAAGGCATCACCACAAATTCATATGCCCGTACCTTGTACAGAAAGCAGTTTTAACATCTGTTCTGCCCCTCTTACCTGATGATAACCTGACCTCAAATCAATCTTTGGAAATAAAGCTCCTTTCAACTGATCAAAGAGTTATCTATCCGAGGTATGGGTACTATTGTAAAACCCCCTCCAGTCAGGTATCCTCTGAATTCCTCAATGAGAATCCCGAGGATACATGTCTAGAGAACAACTTGTATTTAGAAAAAATATGTGTAAAGATAATAATAAAATATCCAAAACATGCATATAAAGTCACGCAGGATCCAAACTTATAATTTAAAACTTTAAGAAATTATACAATCAAAACATATTTATAGGGTGGAAGCTTCAAAGGTATTTCACAAATATTTATCATTTACATTATTTACATCAAGAAATAAAAACATCGAGATGACAATAAATCATCTCCCCTCACGTGTAGTCCCGCTGTCTCTAACATCCCTCGCTTCTAGTTACGCAAAGCAATTAACAATGAAAGGGTGAGCGCTAATCGCTCAGTAAGGAATGATCGTTTCATTTGAATGACTATTTGATTTTTTAAACATATTTATTAAACACATCACTTATCTTTTACATCTAGCGATACTCCCCTTTTATTACTAATTCATTGCTTTTCATCATTTTATCTCATGGCTAGATAAACATCAATGTGTACACATACAAATAAGTATGTAAACATAGTACACACACATCACATGTCATGACATAACATCTAAAATCATCTAACATGAGTATAAATCTCTCACGATGTAAATAACATCATAACTCATGTAATGCAACCAAATGCATATGAAACATTTAACGTCTAGCCGATCGGACCTTCCTAGCATCTTAAGACTTATATATCTAGCCTTAAATTTCATCTAGAGCTCATATCATCGGGAGCGTGCTTATGGGTTATTTAGCATACAAGCATATATTCATCTTTCCTCAACCGATAGGATATGCTTACGCATTTTCCATCATGCTATATGCATCTCTATCATGTCTATTTGCATCTCTAACATCTTATGGCATGTAAATACATATTTGGTGAGCTTAATACTTTTAATTCATCTATGGATTATCAACCCATTTACATTACTCTTGCTCACATACATCATCTTGAAACATGTATTACATTGCATCTTCATGCCATTTCATAACATTAATCATGAATTGACATCATGACCATGTATATCTTTCAAAGATCATCTAACTAATGGGTAAACATTAGTACATGGCATAATTACAATAATACATTAATAATCAATTCATAATCTTAAGAATTGTTATGTTAAATCGTAAACTTTAATAACCAGTTTATGCTTCAGGCCATTTTCCATCCTCTTCTCAACGAATTTGCTCTTGGCAACATAAAAGTTATAGGTCTGTGTCTTAGCTTTCTAATGCTTCAAGAATCATCTCATTTCGATTTTTATAACTCAAATTATGGTTCGAAATACTGAAGCAGGTTACAAAACCCCTAAGCCCACTAATCCGAATTTTCATATTAACTATGCCACATCAATTCCTATTGACATTAACCAATAGGTTAACTTATGGATCAAATAAACCTCCCCTTAATAGTCTTTAACATCTTAAAGGAAGTGTAAAATCTCATTCCCATAATCATCCATTATTGCTATAACATTGTAAGCTAATGCAAACAACACATCAACACTTCTAATAGCAACCATTCAACACCATGTGGCCTCCAATACTACAATTTTTGCCACAATCAGTATCCACACTTCATTTTCTTCAATCAAACATCACAACTCATAAAACATAAATAGCAATAACTTCATGTATAATGAATTCAAGGCAATAAGTAGAATAAATGAGTTCAACTACACTTGCCATCAACTAATTCTATGCCTTAAAGCTTTAATTTAAGGTTTCATAAAAATCTACAAACCCTAGCATAAACCCTAAAGTCATGGGAGGTTCTTCCTTACCTTTTTAAAGACTTCCTCCAACAAATCCTTTGCCTTTGACTTCTTTTACACCTTAATCCTACATATATAACATTATACCTCAACATCTACTTCAAATCTTCAAATCACATCAAAACTAAAGTTTTTAATCCTTACCTTAAACCCTTCAAATTGAAGATCCAAGGCTCCTATCTTGTTCTCCTTGAAAAATTATGCAAAACTCCTTGAAAACCTAGAGAAAGAAAGCTTGTTTCATGGAAGATTTGAGAGAAAATGGAAGAAATGTTGAAGAAAGGCTCTCTCCTTTGGCTTGAACGAATTTCATCTCATTTATAGGAAAATATTTCATTTATTTTCCAAAATTATGCAATTGGCCCAATTATTTTAATTGTATAACTCATAAGTCCTTAATTCTTCATATAAGGGCATTTTGGTCATTTCACACTAGACATAATTATTACTTAATTAATGCCATTAAATGCAATGAAGCCTACTCATCCTTGACTTTTTCAATGCTTATCCATAGGCAAAATAACCATTTTGCCCCTAAGCCTCTCTATGGATAATTGATTCATATCGTTCCAAATGAATTGACTATTTTGCCCTTAGTTAGATTTTATGCTTTTTAACATAAAATTAACATCTAAAGAAATATTTTGAGTTAGGAACATACCTTTGATATCTTGGGTATTACACTTATTCTTCACCGTCACTTTATTCAACTCTCTATAGTCTATACACATCCGCAATGACCCATCTTTCTTCTTTACAAACAATATTGGAGCTCCCCAGGGAGAATGACTCGGTCGGATAAAACCTTTATCTAGGAGCTCTTGGAGTTGCTTCTTCAATTCCTGAAGTTCGACTGGGGCCATTTGCTAAGGGGCTTTAGAAATCGGTGCAGTCTCTGGTGCTAGTTCAATACTGAACTCTACTTCTCTTTACGGAGGCAAACTAGGTAAATCTTTCGGAAACACATATAGAAATTCGCAAACTACTGGCACACTCGGCAACTCTGGTGGTGGGACATCTCTACTTTGCACCACATGGGCAATATACCCAGAACACCCTTTTCTTAGAATCTTTCTAGCCTTCATGCTACTAATCAACATACTCAACTGATGGCCCTATCCAAAACTAAACTTATCTCCCCTATCGAGATTAAATCTCGCTTTCTTCTTCCGATAGTCAATTTCTACTTCATAACTCCCTAAGAAATCCATGCCCAAAATCACATCAAAGTCAAGCATATCAAACACTATTGAATCAACTGCTAACTCTCGACCATGGATCATTATGAACTCTCCTGACAGCATCTCATGGGTCAAAACACTAACCCCATCAAGTAGCTCTATCTTAATGGGTTGGCTTACTTTAATAGGTTTCAAACCTAATCTTTCTATCATCCCATAAGATATAAAGGAATGAGTGGCTCCAAAATCAATTAAAGCATAAAGAGGAACTAAATAAAATAATAACTGACCAATAATAGCTGACGGACTGGCCTCTGCTTCACCTTGAGCCACTGTAAACACTCTGGCATTAGTGCCTCTGGAATTCTATGCCGCAGATGGAAAAGGTGCCTTACAATCTTTCATCAGATGCCCTGGCTGTTGGCATCTATAACACACATTACGACCCAGCTTTCTCAGGCACTCTCTTGGATGAGTCTTCCCACACTTAGGACATGGGGGAAACTCTACTGTTCTCGACCGTTTACTCTGCCAATCTTTTCTATTCTTCTTTGGCAGAAACTTCTTCTTATTTTTCACTTCTCTATTTCTTACACTCTCAAATCTTTCTCTCTGCGAAGCGGGAGATGGTTCACTTGATCCCATTGGGGTAAGCTTATTGACAAAAATTTTTTCCCTTAAAGCTTGCTCTAAAGCTTCACTATAGGTTCGAGGGGGCTCGGATCCATCCATCACATCCCAGGCTATCTCTAGCTTCAACCCATGGACAAACTTGTCTCTTCTCAACTCTAGAGTACTCACTATCTCGGGTGCAAACCTCACAAGGGAGTTAAATCTTACTGAATACTCTTTCACTGTACTCGACCCTTGCTTCAGTAAACTCTTGTATTTTCTCATGAACCCGATCAACTATTCTATATTCGGCCTCAAACACTCTTTTGAATTCTCCCCAAGTCATTATTGAAACATCATGAGTATCTCCCATTAATGCCCACCACATTTGGGCATTACCCCGAAACAAGAAACTGGCATACCGGATCTTCTCCTGGTCTATCGTAGGAAACAATGCCGTCGTACGCTCCACGGACTTAAACCATTCTTTTCCACTAAAGGGTCTGTAATGCCTTTAAACTCTAACAGCTGATGTTGACTTGGGAGCCCATAAATCAACTCAATCCGATTCTGTACTGTTGGCGGTACCGACCTTTCTCTTTCTTCTATATTGGTTGGTACTCGTATGAGGGTTTCCACTCTTCCTGGTTCAACTCTTCCCTGACGTTCTACTAAAACTTGCTGTATAATACCCCGAATCCTAGCTTCATCAAGGGTAGAGGGAGTAGGTTCTGGTAGATTAAAAGGTTCCCCCGTACTCATTGACTTTCTACTACTTGCTCAGGTTCTATGCTTTATCTACAAAACAACCACATTTTATCAACTCATGCAACACTTTAAGTGAGGAAAGAATTTAACTTACAACGGTCGGTTATGGAACGTCGTGGCAGCGAGAGTGGCACACTGCCAAATCCCAAAATCTTTGCTCTAATACCAAAAATGTAATGACTTCTTTCTACTAGTATACTTAGAAAAAATATACTATGATAAAAGTATATTTATAGCAAATGAAAAATAGATGGGCCCAAAAATTTTCTTTACTAAACATATATTATTCTGTACATAGCAAAATAACATATATATAAGCTTTTACAACGGTGGACAGTAATGCCATTTCTCTTCGCTTGCTGACGTCCCTTCGATCGCTATTCACCTATTTCCTGCAAAACATGGGAAACAATGGGGTGCGCACAAAAATGCTTAGTAAGTAAATCCTTTATCTCTTTTATCCCCACAACTTCTTCTTCGGTTCTTTCCTTACTTAATTCTCTTCTTCTTCATTCTTAATTCTTTCTCTGTTTCTAATTTTCATTGCTCTTTCTTTCTTTCTAATTCTCTCTGTTCTTTCTTTCTCTTTGTTCTTTCTTTCTAATTCTTTCTAACCATGAGAGAAGTCATGGTAATATGCATGAATGAAATGCATACACAATAATGCATAGAAAATGCATTTTCTTTCTTCTTTTCTATTTCTTTATATTCTTTTCTTTTCTTTCTTTTCTTGCTTGCTCAGGCTCCTCTTTTCTTTCTTGTTTTTCTTTTCTTTTCTTTTCTTTGCTTGTTCAAGCTTTCTCATTCTTTCTTATTCTTATTCTTATTCTTATTGTTTCTTATTCTTATTCTTATTCATTCTTTCTTTCTTTTCTTTGCCGATCGGACTCGGTGGATGCATAGATTCGAAACCCTGGCAGTGTGAGTGAGTACAGTCCTCATCTACATGCACTCTTGCGGACCGTACAAATTCTTTTTTTTTTCTTAGGCCACTCAATTAAGGTGACGTGCATGTAGGAATTCTTCTTGGTATAACCCTCATCCACATACACTCTTACGGGTCATACAAATTCTTCTTCTTCTTATGCCACTCAATTAAGGTGGCGTGTATGTGGAAATTTCTTCTTCTTAGCACTCACGGGTTCCCCATCGCAACAACCTATTCTTTTCTCTTCTTTAACACTTTTTCTTTCTTTAATTCTTTAGTGCTTTTCTTTCTTTTTCTTTATTCTTATGAATTCTTTATTCTTTCTTTAGGTTCTCATGCATATGTAAGTATATGCATATGGATGGCTCATGCTTATGTTTCTCCTTAAGTGCAATTATGCTATGTTGCACAAAAATAAGTTTCTCTACTTATGCATAAGCTTTCTTAGGCATTTCATCAAACATCATGCATGCATACTTCAAGTCTACTTTAACTATACTTTTCCTTCTTTCTTACACCATCCATAATGAGAGTAAAACTCCCTTGAATCATCTCAAATCCTAGCCATGAAAATACACTTCATAAATGCTCTTAAACTCCCTCTAAATTCAACTCAACTTCTATCAACTCAACCAACCCTTCTCATGAAGAAAACCCATTCACGGATCATCCTCAAACTCAATAACAAGTTTCATACACAATTCTCAAGCATATGGACTTCATATAAAATTCACATAAAACAATCTTTATGCTTTACTTGCTCAAACAAGGGGTTAGGGTTGGATTTACTTACCTTATGCTTGAAGAATTGCACAAAAATGCTCTATCCTTGTTGGACTTGTTCTTCCTCTTAAACCCTAAGCATAAACTTAATAAGAATTCAACATTAACACAACTTAATCTTATGTCTAGAACAAGAATCCTTACCTCTTGATGCTTAGGATCAAATCCTTATAAGAATCCAACCAAAAGCCCTCAATTTCCTTTAGCAAATGGATGAAGAGATGAGAGAAATGGAGAGTACAATTGGCGTGAGAGGGAGTAGAGAATGATAGAGTCTTTGTGCTTGAGCCCTTAATATCTCATATTATAGGCATACTTTCCCGTTTTGCCCTTACACTTTATTAAAAATTCCATCTTTGTCCCTTAGTCATTTACACTAATGCCCTTACCTTTATTACATTCTCCATCAAATTTCCTTATTTTTAACTCCCCACATTTTCAACTAATTAGAGGTAGAATGGTCATTTTGCCCCTAAGGAAGATTTCTCTAGAATTTTCTCACGGTTCTTCGCCTCGGCGAAAAAATCTAGAGAGTTCTTTACCTCGGCAAAGTTCTGACACCAATTTGGGAAAAAGTTCATTACTGCGGCGACAAGATTCCATTGTTGCGACAAAGTTTGCAAATGTCGATTTTTCAATCTTCTTGAAATAAGCAAAACTAAGGGCATAAAAGCAACAATAACACATATCCATTTAACTTAGGCCAACATACAACATTAAAAGGCAAATAAACTTGAGTAAACGATGTACCTCAAAGTGGGAGTTACAATATTTCTCAAAGAATTACTAGCTATACAGTATATTACATTTTTGGTATCTAAGCGTCATTTTTGGGAATTGACAATGCGCCTCTCCTGCCGCATTGACATGCCATAGCCGATCGTTGTCAGTCATTTCTTTTTCTCACTTGTATTAGGTGACTAATGGTATTGGTGCTATGTGTTTTAGATGAGACGGACGACTCGATCTGGTAAGAATGTATCGAGTATGGGTGAGCCATGCAACCCGTCCAGATCTACTCCCCCTATCCTCGATGAGGTGAGGATTCGTACCATTATTCAGTAGGTATTGGCAGAGAGCCAGGGGAGACTTATATCGAAGAGAGTTGAGACCCCAGTTGTTGTACCGACCACTAGAGAGGAGAGAGAAAGGCCGATACCTCCTATAGTACAGAGTCATCTTGAGCTTATTTATGGGTTACCTAGTCAGCATCAGCCATCAGAATTTAGGTGTACGACTGATCCATCACTGGTAGAACAATGGATTAGATTTGTGGAGTGTACAACAACAGTTTTTCCCATGATAGATTGGGAGAAGATCCGGTATGCGTGTTTCTTGTTTAAGAGTGATGCCCGTATATGGTAGGAGCTGATGAAGGAGACTTATGATGTAGCCACTATGACCTGGGGAGATTTCAGATGACTTTTTGAGGCAGAATATCAGATAGCTGACAGAATGCATGAAAAGATACAAGAATTTATTAGCCTACGTTAGGGAATTAGTTCTGTGAAAGAATACTCCATTAGATTTAATTCCTTGGCAAGGTTTGCACCAGGTATAGTGAGCACACCAGAATTGAGGATGAACAAGTTTGTGCATGGGCTGAATCCAAAAATAGCACGAGATGTGATGGCAGGTGCCCAGCCCCCCAGATTTATGGTGAGGCTTTGAAGCAAGCTTTACGAGCTGAAATATTTGTGAATAAGTTGACTCCATCAGTAGTAGTATCCAGTATTCCACCTCCCACTCCATAAAGAGACAGATTTGATACCCCCAATAGTAGAGAAGGGAAGAATAAGAAAAGATTCCAATTAAAGAAGAATATGAGGGACAGAAAGAATAAACGGCCAAAGACTATTGAGTTTCCCCAATGTCAGAAATACGAGAAATATCATCTGAGAGAGTGTCTCAAGGGTGTGTGTTTTAGATGCCGATAGCCCAGACATATAATGAAAGATTGTAAGGCCCCTCCTACACCCACAACATAGACATCCAGAGGTACTAATGCTCAGGTATTTACAGTTGCACAGAGTGAAGCCGAGGCCAGCCTATCGATAGTTACTAGTAAGTTATTATTTCATTTAGTTCCCCTCTATGCATTAGTTGATTCTGGAGCCACACACTCATTTATTACACATGGGATTATAGAGAGATTGGATAGTAGATCAACCCATTAAGATAGAATTGCCAGATGGTGATAGTGTGGTAACTTGGGAGATGTTTTCAGGAGAGTTCGTAGTGATCCATGGAAAGATGTTAACAGTGGATTTGATCGTATTTGATATGCCCAACTTTGATATTATTTTGAGCATGGATTTCCTAGGGAAATATGGAGTAGAGATTGATTACCTAAAGAAGAAAGCAAAGTTTAATCTTGATGACGACGATAGATTTAGTTTTGGAGAGGGCCACTAGCTTAGTATGTTGATTAGTAGTGTAAAAGCCAGAAAGATGTTAAGCAAATGGTGCTCCGGGTATATTGCCCATGTGATGTGGTGCAAAGTAGAGATGTCCCTCGATCAGAGATCCATAATATGCTAGTAGTCCGAGAGTTTCCAGATGTATATCTAGATGATTTGCCAAGTTTATCTCCAGAAAGAGAAATGGAGTTTAGCATTGAGTTGGCACCAGGGACAGCACCGATGGATCGGCATGCATGACATTTACTTTTATGACGGGTTTAGGCTGCCGATTCCTCAGTTGGTCTAGGAGGTGTTGAATCACTTCATGATCATGCCGGTTCAAATACTGCCGAATGGGTGGAGGTTATTAAACTATTACTATCTGATCAAGCATGACAAGGACAAAAGAGGGTACACCATAACCCCGAAGCATGACCGATTTCACCTGGTGATGTGCCTCAGGTTGAGTGACAAGAATTGGGAGGGAAACTTCAGCGAAAGGGGACAATGTGACATCCCATCCACTTGGAGAGCCACGAGTGAGTGACTTATCCACTTGTCGTTGTACTTTGATGATTGAATCTTATCTTCAATTATTTTTGCAGATCTCCCATTTAATAAAGTTGGGCGAAGTGGTGATAGATTGGCCAAGACCACAAGGAAGGTTCTCACCATATTGAAGGAACAACGAGATTCGCGAGTGGTGCTATAGGAAGTGAACCTAATGGCGAGTCACCTTTGGGATAGGGTTTTAATTGTAAAGAGAGGTACCTTTTTCCCTTCATTGAAGCGAGTTTGGCATGTGCTACTCATTTGTGACTGCAATCACATCCTCTACCAGCATTTGTTTCTTAATCCTCTAACACCTAAAGAGTTTGTCATTGTAGAGAGGTTGATGAAGAACGTTAATGTGGACTTACCGAGTGTGAGTGAGGTAGTCGCACAATGCTGAGCCAAGAGGTAGAGGGAGTGAGTGTCAAAGGAGAAGGTTCGAGTGGAATGAACCAAGCCAACTCCACAAGTTGGATAGTCGTTGGCCAGGGCCAGGTCATCGAAGAATGTCCAGATTGATGAGGAGGGTGAGAGACTGACCATCACCCTTCCAACAACAGCCTCCCTTTATTTTGACGCAGTCAGAATGGGGAATTTGGTAGACCTTTCTCCTCCCCGTGGACGAGATTCAATTGACTTAAATAGGGATGACAGCTGTGGTGAAGTGGGGGGTGTCTTAGCAAGTTCATGTATATCTTAACTTAATACGTTTGTTAAGTTTTAGTTTCCTAATTGTGTGCTCTTTTGTAGGCATTATGCGAAGCCTATACTTGAAGAAGGTTGCGGTCACCGAGGATGCGAAAATCCAAGAGCTAACCAAGTCTAACACTAGTCTACGCATATGGGAGGCCATGACACTAAAGCTGGTGAAAAAGAGCTTAGCCAAGTTGCGACAGGCCAAGTTGGAGTTGGCAGAGGCAAAAAATGAGCTGGCTAAGTCAAATAGGAAGTTGGCTAAGAAAGAAGAGGAGTCAGTCACTCCTAGAGAGCGATGCAAATCCATTGTAAGAGATGCCATGACCAAAGCCTGTACCGAGCTGATGAAGAAATTCAAGGTTGAGAACACTACACACTAGAATCCCAATAAAGATATCAAGCTTTGGGAGGAGATAGAGGCTGAGACAGCTACGGGGAAGGTCAAGCAGAGGATGATCAAGCCAGCCAAATCCCAAAGATCAGATGGAGGAATTTGCTAAGGTCCTGGAAGGCTCTCTAGCTAGGTTAACTGAAGCTGCTCCTCAGGACAAGTCAGTTGTGGTGGAATCTACTGGAAAGGGGAAGGACGTTGAGCCGACTGTGGGGTAGTTGACTTGGGATGACGAGTCGAAACATCATGCTCCTTGATGTATTTTGTTTTTTTTGAACTTGTAATTTTTGGGTGCAGAGCACCCATTACCTTGTAGTTGACTCAGCCTTGTAAGGCTTTCTATATATGGCATATCATGTTGATGTTTATTCACTGTACTTTCTGGTAGATGTATTAACTTGTCTAAAGTGTAAGTGTTCCAAGTCCGAGTTAGTATTGTCTGACTGACCACAGTATATCTGAATTTCTATTCTATTTAAGTCTTGGTGTTCAAGTCGGTATGGGTGGACTAAAAGTGAAATGGGACAAGTGCCCGTTGAGTCGGTCAGGTTAACTAATGGTGTTACATTTGAATGAAATTCAATCTTAAGGCTTGGCAGCCGAGTCAATATGGGCTGACTAAAGGTGTAAGCGCATTGTAGATAATAAGTAAAACATAAGTGCCATAGAGGTCGAGTCAGTATGACCGACTGAATATGAAAGCCTTGTGAACATTAGGATTTTTATAAACATTGATGCCTTGACGCCAAGTTGGCATGACCGATTGAAGATGAGAGACAACCAATAAAACATAAATGCCTTGAGGCTGAGATGGCATGACCGACTAAAGGTGGGTGCATAGTACACTTTGGAATTTTTCTTAAATAGTACGTTTTATTGATTATTGAATCATAAGTTCCTTAAGGCATAGTTCGATTGAGCTGACTGAAGGTGGGGAGGTGGACAGGCCCACTCATCACTTTGAACAACATAAAAATGGATTTGAGTCATGGCCTATCAGAAGTGATAGCGCTTGAGATGGATGGCGTTCCAGTTATGGTTGATGTCTTTACCCTCTAGAGACAGAAGTTTGTAGGCGCCCTTGCCGACTGCTTTAGTGACCTTGTATGGTCCCTCATAAGGAGGACCAAGTTTCCTGGCATTGATCTCCTTGGTGTTTTGAAAGACTTTGGTTGTAATGCCAAGCGACACGCTACTGGTAAATGGTGTTTCTAATATAGGCTTGTTCCTGGAGTTCATAGATGGTGTCCAGGTTATGGCATAGATTCTATCTATTTGACTCTTCATCCATCCACTGAAGTCTAGGACATGGTATCGATACCTTAGCTAGGATGATTACTTCTGAACCATATGCAAGGGAGAAAGGTGTCTCACTAGTGGACGAGCGAGTAGTGGTTTGGTAAGACTATAGGACTCCTGGTAGTTCATCCGCCCATGCGCCCTTAGCTTTCTAAAGGCGCTTCTTCATAGTCTACATTATTGTTTTGTTGGATGACTTGGCCTAGTCGTTTGTCAGATGGTTGCAAGGTGTTGAGAAGCTGAGCTTGATTCTCCACACTTCACAAAAGTCTCTAAATCTAGAGCTAATAAATTGAGACTTGTTGTCGGTGACTATCTCTTTCGGTATCCAAAACTGACAGATGACATTCTTCTAGATGAACCTTTTTACATCCTTGTCTCTGACTTGGGCGAATGCCTCGGGCTCTATCCACTTGGTGAAATAGTTGGTGACAGCTAATATGTACATTTGCTGCTCGGGTGAGATTGGGAGCTTACCAACGATGTCTATCACCCACTTCATAAATGGCCAAGGGGTGAGAATGGAGTTCAGTCATTTAAGAGGTGAGTGCGAGACATGAGCAAACCGTTGGTAACTGTCACATATCTTCACATATAAGGTTGAGTCCAAGTGCATAGTGGGCCAATAAAATCTGGAAGTGATCGCTCTACATCCCCCAACGTGGTTCCCACACTTGCCCTTGTGGAGTTCTGCGAATACATATTAAGCTTCTTTCAGAGTGATGCACTTGAGGCAAGGCCGGAAGAATGACTTCTTGAGTAGCTGACCCTCATGGATGGTGAACCTAGCTGCTTTAGCGCTGAGTTGGCAGGCTTCATTCTTATCAGAGGGGAGTTCATCTTTTTTGAAGTATTGGAAGATAGGTGTCATCCATTTGTTAACCGAGTTGATGTCCATTACTTCAGAGGGTTCGTTTGCGATGAGCTTTGTTTCTATTTGGGGTTTTTTCTAGTTGATCGGCCATTGGAGGAACAAGAGTGGAATGGATGATTAGGAAGTTCCTTGAAGGGTTGAGTCAAGGTTGGCAAGCGCATTAGCATGGGTGTTCTCCATCACTGGGACTTGGTTGATGAAGAACTCCTTAAAGGCTGACTGGAGCTCTTTAACATTATTGAGGCAAGTTGTCATCTTTGAGTGTCGGGCTTGGTAGGTTGTAATCTTTGTGATTCTCAATATTAGTAAAGCGGACACTATTGTTCCCATGTACATATAACAAGTGTACTTCTCTGCTATGCCTATGATATGCTTATCAACCTTCACTTTGGCGAACACGCAAAACATATCATTTAAGTCGACCCATCACCATTAAGGAAAACTCCAATGAGCTTTAACTCCCACTGGTAGAAGTATACTCTTTGTTTTGGCGAACAAGGTTCCAACGAATAGTGGTGATAGAAGGCGTTTTAATTACTGACTTAATATCCTTTATTTGAGGGGTTTTATTTTATGTCTCACCAATTTATTATCTTTTAGAATGACATTGATCGGCATGTTATTAAACATTCAACCTTTGCATGCGTTCTAAGCAAAAAATTAAACGTGCTGATACATGGCCCACTAAGACCGATTTCCTCAAGCCTAAAGGAATCGGTAGGTCAACCTAGGGTTTAAAAAATAAAACTTGCGTCTTCAAGTTTTTCCTCTTCATTGCTCCTTCATTTCTTCATCACGATCATTACAAAAATTTTGCAAAATAAAATCCTTTTTTAATTTACATCATAAGATAGAAAACTCGCATTACATACGAAGGGAGTGAGATGAGAAGAAGAAATACATGGAGATATTAGAGAGAGGCAGGACATGCAAGTTTTATTTATTTAAAAAGTTACAAACAAACCCAAAAAATTTAAATAAACAAACCAAAGGTTTAAGGCTCATGTACCAGGCACCATGCAATTTTCAAACAAGAACATTGCATGCATTCAAAATAAACACTTCTGAATTGGGTGGGTGAAATTATTAAATTACCCTCCTAAATGTGTAGAATAATTATTAGCTTTAAAGGTTCTAAAAAACTACAGTTTGCTCCTTGCACGAGAAACACAAAATGGTCTAGCAGCTTTCTTGCCGTGGCAAAGTTTTATTTCGCCGCTGCAAAGTATAAAAACACCACGGTAGCCATGGCAAAGATTTATTTCGCCATGGAAAGTGTGAACCTCTAGAAAGCTCAAGACTTCCAAAATGTTTCTTGTTACAGTGAAGTTTTATTTCGCTATGGCGAGATCTATTTTTTCACAAGTGTTATTTTGTTGCGGCGAACGCCGCAGATTAGTGAATCGTACAGTTCACCTTTTTTGCAGTTTTTCGCGTAACAATGTGAATCCAAATCAAATTGAATGCACAAGCATTCGACCAGGACACCAACCAACCAATAGCAAATTCAATCAACACATTAGTTAAATATTTGATCATGTAAAACATGCAATCAACAGAATTTTTCTAGATTTAGAAAAAAAAATCAGTTTACACTATAACATGTTATTAGTCAAATACACATGTTATCAAACATCAATTAAAACATTATAATCAATTACCCGAGGGTTTGATACCACTGTATGTAAATGGTCAAATTCGTGCAGTAGAAAAACACAATAAAATATTTTAAAACCGAATCGGTCATTACTCAAAAACCCAAAATCCGGGCAACAATTATAATGTTTTACATGTTAAAATGAAACTAGTGTAAAAGAAAATCCATACAATGATTAGAATACTTACGTACATTTGCAGGCTCTTTCAAATGTCTTTGATTTGATTTCACTTCCCGACGGAATTGGACTCATGTCGTCCACACGAAGATAATCCGTAGAACATTTGTATTGTTTTGCTAGAACAATAAAAGTCTTCGAATCAAAGAATCAAGAAGAGAAAAATTTCTTCCCTTCAATCAATGAAAAAAGTGAGGGAGAGAAAGGGTGGCTAGGGTTTCTTTTAATTCAATGAATGAATTATTAATTATGTTTTAATTTAAGTTTCACTTATATAGTGTCACTTAATTAAAACCCTAATCCTATTAGGAATAGCCATAGATTCTCATGTTGATCCATCCTTGCAACCAAACACCCCCTTTATGGTATTTTAATTTTAAATAATAATAATAATTATTAAATCAATTAATATATTAACATTTAATTAAAAATAATCCATTTAAATATAATCTCACTAATTTTGATTTCAATATTAAAATTGAATACAAGCAACAACCTCAGCAAATTTAACTGCATTATGAGATTACCAAGGCTGAGGTATAGAAATAGTATCAATGATATGGTTACCATGTAGTCAAACCCTTTCATCATTTGTTATCCCATCAAGGTTGAGGTATAGAAATAGTGTCAACCTCAGATATCCTGGATATCTTTGTATTTAGTTACTGGATCAATGACCGGAATAATAAATTAGATTAAGCAATAACTCAATCCCACTATGGTCATAGATTTAGTGTCATTGTCATTTACTTAATTGTGCAATGCTTCTCTCGTACTTGGGAGTGATGAATCCTTTGTCGATCCACCATAGTCTTGATACACTTCTCGATGCAGCCAGTCACTACTATTTTGATAGCTCTAAATAGAAGTACGTTGGGCTAGTGTCAAACTACACCAATTGGTGCACAAGGCACTCCAGTGATCTCAAGTCTAAGGATCACATGCACCATCATCCATTAGAGGATTTATTTCAAAAACACTAGGGTTACCATCCATATGGAATCCTTTGGTGGGTCTGTCTAGTGAACTTGCCTATAGTAAGCACCCAAGTGTTACACTAGATTGTCAGTAAACAACCTTGACAAGTGAGATCAGTCACTTTCTTTTGATAGGGTCATTCAACACTATGATAGTCTTACCACATTATCTGCGTCCTTAGTACTGGGGCTATGGACATTTCTAGAATGGTCATCATATGTGATCATAGGGTTCTCACTATCAAGATTTGAAACACTTGATACCTCATCGCGGTTCTATCATCCTAAGAACATATATCAATGCACACAATTATGATTTACATGATATAGAAGAATATGCCTTTTATTGATAAATAAAAATTATTACAAAGAGTCAATTTTACAATAATTGATTGGCTCTAGGGCACCTACTCTAACATAGTAGATCGATAACTGTTTCCCATTATCCTTTATAATCAAGACGGCTGAGATGGTTGACTCTAAGATTGCCAAGTAAGTGTAATGTTTTTCCCCAGTTATTGGCTTGGAAAGTAGTGGGGGAGAAGTCAAGTACCTTTTTAGTTGCTATAAGGCTTCTTCGCAGGCTAGGGACTATTCAAACTGCTTTAATTTTTTAGGGGCCGTGAAGAAGTGGTGGCACTTGTTGGCTAATCGAGAGATGAACCGACTCAAGGCTACCACTCTTCTAGAAAGGCGTTGGATGTCCTTGATTCATGAGGGTGAGTGAATGTTCAGGATGGCTCGGATTTGATTAGGGTCAGCCTCTATCCCGCGTTGAGTCACCATATATCCCAAAAACTTACCAAAGAAGACCCTAAATGAGCACTTGACTAGGTTAAGCTTCATTTTATACTTCCTAAGGACTGGGAAGCCTTGATTGAGGTGATCCGGGTGCTTTTCGGCTATGGGGGACTTGACCAATATGTCGTTGATGTATACTTCCATTGTGTCCCCCAAGTGTTATGTGAACATTTTGTTGACGAGTCGTTGGTAGGTGGCCCTAACATTCTTGAGGCCAAAAGGCATCACTTTGTAACAATAGGTGCCCCTTTCTGTGATAAAGGTTGTCTTCTGATTGTCGCTCGAATGCATGAGTATTTGATTGTAACCAGAGAAGGATTCCATGAAGCTAAGCAACTCATGATCGGTTGTAGCATCGACCAGCATGTCGATGTGAGGGAATGGGAAGGAGTCTTTGGGGCATGCCTTGTTCCCTATGAAATCTATTTAGACTTGCCACTTCCCATTCCTCTTTCGAACAACCATAACATTAGCAAGCTAGTCGGGGTAATGCACCTCTCGAACGAGCCCATTACTTAGGAGCTTATCTACCTCTTTATTGATGAGTACCATTGGGCCATAGTTAGCCTAATGGTACTCATGTTACTTGGCCAAGGTATAAGTCCAAGGTTCAAGTCATGGGGGAGGCGTTCGCAAGGTGAAAAAAAGACCACGAAGCGAAACAAAGCCGTGAGGGTGTGAAGGAGGCGTGGCTAGAAGGACCCATAGCGGACAATAGCTTGGACGTGTCTAGTGCACGGGGAAAGCCCTTGAGCCGAAGGTGGCAAGATAGAGGATCGCCCCCAGTCATGACAGTAAAACAGAGAAAATAAGTGTTGCCATTAAGTTTCATGAAGAGATGGTTAATAGAAATAAAGAATTTGGTGTTATTTGTAGGCCAGATGTTGTTACTTATAATACTATAATTGATGGTCTTTGTAAGGCTGGATTGGTTGAGAAAGCTAGACAACTATTGTTGGAACATATGATTCAGAGAGGTGTGGTTCCTAACATTTGTAGTTACAACATTTTGATAAATGATTATTGCTTGGCAGATAGAATTGGTGATGTAAGGGAGTTGTTTGATTTTATAACTAGAAAGGGGTATATGCCTAATGTTGTTTGCTACACTACTTTAATCAATTGGTATTGCAAGAATAAAGAAGTCAATGAAGCTCTTAGTCTTTATCGAGAGATGATTTCAAAAGGAATTAGGCCTGATGTGATTACATATAACACCTTATTAACTGGTTTTTTTTCTTACAGCTAAGGTAAAAGATGCATGGAATTTAGTTAGTGAGATGCGACTTAACAGTGTTTTCCTTAATTCCTAGACATATAACATTTTCATTGATGGACTTTGCAAGAATGGACATGTTTTGGAAGCGGTGGAAATGTTCAATACTCTAGTAAATAATAAGTTTGCAGTTAGCATTGAAGGTTTAAGTTCCCTCATTGATAGATTATGTAAAACAGAGAGATTGGGAACTACTTTGAACTTATTTCTGAAATTTTCTCTTCATGGAAACTTGGTGCAAACGTTGTAACATATAGCATTTTGATCAATGGGCTATGTAAAAATAGACAACTAGAAATGGAAAATGAGTTGTTATATATGGAGGAAAAAGGTTGTGCTCCAAATGTAGTTACATTTACTACGCTTATGTTTGGTTTCCTTAAGAATAATGAGATACCAAAAGTTGTTGAACTCCTTCATAAGATGGCAGGGAAAAATGTGAAGCTGACTGAATGTAAAATGACCTTAGTCATGCAGTTACTAATGAAGGCCAAAAATTATCGTGAATGTTTGAACGAGCTTCCTCAATTTCCAGTCCAAAAGCAAAATTAGAGTTCATGTGATAAAACTTTAGTGAGTATTAGACTGTTTATAGAGTAGAGTCCTGCAAAAGTTCATCCAACTGCCCAAATGCTTTATTTTGGTTATGGTAAGAAGAAGGTTCAACAAACACTTTCATCTGTTCGAGTTTGATAGGGATGATGATGGGGAAGATTGAGAATGATGGCTTCCCTGATCAGACATGCCATATGTGATTTGTCTCTATTGTAATGCATATAGTGGAGGTGGTAGCATTGCAGGCTGTGTCAAGATTTGCACATGAAGTAGGTCTTAAGGGTTTGAGGATTATTTTTGGTGCAAATTTCAGTAAGCAAAAGTTGTATATGAGAAATTGTGGAATGGTTCTTACTTCAACTACGACAATAATGGTAGCCACTCAAGTTCATCTATTCAAGCTGATTAGTTTACTAGACGATGGTATGTTGCAACTAATTAACTTCATTCATTGATATTCTCAAATATCCAGGCTTGATAAATCTTGATTTATTTATAGTGTTTCACATGTTTCTGTTTTTTAATATATATTCTTTTTTAGTTCAAATCTAATTAGACTAGAACTTAGCAGGTGTCTCTAATGTAGTTATGCACGAGCATGTGCTCTTTCAGCAATAATTGATGAGGACAAAGCAAAAAAGAGCATTAGAGAACGTTTTTCACTATAATATCTTAAAGAATATGGATGCACAAAAGGGACCAATCAATGGGATCTACTTGTTGGAACAGTTGACATGACAATATTGCAGTGAAGAAAAATATGGTCTGGTGTTACATATGCAGTTGTTGTAACGATGATTGTGGAGATTTGGTTGATATGGGATTTCAAATTGCCATTGAAATCTATGAAGCAGCATGGTCTGAAAATGGACTTGGGTAAGAACCCCCTAAGTTTATTAAACGCTGTTATCTTATAGCTTAGCTAATAGGCTGTTAACTAAGGTATGAGTTTGTGTTTTTTAGATCTAAATCTATCTCAAATCTGTATAGATTTCATTGCATCATCTGTTTTGTTAGTTCATTTATTTTTTTGGTGGATGTGCCGTTTAACCATTTTCTAGTAAATTCTTGATGTTGTGAAATTTTAGACAAAACTTCAGTAGTTATAATGTCTAGTAGATAATATTTTTGCTCCTTAGGTGATGGAGGAGGAGAAGAATAACATAGATAGATAATATAGGATTATATATATGGAGATAGAGAGAAATTAGTAGTTTAAGAGGAGAAATCAGGCAAGGGATACCAAGGACTGAAATACTCTATCCTAAAATGTAGAAGATAACGACTAAATACCCATTTACACCCTTCCTTTACATCTTGCATCGTCAGGTTACTGCCTTTAGGACAATTTTTTGCCTATTACAATTGGAAACTTTATATTCTGCATAATTTGCACTGAAAATTATCTGCTTCAGAGCTATTTGTTCCTAATAATTCACTGACTCATTGTTGTTTTCTGCATAATCATTCTTTCTAAACTCCTGAAGCTTGGACCACTGTTGATTGTTTTAGGGTGCTAAGTTACATGCATTCTTTGGCCATATGGGCAATTGGCTCTTAAGAGGCCAAAACCTTGTAAGAATGGGATGAAACCAATAATAAATAAAGAATGTCTGTATATATATCATGCAGGATTCTGCAAAGTTGCTCACCGTCTAAAGGTATCGGATTGCTTAAAGGTCTTTTATGGTCACTCTTGTATTACACTTGCAATAAGATGTTTCCATAATTGATTGGTTCTAGTGACTTATTACCGTCATGCAATTTTATGTATAGTAATGAGTTGTATTTTAAAAATTAAATAGATTCGTTTGAAAGGAGGAAGTGATTATCTTTTAGGGTTTAAATGGTGAAAACGATGTTGACTTCAAGTTTATGTGACTTCTATCCACCGAGCCTTAGCTCAAATGTCAGCTTAATTGAGTAAAAGNTTAAGGGTTTGAGGATTATTTTTGGTGTAAATTTCAGTAAGCAAAAGTTGTATATGAGGAATTGTGGAATGGTTCTTACTTCAACTACGACAATAAGGGTAGCTGCTCAAGTTCATCTATTCAAGCTTATCAGTTTACTAGACGATGGTATGTTGCAACTCATTAACTTCATTCGTTGATATTCTGAAATATCCGGCCTAATAAATCTTGATTTATTTATAGTGTTTCACATGTTTCTGTTTCTCAATATCTATTCTTTTGTAGTTCAAATCTGATAAGACCAGAACTTAGCAAGTGTCTCTAATGTAGTTAATCTATTTTTTTAAGTGGCAATACATTTTGGAAGTTTTAATTGCATGTTGTCATCATTTTCCCTACTTTTTGTGGAAAATTAAGTTCTTGCTACTTTCAGTTAGATTTTGCATATATGTGGAATCAGGGGATAAAAACATTAATTTTGGTCTTTGGAGTTCCTTTATCTAAGTAATTCTATAAAATTGAATGACTAGAACTTGTTCTCATGCAGTCTGTCTCACTTTGGTTTGACTGCTTGAGATTTATGCAAGAATATGATCCATCTGTATGTGAATTTTCACCTGATGGTATTGCAAAGGCAAGAAATCTCTTCGAGCGTGCTATAGCTGCTGCTGGTTTGCATGTTGCTAAAGGCAGTAAAATATGGGAAGCATACAGGGAATTTTAGCAAGCCATTTTCCATACCATAGATGAGATCAACATTAAGGTGAGAATTTATAATATATATATTAGAAACTTTTTAGAAAATGTGCCTGAAGGGGATGCATTCTATTAATCAATTTACTTGATTATTTAAAGTCTTATTCCATCCTACTGGTTTGGTATTATGGTTAATAATGCTTTTGTGGGTCTTCCTTTATATTTCCTAGAACCATGGCTCAAGTTGCATGCCCTGTTTANTGTGATCATCACCTGAAAGTCATGAGGAATGGGTAGGTGCTTTGTGATCTCCACCCGATAGTTACGAAACCTGGGTAGGTGCTTCGTGATCCCCACTCTGTAGTCACTAAGAGCGGGTTGGTGCTGTGTGAACTCCACCCAACAGTCATGAAGAGTGAGATGGTGCTGTGTGAACGCCATCCGGCCGTACCTCCGGTAAGATGAGGCCATGACGTTTAGTAGAAAGCAACAGAAAGTGTGAGGAAAGAATTAAGAGAAATACATACGGGGATAAACTGATAGAGGGTTTACTTACTGAGCATTATTTTGTGCTCACCCCATTATTTTTCTTTGTGGATGCAGGATCTAGGTGATGATGCAGTCGGAGGGGCGTCGGCAAGCGAGGAGCAATAGCTATACTGTTTCCCCTGTTTTTGTCTTTGTAAATGGCTTTTAGTAAATGATGCTCTTTGTGTACAAAAGACTTATTACATGTAAAAAAAAAAAAATAAGAAAAAAGGTTTTGGGCCCATTTTCTATCATTATTATACATGAATTGTACCAGTTATAGCAGTTGTTACATATAGGTCAGCCTAATCCTATAAGGATGAGCCGGTCTCATAGTTAGCCTACCAATTTAGGTCCTACTCTAACTATATAGCCCACTCTTGATAAACCAAACTCTTAGGAAAGATTGGAACCAGTGGGAGGTCTAGAGAGATTAAATTAGCTGAGTCTCCAATGTTATTCTCGAAGAACTGACCATCAAAGTGGAAGGAAACCTAATGATCTGCATGAGCAATCACCCCAACTAGAAGAAACCGGTGATTCATAGTCACAAGGTAAGGAAGAACTATCTTCTGATGGGTCTAAATCAGGGCATGATGATTTACATTTACCTATTGCACTAAGGAAAGGTGTTAGACCTTGTACATTGCATCCTATTGCTAAGTATGTGGCATACAATAAGTTGGCAGATGATTTTTTTGGCATTCACCAATAATCTCTCAGCTGTGAAGGTTCCAGCACCGGTACATGAGGCATTAAGGGATGAAAAGTGAAGGAAGATTGTGATAGAGGAGATGGAGGCTCTTAAGAAAAAACAAGACTTGGGAGCTGGTGAGTTTACCTGAAGGGAAAACAACTGTGAGCTACAAGTGGGTGTTTACTTTTAAGTATAAGGCAGATGGAACAATTAAAAGGTATAAGGCAAGGCTGGCGGTAAGGGGATTTATGCAAATGTATGGAGTAGACTATGAGGTGACCTTTGCTCTGGTAGCTAAATTGAACACTATCAGGGTCGTCGTCTCTTGCAACAAATCTAGACTAGCCTCTACAACAACTAGATGTGAAAAAACGCGTTTTTGAATGGTGACCTTACAAAAAAGGTATACATGGAAATGCCACCAAGGTTTGAAGGGAGTGGAAAGGACGGAAAAGTGTGCAAATTGAAGAAATCATTATATGGCCTAAAACAGTCTCCACGGGCCTAGTTTGAAAAATTCACAAAGGCTGTTAAAAGGTATGATTTTACTCGGGGGTAGACTGATCATACATTATTCCTTAAAACCTCTGTAGGTAAGATTACTATTCTAATTGTTTATGTAGATGATATTATTATTACTGGAGATAGTTTTGAAGAAATAGAGGTTGTTAAGAAGGTTCTTGCTCAGGATTTTGAATTGAAAGACTTGGGGCAGTTGAGGTATTTTCTTGGTATGGAGATTACTAGGAGTAAAAAGGGAATTTCAGTTTCACAAAAGAAAATATGTGCTAGATTTACTGAAGGAGATAGGTATGTTAGGTTGCAAGCCAGTTGAGACTCCCATTGAACTAAATCTGAAATTTGAGAAAATGAGTTGTGATGCTCTGGTTGATAAAGTTAGGTATCAAAGCTTGGTTGGGAAGTTGATATACCTATCTCATACTAGACCTGACATGGCCTTTTCAGTGGGCATAGTGAGTCAGCATATGCATAACCCACAAAAGAAGCATTCTGAGGCTGTAAGTAGGATTCTAAGATAACTTAAAATGACCCCTCGGAAGGGGCTGTTTTTTGGTAAAAAGAATGATAGGAAAGTAGAAGCATTCACAGATGCAAATTGGGCTGGTTTTGTGGATGGTAGAAGATCGACCTTAGGTTATTGCACTTTTGTTTGGGGAAATTTAGTAACCTGGAGAAGTAATGTAATGACTTCTTTCTACTAATATGCTCATAAAATATACTTAATAAAAATACATGTATAATTAATAGAAAGTAGTTGGGCCCAAATTTTTCTTTACTTAATATATATATTCTTTACATAGTACAAAAAGAACATGTACAAAAACTATCAAAATGGTGGACAATGTAGCTATTTCTCTCCGCTTGCCGACGTCCATCCGACCGCATCCTCACCTATTTCTTGCAAAAATATAGAAAACAACGGGGTGAGCACAAAAATTGCTCAGTAAGTAAATCCTCTACTCCGCTATCCCCGTGCTTCATTCCTTAATTCTTTCTTTACTCTACTATTTTTCTCCTTTTTTCTCTCTCCTTGTTCTTTCTATTTTCTTTCTCTGTTTCTCATTCTCGCAATTCTTTTCTAGTAATTCCCTCTCTCTATTCTTTCTTCCTTTCTGTTCTTTCTTTCTCTCTTATTCTCACAAATCATGACAGAAATCATGATAACATGCATAAATGTAATGCACATGCAGTAGTGCATAGGAATGCATTTTCTTTCTTCTCTTCTGTTTTCTATTCTTGCTTTTTACCCATTTCTTTTCTTTCTTTTCTTTCTCATGCTTTCTTAATCTTTCTCGTTCTTATTGTTTCTCATTCTATGTCGATCGGACTTGGTTGATGCTTGGATTCGGAACCCTTGGCCATGCGAGTGTATTCTCTCTCTCGGGTATAGCCCTCATCCGCATGCACTCTCACGGGCTATACCAATTCTTCTTCTCATTCTCAAGCCACTCACTGAAGGCGGCGTACGTGTGGGAATATTTTGCTCATTACTCACGGGTTCCCCATCGCACAACCTATTCTTTTCTCTTCTTTGGCACTTTTCTTTCATTTATTCTTCTTTCTCTTTACTCTTAGAGTGCTTTATTCTTACAATTCATGATTCTTTCTTAAGTTATTACCCATATATAAATATATGCATGTGGATGACTCATGCTTAGAATTCTTCTTAAATGCACTCATGAAATGCAAATATGCAATGTTGCATAAAATTAAGGTTCTCTACTCATACTCATGCTTCTCTTAGGCATTTCCTTAAACAATAAGCATGCATACATAAAATCTACTTTAACTATAATTCTACGTGTCTCTTAAACCATCCAAAATTTGCAGTAAACTCCCTTGAGTCATCACAAATCCTGCCAAGGAAACACACTCCAAATACTCAACTCAAATTCTTTCTAAATTCATCTAAACTTCCATCAAATTCTATCAACAAAACCAACCCTTCTCATGGTGGAAAACCAACCATGAACCATCATCAAACTTAATAACAATTCCATCTACTCATCTCAAGTATAAAGAATTCATGAAGGATTCATATAAACAATCTCTACAAATCATTCAAGCACTTAAATCTTAGCTTAGGTGGATTTACTTACCTTATGCTTGAGTAGTTTCCACTAAAGCTCTCTACTCTTGTTGGACTCAAACTTTCTCTTATTTCCTAAGCATAAACTTAATAAGAATTCAACTCTTACACATATAAATCTCATATATAGAGCAAGAATTCTTACCTCTTGTTGCTTAGGATCAAATCCTTGTCAAAATTCACTCAAAAGCCCTAAAAAATCCTTGGAAAATTGATTGAAGGATTGAGAGAAAATGAAGGATGGCAATGGCGGTGGAAGAAGAGAAATGAGGAGGTTTATACGGCTAAACCCTTAATATCTCATATTATCAAGCATCCTTTCCCATTTTGCCCTTACAGTTTCTTAGAAATTCCATCTTTGCCCTTTAATTCTTTGCACTCACATCCCCAACTCAAATGCATTCTCCATGAAATTTTCTTATATTTCACTCCCCACTTTCCTACTAATTAGGGGTAGAATGGTCACTTTGCCCCTAAGGAAAATTCTCTAGAAACTTCAATAAGAATTTTAGTCGACCCTTTGATGCGGCGAAGACTTTTTCTTCGCCCCGGCAAAAAATTCCAAAACTTGCAACGCCACGGTGAAGACTTTTCTTCACCCTGGCGAAGTTTGTAATTCCAAATTTTTGCCAAGTCTTCACCAATTTCAGGGCAACCACTCAACCAAATTAGTATATCAATTCAATTAAGGGCCAGCCAAGCAATATTAACAATATACAAGCTTAACTAAGTGCAAACAAGCAACATTAAGGGCAAAATGAACATACATTAGCTACACACCTCAAGTGGGTATTGCAAGTAAGAAGCAGAACATGGTAGCTAGAAGTAGTGCTGAGGTTGAGTTTCGTGCTATGACTCATGGGATTTGTGAACTAACATGGCTAAGAAGAATCTTAGGAGAGCTTCAAATCAAAAGTGCAAAGATTGTGAGGTTGTACTTTGACAACAAGGTTGCGATTGGGATAGCACACACATTGAAATAGATAGACATTTCATGAAAGAGAAGATAGAAGATAAGCTGTTGTGTGTTACCTACTTGCCTACAAGTCAACATACAACATATATTCTTACAAAAGGACTGCCTAGATAGTTGTTTGTTAATCTAGTTTCCAAGCTGGGAATGATAAATATTTATTCACTGGCTTTTGGGGGAGTGTAGGATTTCTAGATTAGAATATGATCAATTTAAGAGTTATCTAAGTCTTATCTAGTTTAAGAGATTGAAATAAAAAGATTATCAGGATTTGTTTTCTCCTGATTTCATGTTTAAATCTCTCTGTATGAGATTTGGGCCAGTTTGGTTTGTAATTCAAAAATAATTTTGAAAAACTAAGTTACAATTAAAAATTTTAAAGTTTTACCTCTAAATTTTAAATATTTGAAAATATATTTTGTATTTTAAATCTCTTTGTGAGATTTGGGCCAGTTTGGTTTGTGATTCAAAAATAATTTAAAAAAACTAAGTTAAAATTAAAAATTTTAAAAGCTTTATCTCAATATTTTAAATATTTGAAAATATATCTAGTATTAAAAATTGTTTTTGAAGTTAAAAACTATATAAAGACTGAGAAATGATATTTTTCTCGTTTTCTAATTTTACACTAATTTTTAGGATTATATGCAAAAGCATTGTTTTTCAAAATATTTAACTTATTTTAATAAAAACTATTTTCATAAAATTCTTATATTCCTTGTTTTCGAAAATAAAACACTATTTAAAATTTATAACAAATAGGCTCCTTTTTAGATTATAAACTTTTATATGTATTTATGTTATATTTATGGTTGTGATTGTAGCTATTCAGCGCACGAGATTGTGTTAAATTTTAGGTATGGTTGTTGAATGCTTAACTATCAATTTAAGCTTTTAAGTCAAGTTGTTACGTAACATTGTTAGAGATGTTACTGAATTATGATACATCTGCTTGGTATTTATTGAATGTATGCAATCCTTTATATTTTAACTCAATGCGTAAAGATTCTTGTCTTTGTTCCCTTTCTCATATTACACCCCGCTTGGAAGAGCTGAAACTATTTAGGTTACAGCAGGAAGCCAAATCTGTTCCTGAACTAATAGATCAGAAGAGAAGTCGCATAAGAAAAGTGTTAATGAAAGAGAAAAACAGATTCAAACATGAATGACGAACAGTCTCCAGCTAAGCAGCAGAAAAATACTGTTCAAAACCCAAAAAAAGTTCATGGGAAAGAAAAGGGATGACCACAGAACTTAGCAGAAGAAAACAAAGTAGAAAAAGCAAAACCCAAGTTTGAAGAGCATCCAAATGACCAGCACATCAAAAACTCCACCACTAGAAGAGCCAAAGTATACATTGATGAGTGTATTGCATTTTTATCAAACCTTAACTTCAGGGCAAGTAGAGATTCTCTTGCACTTCAGAGAGAGATTGCTTTTTATTATTTTTTAACGCTGGATAGGCAAATACAAAGAGATAATTCTGATGGTTTTAATTTTTTTTCAGGCATCTTCTAAAGATCTGAAAAAATTCTTTAGCAATGTTAGTGGGGTTGAATCTGTTTGAATTCTGTAGGACAAGTTCACTAGAAAGTCAAGGGTATGACTCTATTTCTCTCATTCATTATTTGTGCTTTATGCTTCAAATGAAAAAGGGGAAGCTATCCACTGGACCTTCCATGTGCACATCAGTCTTACAGTCAAATCCTTATTTAACATTCCCTGACCTTTAAACTTCAACATATGTATGCATAATGTGGACTGTACCACATAAATTATCCCTAAGAAACTAATTTTAATGAGATTGGGAGATCAGCACGGCCGATGGTTTGGGAAGATCAACATGGCTGATGCTTTAGGGAGATAGAAACTTCTAATTGCAGTCCATTCTCTTTGATCAAATTTCTTCCTTTCATGCAGTCAATAAATCATTTAGCTCTTATGCTTTTAGTTTTAAGATGAATGTCCTTTCCAGAGACGATTATGTAGTCTCAAATAAACCTGCAGAAGTGTTGAATTCTATAATTATGTTAAAATTGCTTAATTTTCTAAGTATAAAGAGTCTAACTGTCTAAGAGCATATTTTTTCATTTTGATAGCAAGTGATATGCTTAGGAGACTCAACCATAGCCCCATACAGATTTGCCCATATTCCAGCTTGCCCTATGTCTAGAACTATTGCATACTAATTTGTAATATCCTCTGATCGATTTTTGAAGGGCCTCGCATATGTGGATTTTTCCAATGATGCACACCTTGTTGCAGCCATAGTAAAGAACAAAAAAATGTTTATTGGGAAGAAGATAAGCATTGATGATCAAATCCAAAGCAAAAGAGAAAGGATTCTACTGGTCATGGGTCCTCTAGAGAACATTGCAGGCTAAGTGGAATTATGTTTCATCTTTGTTATTACTTGTGTGTTTTTGTTTGTGTGCAATGTAGTCTATGGACGTTTGCATGTTTGTGTTTCCCACTTCTACATTTTACTTTCTTACTCCTTTGGGTTAAATGGCAGCGCAAAGTAGTAATTAGACTTTCAGGGAGTCTAGAGCGCCACACTGTGCTGCTAATAAAGATAGTGAAAACATTCAGCTGAAGGGGAGGAACACATTTGCAATGCCAAGGAATGTCAGACCACTTGGTGTTCCCTCGACAAATCCAAAATCCGAGGGAAGTGGAAGATGAGAAGTTGAAGTCAAATAGTGAGTTCAGAGAAATGTTCCTTAAGAAGTGAGGTTTGTTCCTGGGGTTATATGTTACATGTTAACTAGATGTTAACTAGAATAGCACAGTAATTGACAAACTTCTCTTTCTCATAAAAAACATAAGGTTTTGCCTTAATATGTTTTTGTAAACATAATTATGACCAACAATACCTTCTATAAATATGCTGTCTCTACTCAAGTGACTAAACAGTGGGAAAAAGCACTTTCTATAACTATGCAAAAACTTCTGGCATTTGCAGGGTTTTGCAGGAAGCCAAAGAAGCACTAAAACCAAAATTTTACTCATTTTCTAAGTTACAGAGAGGTTTCCCCCATGGATGGATATGTTTCAGATAAAGTACTCAGCTTACCTGCTTTAGATTTTTTTCTTCTTTTATCAAATGGTGGTAATTAATTACCCATTAGAGAATCGAAAATTGCTCAATATGAATATGCTAATTTATAATATAATAAAGAAAAACCAATAAGTTTGTGTTATGATACCTGTCAAGAAGAGAACGAGAGAACTATAGAAAGTATTGCTAGTATTTAGGTCTTGCACTGTAGGTTGTGTGTGTGTGTGTGTATTATAAAGAATGTTGGAAGGGTGGAATGGGGGGACCTGAAAGCAAATAGAATTTAGAAGAAAAAGAGAGAGAGAGAGAGAGAGACAAAGGCAGTTCATGCATTTGTTCTCTTTGTCTTTATGGGATCACGCAATTGCAGAGAGAAAGAGAGAGATCAGAATCTTCAAATCTTAATTAAAATTACTAACTACCCTTTATGAACCGTTGATTTTTGCTTATTTATCAGTGATAAGATATGCTTAGTTGACATTATATATATATATATATGAGTCATTCTCTTGTATAAATATGTACATACAGAAAGAAAATACGAATCCAAATCTATAATTCCATAAAAGTAGTCAACATTAATATGTATATATAAATATTTTAGGTGTTGATGTAATTTAATTAATTTTTACTTATCTATGTTTGCACCATAAGAAAATATAAATCTTCATATTAGTTAACACAAGCTAATTAACTTCACATATACATGTGCATTTATAAATGTATATGTAAGAATTTTTAAGTATCGATCACCGAAAAAAAATTGTACTTTACCAACAACGCCTTTTTCAACAGGACCTAATGTCATCAGAACATGTCACAAACACCAATATTATAAAGTGTCACTGAGCATATAATATTAACATTTTCCGACAAAGGATGCACTGTAGGAAAGTTGTATTACAACACAATGCACTCAGTGTGCCCAGCCACACCGTACCCCTATCAAGTAGATATAAGGAGGTTGAAGGTGTATGCTCATCATAAGTTTGGTATTAATTACTTCACTCTTGAGAAACGAAAGAAATGTCTATACAAAATTTTTTAAATGAAAAGTCCATTAATGAAAATGCATGCAAAGTCCATTAATGAAAATGCTATGTGTCCAAGAATAAGGTAAAACCATTACGTTGCATCTCACCAACTAATTTATGTGCATCTTTTACATTAGCTTTAAGAAAAAGGCAAGTTAACAAATTGTTATTTATAATCACATTAGGCCTAATTCCTTCTAAAATATTCTCTTGATAAAGACTAAGAACTTCGTTGACTTCTTTATTCTTGGAATACCATCTGATTAAAGTATTGTAGCAAACAAAATTAGGTTCATATCCCTTTCTAGTTAAAATTTCTTCATTTATAAGATCAATTTTTATGTTGTTTATTAGAGACTATTATTAAAGGTGCGCCACGAGGTAGTGAAGTTGGATTTGAAGTTCATTAGAGACTATACTTCCAATAATAGATGGAATCAATTAGAAGAGAGAAAGTTTTTATAGCTATAAGACTTTTCTATTCTAATTTTTCAACGCATCATATTTTGCGAGAGAATTAATGGAATATGAGACAGAATCTTGAACTTTTCTCTCAATGTTTTGACATGCTAATTCTTTTAGTTAATTTCTCTTATTCAATGGTAGTTAATTTTGACATGCCATCCACATGGATCATTATGTATTTATTCAACATTTGTTTGTTTTTTATTGATGAAATTTTCCATCTTCTCCTCTTTGTTTTTATGTTAATCCTATGAACCACAAATTTTATGAGACAATTTTAATCATGTTTAATCACGATGCTCATAGAAGCCAAGTTAATTTCAAGGGTAGTCCATGAATTTTAATGTTAAAAATTTATAATTAGTGTTTGCTTATTGATTAAAATTTTCTTATGTCAATCTAGAACACAACTACTTTTATAACTTCAATAATGCTTAATCAAAATGATTATTATTAATTTAATCTCCTTTATAAAAATATTATTTAATGCAAAACATATAACTTTAAGCATGCATAAACCGATTACTTATATTAAAAGCAAGAAAGACCACAAGAAATTGAATTTATGACAAAATTTCAACAACAATTTTGTTGATCAACAACTTGACCTAAAAGCTTAAGCTGAAAAAGGTATTAAGCTCTGTAAGAGGCATCTTCACGTGTTACATAAACCAAGCCCAAATTCAGAAAGAAAGACCAACCCAAATATAGTAGGGTGTAATACGTGAGAGATTCAAATCATGACCTCTACTTTAATATTTGTTGTGTGTGATTTTTTTCGTAAGCTTGAAAGTCTCGGTAGCCCAGAAATCAGTAGATCGACGTGATCTCAAGGTAATGGAATCTTGAAGTTCGACTTAGCATAACCTCGTCGCGACCATCCAATACAACTATTCGACAGACTAAGGGATAAGCCTTATCTCGAACATCTCGGGAGGGATAAGAACGAATCAATATATGTGCGATCCCAATGCGCAATCACTAAAATCACGAAATCGCTTACCAAGTCTGATGGCAATCTCGGATTTCTCTGTACTTCCTTTGGTGTAAACTTGTATAAAAACCCCTTCCAAATATGAGAAAGGGGTTAGATAATTCCAAATATGAGACTCATGGGAATGAAGTTAGAAGACAAGCTGATTCCAGGAGGTGGCATGGGAAAGAGCCCATGGGGGAACAAGTTAATAATGGTCTCCGAGGAGAATCTCGCACTTAGTGACTTGGTACATAAAAGAAACGAAAAATGAAACATAATTCATAGATCACTTAAACCCTTTCAAGTACTCGCTTAAAATTAAGAAGGAATGTCATGCAAATACCATGAAATAAAGTTTAATCGTATTCATGGGGATTATATAAATATTCCATCCTAAAAATAGAAAGTGAAACAATTAGATCTTTTTTTAAGATTGGTACTAATTCATGATCTAACATGTACAAAGCAAAAACCTCATTCTCGATTCTACAAGAAATTTTATGAAAGCATCCAATAGAATCATGAAGAGTCTAAGTGAAACAAACATAATCATATGAGATATGGATATTCATTCAAAACAGACAATAAAAATGAATATATGTGTGCAGAAATTTTAATTGGGTGAGCATACAAATGATATTCTTCATATTCTTCCTCAGACATTTTCCAAACCAAAGACATTTTTTCACATTTTCCACAAACATGAGATGCAAGGCCATTGCTGTTTCAATACACAAACTCAATAGTGCTCTAGTTGTCCATCTTTCTGCATTAGGATTTTCATCTATGACAAATAGTAAAATGGATTCTCCGCTAGAATAGAATCAATAGGTACAAAAAAGAAAAGAACCTAACAGTTGCACTGTGAGTATTCAATGTTATTTTAGACCAAGAATAGACCATTGGTCATTTGTCACATAAAAAGGAACTTGATCGCCATCTAATTGGCTAAAATTTCTCTGAATCTTGGGGTAAGGTATTTAGGCTACCCTCATCACAAATTGGATGAAATATATGTTCCACAGGAAACATATTAGAACTTTACCCTTTTGAATAAAATGGGTATAAACTTTGACATATCTGGAAGAAAATTTAAAAGAAGGGTACTGATATAGATTGATCTCAGTAGCACATATATTTTTCATCCTCAAACAGGTATCTTTTGTCATAACTGTGTTTACAGAAACATACTAAGGCAAAACCTTATGTTTTTTTTTATAAGAAAGAGAAGTTTGTCAATTACTGTGCTGTTCTACTTAACATGTAACATGTAACCCCAAGAACAAACCTCACTTCTTAAAGAACATTTCTCTGAACTCATTATTTGACTTCGACTTCTCATCTTCCACTTCCTCAACTTTTGGATTTGTCAAGGGGACACCAAGTGGTCTGACGTTCCTTGGCATTGCAAATATGTTCCTCCCCTTCAGTTGAATGCTATCACTACGTTTATTAGCAACAAAGTGTGGCGCTCTAGACTCCCTGAAAGTCTGATTAGTACTTTATGCTGCCATTTAACCCAAAAGTGTAAGAAAAGAAAAGGTAAAAGTGGGAAACACAAACATGCAAATGTTTATAGACTGCATTGCACACAAACAAACATACACAAGTAATAACAAAGATAAAACATAATTCCACTTAGCCTACCATGTTCTCCAGAGGCCCCATGACCAGTAGAATCCTTTCGCTTTTGCTTCAGATTTGATCTTGCAATGCTTATCTTCTTCCTAAGAAACAATTTTTTTGTTATTTCCTACAATTGCAGCAAGGTGTGCATCATCGGCAAAATCCACATATGCGAGGCCCTTTAAAAATCGATTAGAGGATATTATAAATTAGTATGCAATGGTCCCATATAGATGCTCTACAGTTTAAAGGCAAGCTGGAATATGGGTAAATCTATATGGGACTATGGTTGAGTCTCCTAAGCATATCACTTGCTATCAAAATGAAAAAATATGCTCTTAGATAGTTAGACTCTTTATACTTAGAAAATTAAGCAATTTTACCATAATTATGGAATTCAACGCTTTTGCAGGTTTATTAGAGATTGCATAATCGTCTTTGGAAAGGACATTCATCTTAAAACCAAAAGCGTAAGAACTAATGATTTATTGACAGCATGAAAGGAAGAAATCAAATTGAAGTTTCAGTGGCCACCCTTGAGAAATTTGATCAAAGAGAATGGACTGCAATTAGCAGTTTCTATCTCCTTGAAGCATTAGCCATGCTGATCTCCCTAAAACATCGACCATGCTGATCTCCCAATCTCATTAAAATTAGTTTCTTAGGGCTAATTTATGTGGTACAGTGCACATTATGCATATATATGTTGAAGTTTAAAGGCTAGACAATGTTAAATAAGGATTTAACTGTAACACTTATGTGCACATGGAAGGTTCAGTGGATAGTTTCCCCTTTTTCATTTGAAGCATAAAGCACAAAGAACATTGACAAATAATGAATGAGAGAAAGAGAGTCATACCCTTGACTTTCTGGTGAACTTGTCCTGCAGAATTCAAACAAATTCAACCCCACCAACATCGCTAAAGAATTTTTTCAGATCTTCAGAAGTTGCTTGAAAAAAATTTAAAACCGTCAGAATTATCTCTCTGTATTTGCCAGTCCAGAATTAAAAAAGAATAAAAAGCAATCTCTCTCTGAAGTGCGAGAGAATCTCTACTTGCCCTGAAGTTAGGGTTTGATAAAAATGCAGTACACTCGTTAGTGTATACTTTGGCTCTTCTAGTGGTGGAGCCTTTGATGTGCTGGTCATTTGGATGCTCTTCAAACTTGGGTTTTGCTTCTTCTACTTCATTTTCTTCAGCTAAGTTCTATGCTTGTCCCTTTTCTTTCCCATACACTTTGTTTGGGTTTTGAACAGTATTTTTTTGTTGCTTAGCTGGAGACTGTTTGTCATTCATGTTTGAATATGTTTTTCTCTTTCCATTAACACTTTTCTTATGCGACTTCTCTTTCTAATCTATTAGTTCAAGAACAGATTTGGCTTCTTCCAAGTGGGGTGTAACCTGAGAAAGGGAACAAAGACAAGCATCTTTACGCATTGAGTTAATATAGCAAGGATTGCATACATTCAATAAATACAAAGCAGATGTATCATAATTCAGTAACATCTTTAACAATGTTATGTAACAACTTGACTTAAAAGCTTAAATTGATAATTAAGCATCCAACAACCATACTTAAAATTTAACACAATCTCATGCGTTGAACACCCAAAATCACAACCATAAATATAACATAAATACAAATACAAGTTTATAATCTAAATGAGAGCCTATTTGATATAAATTTTAAATAGTGTTTTATTTTGGAAAACAAGGAATATAAGGAATTTTATGAAAATAGTTTTTATTAAAATAAGTTGAAATGTTTTAAAAAACAATGTTTTTGCATATAATCCTAAAAATTAGTGTAAAATTAGAAAAATATCATTTCTCAGTCTTTATATAGTTTTTAACTTCAAAAGCAATTTTTAATACCAGATATATTTTCAAATATTTAAAATATTGAGATAAAGCTTTTAAAATTTTTAATTTTAATTTAGTTTTTTAAAATTATTTTTGAATCGTAAACCAAACTGGCCCAAATCTCACAAAGAGATTTAAAATACAAAATATCTTTTCAAATATTTAACATTTAGAGATAAAGCTTTAAAATTTTTAATTGTAACTTAGTTTTTCAAAATTATTTTTGAATTACAAACCAAACTGGCCCAAATCTCATATAGAGAGATTTAAACATAAAATCAAGAGAAAACAAATCTGGATAATCTATTTATTTCAATCTCTTAAACTAGATAAGACTTAGACAACTCTTAAATTGATCATATTCTAATCTAGAAATCCTACACTCCCCCTCAAGCCAGTGAAAAGATATTTATCATTCCCAACATGGAAACTAGATTAATAAACAACTGTCTAGGCAGTCCTTTTATAAGAATATATGCTGTCTGTTGACTTGTAGGCAAGTAGGTAGCACACAACAGCTTATCTTCTATCTTCTCTTTGATGAAATGTCTATCTATTTCAACCTGTGTGCTATACCAATCACAACCTTGTTGTCACCGTACAACCTCATAGGCTCCGCACTTTTGATTTCAAGCCCTCCTGAGATTCTTCTTAGCCATATTAGTTCACAAATCCCATGAGCCATAACATGAAACTCAGCCTCAGCACTACTTCTAGCTACCACGTTATGCTTCTTATATCTCTAGGTTACTAAATTTCCCCAAACAAAAGTGCAATAATGGTGTGCTGTCGTAGGCAACCAAGATTAAAAACCTTCCTAACATAACTACTGAACTGTAAATAGGGTACGCAAGGGTCGATCCAACGAAGAGTGTCTAGCCGAATTTTCGATGATGTGAACAAGGCTGGGGGATTTTGAGTAAAACGGAAAACAATCTTAGCAAAAATCAAAACAAAAAACAATTCAAATCGAAATCAATTAATATAACGAAACTTGGTCTTAGTCAACATCCACCATCGGAATCTTACAACTGATCAATGATGCAAAATTAAATCAATTCATACCTGAATATTCAGCATTGGAACTATTTTCCTATCTCCCCTTAATTGTAATTAATTAAGAAACAAGGGATCTTAATTAATCTTACCACTAAACAACCCTAGACAAGCGCTAAAGATTTAATCTAGTGGTAGCCTTAAGAATTAGATAAATCGATGAAGCTAAACAACACAAACTCAAGTGGTTGTATTTAATTTAGTTGAGTGTTCTTCTTAAGATTACTAATTCCTGACGCAGTAAATTATTAACCCTAATTGTTTCACAAGTTAGAGGGATCAAACAATTACGGATTTGATATCTAACTTAGCAGTAGATTGCAACAATTAATAAACTAGCAGGCCTCCTAGTAATTAAACGAAACAATCATAAAATTAGGCACAGAAAAACATCCAATACTCAAACACAAAAATTGAACACTAAGAAAAATAGATTAGATCTCACAGTTTATTGATTCCGAGGCCTCCGTTTCCTTCGACCAAGTTACAAAAGTTTAGCCGCTCATGGCCATAAACAAAACTCAAAGAGAAAATTTGCAGAGAAGAGAAAAGAGAGGCGTGGTCCCCTGCCCTAATCTGATCGCTCCCTTAAAAATACCCAATTCGAATTCTAATCCTACTCAATCTCCTAAAAATATTCTAATATCCTAAAAAATAACACTTATCCTAATCTGATTAATTGAAAATAAAATAAAGTCATAATAAAATAGGAAAGTGGTGTGTCCAGCTGTAATTTTCTGCAATAGGTCTTCAAATCTTCCAATAAAAATCTGCCTATTTGAATTGCATGACAAGGCAGAATGTTCCAGAACGTCCAGTGCAGATGCATCAACTTCAAGCTCGATTACAACCTTGATGCAGCAAGTATCTCTCCAAACTCAAAACATGAAAGTTTTAGATATCTTTCTTAGTGTTCCACAGAATTTTGAATCATCTCAATCAGAGCTTGGATGAGAGAGTTATGCCCAGATTACAAAACAACGTCGAAACTATCCGAATTCACTTAATTAATTCCGTTTTGCAATTAACGCCTCCATTTGCATCCTAAATCAAAATAGAATAATAATGAGTACATTTAGGCAGAAAATAAGTATAAAATACTAGACATTAAGGGGGGTAAATATGACATTTTGCATTCTCATCAAATAACCTAAGGTCGATCTTCTATCATCCACAGAACTAGCCCAGTCTGCATCCGTGAATGCTTTTACTTTCCTTTCATTCTTTTTACCAAAAAATAGCCCATTCCCAGGGGTCATTTTAAGGTACCTTAGAATCCTACTCATAGCCTCAAAATTCTTTTCTTGTGGGTTATGCATATGCTGACTCACTACGCTCAAATGGAAAGGCTATGTCAGGTCTAGTATGAGATAGGTATATCAACTTCCCAACCAGCCTTTGATGCCTACCTTTATCAACCAGAGCATCACAACTCATTTTCTCAAATTTCAGATTTGGTTCAATGGGAGTCTCAACTGGCTTGCAACCTAGCATACCTATCTCCTTAAGTAAATCCAACACATAATTTCTTTGTGAAACTGAAATTCCCTTTTTACTCCTAGCAATCTCCATACCAAGAAAATACCTCAACTGCCCTAAGACTTTAAATTCAAAGCCCGAGTAAAATCCTTCTTAACAACCTCCATTTCTTCAAAACTATCTCCAGTAATAATAATATCATCTACATAAAGAATTAGAATAGTAATCTTACTTATAGAGGTTTTAAGGAATAATGTGTGATCAGTCTGCCCTCGAGTAAAACCATACCTCTTAACAACCTTTGTGAATTTTTCAAACCAGGCCCGTGGAGACTGTTTTAGGCCATATAATGATTTCTTCAATTTGCACACTTTTCCATCCTTTCCATTCCCTTCAAACCCTGCTGGCATTTCCATGTATACCTCTTTTGCAAGTTCACCATCCAAAAATGCGTTTTTTCACATCTAGCTGTTGTAAAGGCTAGTCTAGATTTGTTACAAGAGACGAGCACCTTGATAGTGTTCAACTTAGCCATTGGAGCAAAGGTAACCTCATAGTCTAGTCCATAGGTTTGTGTAAATCCCCTTGCCGCCAGCCTTGTCTTATACCTTTCAACTGTTCCATTTGCCTTACACTTAATAGTAAACACCCACTTGCAGCTCATAGTTGTTTTCCCTTCAGGTAAACTCACCAGCTCCCAAGTCTTGTTTTTTTCTCAAGAGCCTCCATCTCCTCTATCACAATCTTCCTCCGCTTTTCATCCCCTAATGCCTCATGTACTGGTGCTGGAACCTTCACAGCTGAGAGATTAGTGGTGAATGCCAAAAAAATCATCTGCCAACTTATCGTATGCCACATACTTAGCAATAGGATGCAATGTACATGATCTAACACCCTTCCTTAGTGCAATAGGTAAATGTAAATCATCATGCTCTGATTTAGACCTATCAGAAGAGAGTTCTTCCTTACCTTGTGACTATGAATCACTGGTTTCTTCCAGTTGGGATGATTGCTCATGTAGAACATTAGGTTTCCTTCCACTTTGATAGTTAGTTCTTCGAGAATAACATTGGAGAACCGACTGATTTAATATCTCCAGACTTCCCCCTAGTTCCAATCTTTCCTGAGAGTTTGGTTTATCAAGAGTGGGCTATATAGTTAGAGTAGGACCTAAATTGGTAGGCTGACTATGAGATTGACTCATCCTTATAAAACTAGGTTGACCTATAAGAACCTAACCTAAACTAGGCTGACTAGGAGACTGACTCATTCTTATAGGACTAGGCTGACCTATAGGAAAATAGGTGACTTTGAGCTTTGACCTGGACTGGGAGACTACTGAGACTAACTCAAGCGTGGTTGTAAGGGTAACATTACTTCCCATGAATGACCTTCACAATCTCTCAAATTCTTCCCTGAAGGGAAGTAGGAAAGAATGGATGTGACTCAAAAAATGTAACATCACTAGAGACATATAATTTTCTCTTTACAGGACAATAATACTAATAGTCTTTCTAAGTGGGAGAATATCCAAGGAAGATACATTTAATGGCCCTAGAGTCTAGTTTTCCTCTATTAGGAGACATAACATGTACAGAAGCAGTACATCCAAACACCTTTAAGGGTAAAGTATTTAGGATCCTACAATTAGGAAAGATCTTTAGCAAAGTCTCAAGAGGTGTATGAAAATCAAGAATTCTAGTAGGTAATCTATTTATCAAATATCCAGCCGTTAAAATTGCATGACTCCAAAAATACTTAGGTATATTCATGGTAAACATTAAGACTCTATCTACCTCTAATAGGTGCCTATTCTTTCTTTCAGCTATCCCATTTTGTTAAGGGGTATTAACACAAGAGCTTTGATGGACGATCCCATGATGTAACAGGTAGTTTCCTAGGATAGAGTGAAAATAATCCTTACCATTATCAGTTCGTAAAACTAGGATATTTTCTCGAAACTGAGTTTCAACCATTGAATGAAAGTTTTTGAAGAACTGACCTGCTTCAAACTTGTTTTTCATCAAGTATACCCAACATACTCTACTGTGATCATCAATAAATGTAATGAACCACTTAGACCCTACAATATTTGTAACTCTAGATGGCCCCCAAATATCACTATGAATTATTAAAAAAGCCTAGAACTATTATAATTATGAGATAGATAAATAGACTTGGTGTATTTTGCAAGTTGACAAGTTTCACACTTAAAAGAAAATAAACTTTTATTTCCGAATAACAATGGGTACAATTTTCATAAATAAGGAAAGCTGGGGTGTCCTAGTCTACTCTTATATTAGCCTATTGGGTTTCAAAAAATACTCCACTACCTATGGTTTAAATGTGATTGCTTCATGTATGCCATAATTTCATCACAGTATCAGTAACTCCAAAGTTTAAAGTTAAAAAAATAAACTTCATGGATTTTCGACTAGCATGACCCCTAGAGATACTGCCATATATCATTTACGTATGATTTGGAAAAATTATTCAAAATGACATATTAAACCATTTTGATTCTGGTGCCCGAGTAACAGGTTAACCTATTGCAAGGCTACTCTCTAAAAATATTCTCAGCTGTAAAGCATGATTCTATAGTAAGAGTTCAAAAGATCTCCATAAATTGCCCTACTTGATAAACAACATTTTAGCAACCTTGACTTAAGCCATTTGTTTGATTTCAACTTCCATTAGTTGCAAAAAGAGAATAAAAAGAAATTTTGCATTGCAATGACAAATATAAATTGATTAAATAAAGCTGCATCGTATACTACTAAAAGCAACAATTTTAAAAAAAAAAAATAAGGAGAAAAACCACTTTAGAAACATTCAAATTCAAATTCTACCCATAAATCAAGCCAGTATAATAAAAAGCAAGTAATGTAAACGAGTTATACCTCTGAAGCTGTGCCACTAAATCTTTTACTATAGCATATCTTGTAGATGGACCTAGCTTCATTTAAATGTCCCGATTCAATTTCCATAGCTATATAACCTTGCCAGGCTTCCAACATTGACCTGCTGCACAGACAAAAAGCAAGTTATACCGAAAAAATACAAAGATGAATCATAAATCAATCATATTGAACTATACAGGATAAGAAAGAGAAAAAGATGAATGGGCCAAACCAGATTTTAACTAGGCTCTCCCAAACACCTAGAGTTGCAGCCAAATTTAGCTCCAAACGAGCCCAATAAGCATACAAATGTAGCAAACCATCTGTATTCTTCATCTGCTGAGATAAGTAATCTGATGCGTGCTGAATGGAAGAAACTGCATAGTTAAGTATTCAAGTACATATAATACATCCAATCATACAGAGCTTGCAATTTCGATGGTACACTAAAGAGACATCGGCCTAATTGTTTATAAACACAAATATTGAAGACAACCATTACACAAAAACGATTTACCAATTGAAAATGACATGCCAATTTTATAAATTCACAGATCCATAAAGATATCTTCCGTGCTTGCAACTCCAATGCTGAATGAGAAATTTTTTAGCAAAGGACACTATTCCATGACAAAACAATTAACAAAGGTAACAATCTAGCAATTAGCAAAAGCCATCTTGGAGTACTGAGAGTTATGCACTGTAATTTCTACATAAAGTGGTCATAATGGTACTATAACAGTGTAGTAACTGCTTCATACTAGGATACGTATAGAAATACATCACGTAAATATATTTATATTAGCAAAAGTAAATGGGCCCACAATTTTCTTTTAATACATTTAATCATTCTTTATACAAAGTAAGGCATCATAAGTAAAGGTTATCAAAAACAGTGGACAGTGTAGCTATTACTCCTCGCTTGTCGATGCCCATCCGACCGCGTCCTCACCTAGATCCTGCAAACACAAAGAAAAACAACGGGGTGAGCACAAAATAATGCTCAGTAAGTAAATCCTCTACTCGCGATCCCGTACCTCTTCTCTTAATTCTTTCCTTACACTCTCTCATCTCATTTATTTTCTCTTTCTGTTCTCTTTCACATAGCTCTTTCTATTAACTTTCTGTTGTTGCCACGGCCTCATCTTACCGGAGGCACGCTGAGTGAGATCACAAAGCACCCCACCCACTCTTCGTGACTTCTACTCTTTCTCTCCTCTATTCTTTCTTATATTTTCTCATTCTTTCTCACTGGAATGTCACGGCCTCATCTTACCGAAGGCACGGCCGGATGAGTTCACAAGCACCAACCCACTCTTCGTGACTTCCGTTTGGAGTTCACAAAGCACCACACCATTCTTAGATTTTCTCTTCTCTTTACTTTTAGAGTAGCCCATTCACAAAGTTCTCTACTCTTTCTCAAACTACTTCTCAATGCAAATTAATGCATAATGATGGTTCATGCTTAAAGTTTCTTACTTAATGCACTTTTGAAATGCACAAATGCAATATTGCATCAAAACTGTCATTCTGCGCAGGTCACACTCAAGAAGGCATAACTTGAGTTATACACCTCGGATTCCTACGTTTTTGGTCTCGTTTTAAAGCTTAGAGACAGGAATCAACTTTTATGTTTTGGTCTAAACCCAGTTCAATCCGTAAGATGCCCAAAAATCACTCAGAAAGTCACGGCTGTGACAGGGCAGTTTGGTAACATGTTTTCACTTAGGCATTTCATCAAACATTAATTGTGCATAAACAACCCTAATTCAATTATCATTCATTTAGTTCTCAAACCATCCAAATGAGAGAAAAACTCTCTTGTAGCATCACATACCTACATGGCAACACACACTCCACAAAAATTTCTCCATTCTTTCCCAATTTCAACCCATCATCAAATCATCACATATATTCTCATATTCAAATATATCCAACAACAAGCATAATCATCACAATCTCATCTCATTTTCTCAATAATCAAAACATATGCATATTTAGAAGAAATCTCTACTCACTTGAATTCTTAAATTTTAGCTTGAGTTGGATTTTGAGTGGAATTTACTTACCTTGTGCTTGAGTAGTCTCTCCTAAGCTCTCTATTCTTGTTGGATTCCAATCTTCTCTTAACCCTAAGCATAAACTTCATAGAACCAAACTTTACACAAAAAATCATAGATAAAGGCTTGATTCCTTACCTTTGGATGCCTTGAATCAAAACCCTATGAAAATCTACTCAAAAGCCCTCAATTCCTTGGAAAAGTGAATGAAACTTGGAGAAAAAGGAGGAGGTGTGTGGGGGGGTGGAATGAACGAAAATGAGGGTTTCAAACCCTAACACTTTAATTTATAACCACACTTTCCCATTGTGCCCTTGCTCTTTCTTAGAAATTCCATCTATGTCCGTTAGTCCAATTACATATGCCCCTCATTTTTAATGCATTCTCTATTAAATTCTATCTCTTTTCACTCCCCACAAGTTCAACTAATTTTGAGTGAAAAGACCATTTTACCCTAATGAAAGTTTAAGAGATTTTCTCTACATTTTTCGCAAAATAACTTTAACAAAAATTCAACTAAGGGCCAACCAACCAATATAAACAATATATCGACCCAAATAAAAACAAAACAATAAACATTTAAGCAATACACCATAACTTAACTATGTACCTCAAGTGGGGCGTTACAAACAGCACACTAGATCAAGTAAATTAATAGACTTTTCTTTAGAGTCTAAGGGTAGAAGCACTTGATACACATTCGTAAGAGATCTATGCCTGGACCCTGAAAGAGTAGGCTAGCTACAAGGTCCACATTTTCTTCATCCAAAATTCACCATGAATAGAGCATCTACAAATGTCTTAAGAAGCTTTAAGTTCTTAACATTGAGTAAAAAAAATTTTAACAAGGAAAAATGAACAGTATACATATGTGAACCTGAAAGGTTCCCTTATCAATGGAAAATTTAGCTCATCCTTTTCTGCTCCAGGCAAAAGGATTCTTCGTCTCCAACCATCCACTCGAGTGAGGAATAAGTTTAGGTACTGAAACAAAGAGGGCCTGATTAACAAAGATCTTTAATGCATAAAATGTAGATGAAACAATAACAAGTTACAAAGAGCAATAAGTCAAGCTTGCAAATTAGAGAAAAGAATATCTTTACCTCCTCAATGGTTGAAAAAGTCCATAGAAGGGACTTCTCAAAGACCTGAATATGATATGAAAATCTTTTTAAACAACAAGAGTAAACCTCTATATTTGTAAAAGGAGCAAAATGAAATTCCAACACTAAAGTTTGTGAAACTTCATTGCTCTTAAGCTACTTATAACAATCTCTCATAATTCGCAACAGATGAAGGTAACAACTGAAACTTACAGTAGATATCTCTTTCTCAGGCACACAGCAACGTTCCAAAGAGAGCAAAGATCGAACCCAAAGATCACCAACCCAAGGACAATATTTCCTAGCCTTGGAATGAACATCCCGTATAATATTTCCTACCTGAAGGGAAAAAGAGATGATTAATTGCTAAAATTACAAATACTTGAAACATAAAGAATTGAAAAGAGAAAATATGAGTGAAATCCTCAAGGTTTTATCCAAATAGCGAGTATAATCAAGCCAGAGATCACTTGATACAGGAAGCTCGGTAATAGCACATTCATAGAGAAGTTGAACACGAGCTGGATCTCCAGAAGACTATTCAAACTTCAAGTAGATCTGCAAAAATTTCAAATTAAAATAATAGTATTAACACTTAAAGAAGGAAAAAACAAAAGAAAGAGTAAACTATTGCCACATTGCAAGTTCTTATGCAACCCCCCACCCTCAGGAGAAGAAGAAGAAGAAGAGAAGATCTAAAGTTTACATAAACTGATTACTTATATTAGAATCAAGAAAGGCCATAAATATAGATAAGTGCTTTTTCCCACTGTTTAGTCACTTGAGTAGAGACAACATTAATTTTAAAGTCTGGTTTATGAGGAATCTGGATTCACCAAAGTTGTAACTGTTACAAACAGAGAACTGATTGTAATTTTCTTATATTGTATTGACAAATTATACATCAATATATAGGAAAATAAAGAAGTAATCTAGGAAACAAATAATCTAATCTAGGAAATGAATAATCTACCTTCCTATTTTACAGATTTGTTCCTAATATATATTGATTACAATCCTAATATCATATTATAGATTTATACACTTAATCATGCAATATCTGTAAGATTTTGCATAATTATCTACAACACTTCCTCTCAAGATAGAGCATAGATGTTAATCATGCCCAGCTTGTTACAAATATAATCAATCCGAACCCCATTCAAAGCTTTACTGAAAACATCTCCTAGTTTACTGAAAACATCTCCTAATTGTTCTCCAATCTTCACATATCCTGTGGAGATTAAACCTTGCTGTATTTTCTCACAAATGAAATGACAGTCAATTTCTATGTGCTTAGTTCATTCATAAAATATGGGATTAGAAGCAATATGAAGAGCGGCTTGGTTATCACACCACAATTTCGCTGGCAAAGAGGCCATAAGACCAACTTCAGTCAAAAACTGATATATCCATATTACTTCGCACACAGACTGGGCCATAACCCTATATTCCGATTCTGCACTAGATCGGGACATAACAGTTTGCTTCTTACTTTTCTATGAGACCAAATTTCCACCAATAAAAACATAGTAGCTCGTAGTGAATCTCCTATCTATCTTGGAACCCGCCCAATCTACATCAGAGAAGCACTCAATATTATTATGTCCATGATTTCCATATAAAATACCATGTCCTGGAGCTCCTCTCAGATAACACAGAATCTATTCTAACGCTACCCAATGGTCAACCGTGGGAGAAGACATGAATTGACTTACTACACTGACAGAGTACACAATATTAGGACAAGTGACTGTTAGATAGTTCAACTTTCCAACCAGTCTTCTATACCTCTCAGGATCTTTAAACAATTCATCATTTTTGGTAAGTTACGAATTAGGAAACATTGACGTACTGCATGGCTTAGCACTCAATTTTCCTGTCTCAGTTAATAAGTCAAGTACATATTTCCTTTGAGAGAGGAAGATACTTTCTTGCTCCTTGTTACCTCAACCCTCAAGAAATACTTCAACACTCCTAAATCTTCTGTATGAAACTGGCTCTGAAGAAATGACTTAAGTATGAAATCCCTATAGTGTCACTCCTAGTGATGATAATGTCGTCAATATATATGACAAGAAGAATAATGCCAACGGCCGATTGTTTGTAAAAGACTGAGTGATTAGACTTGCTCTTTGTCATTCCGAACTTTTCAACTACTTGACTGAACTTTCCAAACCAAGCACGTGGACTCTGTTTCAAACCATACAACAATTTGCGAAGATGACAAACTTTCCCATACTCACCCTAGGCAACAAACCCAGGTGGTTGCTCCATATAGACTTCTTCCTGAAGGTCACCATGTAAAAATGCATTTTTTATGTCCAACTGATGTAATGGCCAAGAATGAGTAGCTGCCATAGAGATAAATAAGCGAACATAAGTCAATTTAGCCACAGGGGAAAAAGTGTTAGAATAATCCACTCCATAAGTTTGAGCATAACCTTTAGCTACAAGACGAGCTTTAAGCCTAGCCATTGATCCATCCGGATTTACTTTAACAACAAACACCCATTTGCATCCAATAGGTCTCTTTCCATTAGGTAAGTCAACCAAGGTCCAAGTACCATTAACATATAAAGCATTCATCTCTTCTATCATAGCGTCACGCCAGCCATGATGAGATAAGGCTTCATGAACAATTGCAGGAAGGGAGACAGAGTCTAGTGATGCCATGAAAGAACAAGAAGAATAAGATAGGTGATCATAAGAAACAAATCAAGAGATAGGATAAGTACCCTGATGTTTACCTTTTCGAAGAGCAATAGGAAGATCAAGATCACTCAAGACTAGATCCAACGATGAAGAGTCTTGGGCAAGACATGAATTATGAGGGTCTTCTTGATGAGGAACATAGGTATCAGGATCACTAGAGACTGAATCTGACGATGAAGGGACTATTATAAGAGGTTCCTGTCGATGAGAATAGACAATGTGAATTGGAGGTAGTGGACAGACAAGAGGTGGTGTCGGAGGAGGAACAGTAGGTAGGGAAGCCTCAGGTGTAGGAGTAGCTGGTAGGGATGTGGCAGTATATATTAGTAAGTCATCGTCCTCCCCCTGACTTGTATAGGTAGGCAAAGTAGGAAAAAAGGGGTGTTTTCTAAGAAAGTAACATCATGTGACACTAGATATCTATTAAGACTAGGACAATAGCATTGATATCCCTTCTGAAGGCGAGAGTAACCTAGAAAATCACATTTAAGAGATTTGGGATCTAACTTGGTTACCTGGGGTTGAACAAAACAAGTACTACCAAATATCTTTGGTGCAATAGAAAACAAAGGCTTAGACGGGAAGAGAACACTGTAAGGAGTGGAACCATTTAGAATAGATGAAGGCATGCAGTTAATTAGAAAACAGGCCGTGGAAATTGCATCGGCCCAAAACTGTTTAGGAACTTGCATTTGAAATAATAGGGCTCAGGTGGTTTCAAGAAGGTGCCTATTTTTCCTCTCGGCTACTCCAGTTTGGGGCGATGTGTCAACACAAGATGATTGATGAATAATGCCATGCTGACTCATATAAGACTGAAAAGAACTCGAAAAATATTCTTTGGCATTATCGCTTCTTAATGTCTAGACAGAAGTATTAAATTGAGTTTTAACTTCAGCACAAAAGGCACAAAAATGAGAAAACAACTTAGAACGATTTTTCATTAAATAAAGCCAAGTTACACGAGAGTTGTCATCAACAAAGGTAACAAAATATTTAAATCCAGGTTTAGACATAATAGAACACAGACCTAAACATCTTAATGAACTAATTCAAAAGGGACACTAGCCCGTTTATTAACTCGTGGACTTGAAGAAAGACAGTGGTGTTTGGCAAATTGACATGACTCACAATCTAACGAAGATAATTTATTAAATTGAGGACATAGTTTCTTTAACAATGGTAAATAAGGATGTCCTAACCAACAATGCACATCAAAAGGGGTTGAAATACTAGAACATGCAATGGTTCTGGGCACCTATGTGTCAAGGATGTAGAGCCCTCCAGATTCATGTCCTTTACCAATAATCTGCCTCATCGTAAGATCCTGAAATAGGCAATGATCAGGGAAAAATAAGATGCAACATTTAAGAGCACAAGTGAGTTTACTCACAGAAATTAAATTAAAAGCGAACTGTGGTAGACTCAATACAGAGGATAGGGAAATTAGCGGAGTAGGGTTAACAGACCCAGACCCAAGAACACAATAAGTTGACCCATCAGCTAAAGTAATATTAGACAAGGAATTATGTGACTGATATGTTAAAAAGAGACTAGGATTACCTATCATATGATCTGTGGCACCAGAATCAATGACCCATTTGGAGGATGAGGAAATAAGACATGTATTTAGTTTACCTAACTCGACGAGAGCAGTGGTGGAAGTAGATGAGGACTTTAATGATTCTTGAGACTGAGAAAACTTGGCAAACTCATCAGTTGAAATCATAACTGTCTTCTCAGAAGTATTAGTATGGCAACATGAGCTGACTGACTTTTCTGGGCCTTCTTTGCAACTTTCTACACGTGCGCTTTGTATGACTGGGTTCATGACAGTAGTAGCACACAATCCCTCTTGACTCCTAACTCCAATTATCATGATAATTCGAACCCTCTCCTCTATTATTGCTCTTGTTATATGAACACCCGGTGTCATTATTCTAACTTACAAGAGCATTACTCGACTAAATAGATGGAATGCTTCTTGTATGAAGAACCCTAGTGAATATGTTTTGGAGGGAGGTGATCTCAGAACTGGCGAGAACCTGAGATTTAGTAGATTCAAACTCAGAAGGGAGTCCAACTAGGAAACTCATAACTGCCATTTTCCCTCGTTGAGCTTGTTGAACTTTCACATCAGCACTTACCGGTAAAAGGACATGAAGTTCTTCATATATCCTTTTAAAGTCTATAAAATAGGTTGTAAGAGACCTATCTTGTTTCTCATCTCGATAAAAGGCTTTGCATACATAAAAAATACGAGAAACATTCCTTGTCCCAAAATACAAAAAATCTAGATAGTCCATCAACTTTCACATACTCACAATGATTAATTAAACCAAGTACCTCACTGTTGATGGAGTTCCGTATCTGCAAGAACAACCGGGCATCCTCTCTCAACCATATTTGCTTTGAATCATCTTCAGACAGATCGTTTGTGAGATGATCATCTTTACCAATGCTTCGCAGGTAAAGACGAATTGTCTTACTCTAATCAAAATAATTATCAGACCCATTAAGCTTATGTTCCATAATTTTTGACATTATAGGAACCATATCAGTTATAGGCTTATCAGCCATGGTAAGAAGACGAAAAATTGATCTCAACACAAATAGCCAACACAACTTATAGACGAAAATCAACAATCTGACCTCAACACAAATAGCCAACAAAAACTCTTTAAAGAACGAAATCTAATACCAACAGAAATCAACAAAACTTATCTGACCTAGTTGAGATACTGAGGAACTGATCACACAGACTTGCTAGAAATAACAAGACGAAGTCGGGAAGGGTGATCGGAGCACTTTCCTCCGTCACACGCGCCCACACGCGCCGGCGCGTGGATCTGACGCAGATGAAAAAGGGTGGCGCGTGAGACTCACGCGCTACTCCTCTGGTGACCAGACTTCAGGGAATGGTTAATCAGCAGGAAGGGCTTCTTCCTAGGCAACCGGTGAGAAAAAAAGGGCCACTCTCCAAGATGACTCACAAATAATGCTCACTTAAGCAGAAAAAAAAAAAAAAAAACAAAATTGAAAAACAACCTAGAATTTCTCTGATACCATGTTACAAACAGAGAACTGATTGTAATTTTCTTATATTGTATTGACAAATTATACATCAATATATAGGAAAATAAAGAACTAATCTAGAAAACAAATAATCTAATCTAGGAAATGAATAATCTAACGAAACAAATAATCTAATCTAGGAAATGAATAATCTAACTTCCTATTTTACAGATTTGTTCCCAATATATATTAATTACAATCCTAATATCCTATTATAGATTTATACACTTAATCATGCAATATCTATAAGATTTTGCATGATTATCTACAACAATAACCAATATTACATTTTTTGTACTGGAGAAATTGCTTTTTTCAGTGCTTATTGGTGTTGTGATGTTTGTTTGATTTTTGCTGGAATGGGGCTGACATTGATCAGGTTTGTTCATTCCAAGCAAGAGCCATTACTTCAATACAAGATTTGTTTGTTTAAAGGTTGAAGTTTCACCGTGCAACATAAATCTGAGTGCCCTTTTGCCCCATCAAAGCCAATCTTGTTGGATTACCCAAATCAAGTGCAGCTCTTACTGCCCAAATTTGTTTGTTTATTCTCTTAGATGGGCATACAAATGAAGTGATACGCTCTTCTGTAAAATGATTGTATCATATTATTCATACACTCATTTAACAATATCATAAAGACCACATCATATGTGCACTTATTCAATATCAACAAAAAAACAAGTGCCTTAGTACATAAAGGAAAATGGAAAATGAAACATAATTCATAGATCAATTTAATTAAACCCTCTCAAGCACTTGCTTAAAAAAAAGGAGGAATCTCATACAAATACCATGGACTAACGTTTAATCTAAATCATGGGGATTATGTAAATATTCCATTCCGAAAATATAACGTGAAACAATTAGGTCTATTTTGAAGATTGGTACTAATTCAAGATCTAACATGTACAAAGTGAAAACCTCATTCTCGATTCTATAAGAATTTTTAAGAAAGCATCCAACAGAATCATAAAGAGTTTTAAGTGAAACAAACATAACCATATGTGGATATTCATTCAAAACAAAAAATAAAAATGAATACACATATGCGGAAATTTTAATCGGCCAAGCATACATATGATATTCTTCATATTCTTCCTCATATATTTTCCAGACCAAAGAAATTTTTTCACATTTTCCACAAGCATGAGATGCAAGCCCATTGCTTTTTCGTCCTCAAACAGGTATCGTTGGTCATAATTGTGTTTATAGAAACATATTAAGGCAAAACCTTATGTTTTTTTTTATAAGAAAGAGAAGTTTGTCAATTACTGTGTATTCTAGTTAACATGTAACATGTAACCCTAGGAACAAACCTCACTTCTTAAGGAGCATTTCTCTAAACTCATTATTTGACTTTAGCTTCGCATCTTCCACTTCCCTGGATTTTGGATTTGTCGAGGGCACACCAAGTGGTCTGACATTCCTTGGCATTGCAAATGTGTTCCTCCCCTTTAGCTGAATGTTAACACTACGTTTATTAGTAGCATTGTGTGGCACTCTAGACTCCCTGAAAGTCTGATTACTAGTTTGCGCTGCCATTTAACCCAAAGGAATAAGAAAATAAAATGTAGAAGTAGGAAACACAAACATGCAAATGCCTATAGCTTGCATTGTACACAAACACACACTCATAATAACAAAGATAAAACCTAATTCCACTTAGCCTACCATGTTGTTGCCAGGCTTCCAACATTAACCTGCTGCACAGACAAAAAGCAAGTTATGCCGAAAAAATACAAAGATGAATCATAAATCAATCATATTGAACTATACAGGATAAGAAAGAGAAAGGGATGAATTAGCCAAACCAACTCTTAACCAGGCTCTCCCAAACACCCAGAGTTGCAGCCAAATTTAGCTCTAAATACCTGAAACATAAAGAATTGAAAAGAGAAAATATGAGTGAAACCTTCAATGCTAAGTGCAAACTTATTAATTACTAGAGTATTAAACATTTCCAATGCTTGCAAAACACATCTATTCTTGCAAAGTCCATCAATGAAAATGTTATATGTCAAGGAATCAGGGAAAACATCGTTAAGTCACATCTCACCAACTAAATTCCGTGCACCTTTTACCTTAGCTTTAAGAAAAAGGCCAATTAACAAGGTGTTATATGTAATCACATTAGGCCTAATTCCTTCTGAAATCCTCTCTCGATAAAGACTAAGAGCTTCATTGACTTCTTTATTCTTGCAATACCAATTGATTAAAGTAGTGTAGCAAACAACATTAGGCTTATATCCTTTTCTAGTTATAGAATCAAAAAACTCCCTTGCATCACCAATTCTATCTGCCAAGCAATAACCATTTATCAAAATGGTGAAAGTATACATTTTAGGAACCACACCTCTCTAAATCATATGTTCCAACAATAGTTGTCTAGCTTTCGCAACCAATCCAGCCTTACAAAGACCATCAATTATAGGATTATAAGTAACAACATCTGGCCTAAAAATAACACCAAATTCTTTATTCCCATTAACCATCTCTTCATGAAACTTAATGGCAACACTTATTTTCTCTCTTTTACACAATCCACGAATCAAAGTGTTGCAAGTGATCATATTAGGCCTACAACCAATAGCAATCATTTTCGTAAACAATTCCATTGATTCCATAATCTTTCTCTCTACACACATGCCTTTAATCAAACAAGTAAATGTCACAGTATTTGGGCTAAAACCCAACTTCAAAATCTCCCCAAAAACCGCATAACCATCAGAAACCCTTTCAATATTACAAAAGCAATTCATCAAAATATTCAAAGATATAAAATCCAGAGACAACCCAGCTGAATTCAACAACTTATAAAGCAAAATCACTTCATAATAATGCTTCTTCTTAGCTAGTGCACTAAACAAAGTAGTGAATGATGAAATTGGAGAAATGGGTTTCATATTAATCATGTAATAAAAAAAAGTACAATGCTTCATTTAGAGTAAAGCTACCTGATCGACAATTTTCTTTGAGGAATTTAGCAAGTAAGGATCATTCTAGGGGTTTTTCCAAAGAGTACAAAACTTCATTTTTGGAGCTTGAAGACCTTAGGTTGTGTAAGTGAGCTAACAAAAATAAAACATTAACTTTTAAAGATGGGTTTTGAGAGATTGAAGAAGAACAAATAGGGATCTCAAAGCCATGTTTGAAGAGTGTTTTTTAAGGGTCGTTTTTCTAAAGTAAGTTTATTGCAAAATGTTCATAAACAACCTTCATGATTTGAAAACTATTCACTTAGCACCCTGGAGGTTAAAAATGTAAATCCACCTTTAGTCTTTAGGTGCTTTTCGGTTTGACTTTTAAGCTGGTTTTCTACTGAATCCAAAATTATCCAGTCGATCAAACAAAATGCAACCCATCAATTGTAATTTTTTTTACCTTTTTTATATATAAATTATCAGATTTAAATAAATATTCTATTGAATTTTGGATTTAATTTACAATGATATTAAAAATATTTTTTTTCCTATTTGTTCTTAGAACTTTTAAATATACCAAAATTGATATTTCACATAGTCAAATGTGCTATAGTAAAAATTCAAGGAATATTGTTTTTTACTTTTTAGAAGTTATATGAATAATGTTTCGTTATCATATTAGCAAGATTATCACACTAATTATATTGTTGAAATATCTATACTACTAAAATAATATTATGTATAGCGTAATATGATTACTAATTCTAAATTATATAATAGAGTTATATTGACAACCTTGATGTTTAATATAATAAACATAATTAAATTTATGAAATAATAAAAATCTCTACTGTTAAATTATATGGGTTAAAATAATAGAATGAGAGCAATTTAATAAATATTTATTAATTTATAGATATATGTTCTAGCGAACTAATGGTTTATTAATAATAAGAGAAATTTTATAGTTTTAAAAATCTTAAAGCGATTTGTAATTATAATAAACCTTAGAGGAGTTGACTTGATGTCCTTAACTCTTTATGATACTATTCTAATATTCCAGACATTAGCTTATCCACAACGTACACTACACATTAACATATATGATTGTAAAATTTGGAAACAATGGTATCCATCAAAACTAAATTTTAAAAACAGTTACAAGATTCTGAAAACAATGTTTGGCACTAGGCTTTCAATGAGAGAAAATTTATGAAATAGCTATCAAGTTGTTTCGGATATCCATGCTTTACATAATCCATCAAAGAGGGAATTCAAGCTATCGAGGTCAACTGCAAACCTATTATTTACTAAAGTATGAAACATTTCCACTGCTTCTGAAATACGTCCATTCTTGCAAAGTTCATCAATGGAAATGCTATGGGTCCAAGAATCAAGTAAAACATCATAAAGTTGCATCTCACCAACTAAGTTCCGTGCATCTTTTACATTAGCTTTAAGAAAAAGGCTAGTTAACAAAATGTTATGTATAATCACATTAGGCCTAATTCCTTCTAAAATCATCTCTCGATAAAGACTAAAAACTTTATTGACTTCTTTATTCTTGCAATACCAATTGATTAAAGTATTGTAGAAAACAACATTAGGTCCATAGCCCTTTCTAGTTAAAATTTCTTCATTTATAAGATTATTTTTTATGTTGTTTATTAGAGACTACTATCAGAGGTGTGCCACGAGGTAGCGAAGTCAAATTTGAAGTTCATTAGAGACTATACTTTAGATAATAGATGGAATCAATCAGAAGAGAGAAAATTTTTATAGCTATAAGACTTTTCTATTCTAATTTTTCAAGACATCATACTCTGCGAGAGAATCGATGAGACATGAGGTAGAATCTTAAACTTTTCTATCAATCGTCTTGACATGCTATTTTTTCAACTAATTTCTCTTATTCAATGATAGTGGATGGATCATTATGTATTTATCAACATTCGTTTGTTGTTTATTAATTAAATTTTCCATCTTCTCCTCTTTGTTTTTATGTTTATCCTATGCAACACAAATTTTATGAAATAATTTTAATAATGTTTAATCAAGATGCTCATAATCACTGTTGCTTATTGATTAAAATTTTCTTACGTCAATCGACAACACAACTACTTTTATAAGATAACTTAAAAATGCTTAATCAAAATGATTATATTAATTTAATCTTCTTTATAAAAATATTATTTAAGTGCAAAACATTTAACTTATTTATGGCTTTCATTTTAAAATTAATATTTTCATTTTAAAAGAAGGACATTTATGACTTTTCAACATTCATAAGAAACCTTAGGTTTTTCCCTGCTTTCTGCCCTTTTTTTTCCTTTCCTCTTTCCTCCCTTCTTTCTTTTCACTCTCTCCCCCCTCTTCTTCCTCCCTTCTCATCGGGCTACCCCATGGCCATATCAAGTTTCTAACAAATTGCATAGAGATTGGATATGGCCTCTACTGGCCCAAAGAGGGTTAAATTCGACCTTTATCATATTCAGCCTCACCATTGTCGTAAGCCAGATCTAGCCTCTAGGCAGTAGATCCAACCTCTACGGTAGGGATGTAAAAACCTTAAACCTAGTCAAGCTTGCCTAGCTCGACTAGGACTGTTAGTTGAGCCGAGCTGCTTGCGAGTCAGCTCAGCTCAACTCGGCTTGTTAAATACTCAAGCTCGACTCAAGTATTACTCATAATAAGTGCCGAGCTGAGTTTGAGTTTACCTCTGCTCGACTAGGCTTGCGAGTCAATATGACTCATTTGGGTTTTTAAGTGATAATTACAAGTAATATGTCTATTTTGACTTGATTATGATACTACACACACACACACACACACACATGATAGCCATTTTGAAGAGGTAGAATTCCTTTATTTTGACACGTACGTAGATTGTCCAACGCATGACTGCATTTGATTGGTGATGATGTGGATTCTTTACATTTGGTTGTGTGTTATTGGTGATGATGTGATGAGTTGGATTCTTTGTTACATGTCGCTTATTAATGACACATATTAATAACTTTAATCATTGATGTTTCACATTCACATTAAATATTTTCATTTATATATAAATAAATTTATGTGAATGTAAAGGGATTTATATGATGTATGTGTTTGATATTAATGTGAAGGGTTAGAGATATTCATGTGAATATGAAGGGTTTGATAAGTTTTATTTTTGATACATTGTATGTGTTATGTGTTTTTGTTTATGTGGAATCAATATAAAGGGTTAGAGATATTAATGAGAAAATATTGATATTAGAAAGTTGGGCATATGAAAGGTGTAATTAAATCTTTATCAATTAATTGCAAACCTTTCATATTCACTTTTAAATCTATATATATTTATTTATATGAGGATTGGTACCATAATGCAGAGATGAGAAAGAAAAAGAAATATTCCATTTGTCAGTGATCAATTTCCAATTTGAAACTTGCCTAATTTGTCAGAACCCAGAACATGGAGTGACGCAAATTATCAAGAACAATGAAGATCAAGTTAGCTCATTGTTCTTGCCAAAAGAAGATGGGAGTTCAGGTGTTTTGGTAGCATCAAAGTTTGAGATATTTTCTCCACTGTCAAGTATACAATATTGTTATTATAATGTTTACAAATATCAAGTGATGTTGGATATTTAAATGTAGTTGCGCTTTTTTTTTTTTTTTTTTTTTTTTTGATAGTTTTGTAATGTTGTTGCGTAATAATTAATTGTATTTCTTTGTTTATTTTAGAATTTTTCCTTTTTCAGTGGAATTATCCTTTAATTATTATCTCTATCTTTTTCATCTTCATTTTCATCTATTTCAGGAAAATCAAGTGATGATGACTTGCGAGGATTGGTATCATTCGACAATTTCAGGATGAACAGGTAAGGATTTGTGCCATAAAAACGAATTCAATTTTAGTGATAAGAAAGGAAAACTAATATTGATATGTAGTTTTAATTGTAATTATTCTATTTCTTTTTGTTGATATTTTTACATACATATATCATGAAAAGAGGTTGTCACTGAATATAACTAATTTTATTTGTTTAACAAATATCAATTGATGTTTGATGCCAAACCATGTAACTTTAGTAAACCATTTGTAATATGCTGAACCATTTTTATTATCTTTAAAAAAAGATGGAATCATTGTTATTATCTTTTAAAAAATCTACCATTTAAATTACTATTAGTAATTCAAAAAATATAACAATGTTTAATTTAAATAATATGCCTGTTTAAATTATTATTGCCTATTCAAAATATTGCCAAACCATTGTAATATGCCGAATAATTTGTATTATTCGGAACCATTGTAATATGTCTAACCATTGTTATTATCTTTAAAAAAATTCACCATTTAAATTACTATTGCCTTTTCAAATATATGTTGAACAATATTTAAATTTTTATCATCACACACATTTCGGTTTTCCTTGTTTTTCGGTTTTCACCGAACAGTCATTACTAGTAAATTGGCCATAGCTTGCTCAATAAAAATCCAATAGATAAGCGATTTGCATATTTGGAGACTATATAGATAGGACTTTAATTTGATATATTATACGCTGAATTTGGATAACTGTAGACTCGCTTCTGAATCATTCATTTTATAATCACAACATAATATGTCGATCATGACATATTTCATCATATGGCTCAAATGGGCTTGGTTCTTCATCAAATGGATCAAATGGTTACCATGGGCCCAGATCTTCCAGACAAGGCAAGCCTAAATTTTATTGTGACTATTGAAAACACCGAAATCATAATCGGGATCACTACTGGAAGCTTCATGGGCGCCCCACCAAGGAAAAAAATGGCAACATCAAGTGTCCCACAATTCTTCAAGAGATCCCTGTCTCAACACCCTTGATCAGCCAAGAGCAATACACTCAGCTACAAATGCTGAACAACACCCTTCAGACATCAAAATCCTCTTCCGCAGGTACATCTTATTGTCTTAATCTTATCACAAATGATGCTTGGATAATTGATTCAGGAGCTAGTGACCATATAATTTGCAATCCAAAATTTTTCCATACACATACCATAAATAGCATTGGTACTTCTGTCCATATGCCAAATGGCAACATTGCCCTTGCTACCCACATAAGCACTGTTTATTTAACCAACCATTTAGTACTTAAAAATGTACAATGTGTCTTGACATTTCATTTCAACCTTATTTCTATGTCTAAACTCTATCAGGATAATAACTGTCGTTTACATTTTCTACCTTCAAAATGTGAATTTCAGGATTCTTTGACTAGGAAACCGATGGGCTTGGGTAGGGTCAATAACGATCTTTACTATTGGACTCCTAATGTCTCTTCTACTATTTTTTCTTATCTATCCAAATGTATTACACCTAATAAAATTTCTTGTAATACAAATATTAGTAAAAGTTCTTTTATTTTACATCAAAGACTGGGTCATAGTGCTTCCATTCCACAACCAAAGTGTCCCATTTTCCCTCTAGCCAAACAATCCCGAAACACATTTCCCATTAGCACCACTGCAACCAAACGTCTTTTTGGACTCATAAACTAAGACATTTGGGGCCTATATCAAACACCAAACCATGATGGGCCTAGGTACTTCCTTACTATTGTCGATGATTTTTCCTGCAGTACATGGGTCTTTCTAATGCAAAATAAAACCCAATTCACCACTCACATTAGGGACTTTCTAGCCATGGTCAAAACTCAATTTTGTATCTGTTCAAAGGATTCGATCTGACAATGGAAAGAATTCTTTAGTCATAATTGTTCCTTTCTCTTTTTATACCTTGGCATTTTACATGAGAGTTTCCGTACCTATACTCCTTAACAAAACAGAGCCGTTGAACACAAACACCAACACTAATTAGAAGTAGCCCGTGCCCTTAAACACCAAGCCAACCTACCCTTTTCCTTTTGGGGTGAATGTGTGGTCACAATTACTTACCTGATCAATCGTATGCCATCCAAAGTACCTCATGGTAAGACACCCTTTGAGATTCTCTTTGGCAAAACATTGGACCTTAACCATCTCCGTGTGTTTGGCTGCTTATGTTACCCCAAAATTGTTGGGACTTCTGGTGTGCTGTTTTAGGCAACCAAGATTAAAAACCTTCTTAACCTAACTACTGAACTGTAAATAGGGTAAGCAAGGGTCGATCCCATGAAGAGTGTCTAGCCAAAGTTTTTTGTGATGTGAATAAGGCTGGGGGGTTTTGAGTAAAACAGAAAACAATATTAGCCAAAAACAAAAACAAAAACAATTCAATTTGAAATCAATTAATATAATGAAACTTGGTCTCAGTCAACATCCACCATCGGAATCTTACAACTGATCATTAATGCAAAATTAAATCAATTCATATCTGAATATTCACCGTTGGAACTATTTTCCTATCTCTCCTTAATTGTAATTAATTAGGAAACAAGCGATCTTAATTAATCTTACCATTAAACAACCCTAGACAAGCGCTAAAGATTTAATCTAATGGCAGCCTTAAGAATTAGAGAAATCGATGAAGCTAAACAACACAAACACAAGCGGTTGTATTTAATTTAGTTGAATGTTCTCTTAAGATTACTATTCCTAACGCAACAAATTATTAACCCTAACTGCTTCACAAGTTAGGGGATCAAACAATTACGGCTTTGACATCAAACTTAGCAGTAATTGCAACAAATAATACACTAGTAGGCCTCCTAGTAATTAAATGCATGAATCAAGAAGATATGCACAGAATAACATTCAATACTCAAACACGAAAATTGAACACAAAATAAAATAGATTAGATCTCACAGTTGGTTGATTCCAGGTCTCCGTTTCCTTCGACCTAGGTACCAAAAATCAGCCACTCAGGCCATAAATAAAACTCAAAAGAAAGAAAAAATCCAGAGAAAGAAGAGAGAGGCATGGTCCTCCTCAAAAACCCTAATCCATCCCTTTAACAAAAATCCAGTTCAAGTATTTGATCCCACTAAATCTCCTAAAAGAATATTTCTAATATCCTAAAATAACATTAATCCTAATTTGATTCAATAAATTGAAAATAAGTAAAGTCCTAAAATAAAAAGGAAGTGGTGATTCTGAGCTGTAACTTGCGTGCCAAATGTCTTCAAATCTTCCAATATAAACTGCCCAATTGATTTGCATGACAAGGCGGAATGCTCCAGGACTCGGCAGTGCAGGTGCGTCAACTTCAAGCCTGATTACAGCCTTGATGCAGCAAGTATCTCTCCAAACTCAAAACATAAAAGTTGTAGATCTATTTCTTATGTTGCACAGAATTTTTAATCATCTAATCAGATCTCGGATGAGAGAGTTATGCCCAGATTACGAAGCAGTGTCGAAACTGTTCGAATTCACCTAATTAGTTCCATTTTGCAATTAACACCTCCATTGCTTCCTAAATCAAAATAGATATAATGGGTATATTTAATCAGCAAATAAGTATAAATAGACATTAAGGGGGTAAATATGACATTTTGCATTCTCATCAAATTCCCCCACACTTAGCTTTTGCACGTCCTCGGGCAAACTAATTCAAACAAACCCTACACTCAAGTCATATCAGAACACCATCATCTCAAATCATATCAGAACACCATCATGATGCTAAGCACAGTATTTAATCCATGAATATTCTTACCTAACTTAGGAAGCAGCAAAATAAAATAAAGTAGAGTTAATGCATTCATCTCCTCATCATTTTCCACAATTACTCCAATCAATCAATGCAAACAGGAAACTAATCACACCAATTTAGGTACAACTCCCCTCTCAACTTTTCCTCAACATTTCTCTTTACTACTACAAACTGGGTAGCAAACTAGGATTTTTTTTTTTTTTCTTTTTTCTTTTTCTTTTCTGTTTGAAAAGAATGAGTGCATTTTATGCTCCATCTCATTTTCATGGTTGGTTTTTATGAGTGAGTGCGTTTTACGCTCCATCTCAACTCACCACATATGTTTCTTTTCTTTTTCCTATTTGCTAAAACCCAAATTTAGGACTAGCTTAAGAGAAACAATTTTTTTTTCTTTTAAGGATTGTTATACATTCCTTAATCATGCTTCGTCGCCAAGTCCACACAACTTCTCAAGACATATTGTTTCAAACTACAAAGATTCAAATATGATTAACTCTATTTTATGAATATTGCTAACATCCTAAGTCAAGGAATATGCTCAACAACAAAGTCAATTTACTATTTCATGCATCACTAGACGTTCAAAGACATGACTAAAGCATAAACCTTCCTAAAAATAAAAACTATGTTTTTTTTATTTTTTTATTTTTTTTAGAACATAAATTAAAACACAACCTAAATCCCCCCCCCACACTTAACCTGACATTGTCCCCAATGTAAGATGAAATGCAAAGAAAAGGCAAAAATAACCAAATTTAAAATGCGAGAATAAGAAACAAACTCCCCTTGGGTTGCCTCCCAAGCAGCGCCTTTGTTTATTGTCGTTGGCTCGACTCAAGGCTGTCTTCTTCAATCTGAATAAGTCGAATCCTCAAGGTCCAATCCTGCCACATTTTCTTCTTGGAGACCTTCATAGAAGTCTAAGTCTATGGCCATTCACCTTGAACACTTTCAAAGTTGCTAAACTTTGAATTTCAACTGCACCATGAGGAAAAATATTAGTAACAACAAAAGGTCCAATCCACGAGAACCAACTTACCTGGAAACAAACGAAGTTGTGAATTTATAAAGAACTTTTTGACCAACTTTAAACTCTTTCCTAGAGATCTCCTGTTATGAAAAGCCTTCATCTTTTCCTTGTAAATCCTTGCATTCTCATAGCATCATTGCGAATTTCCTTAACTCTTGTAGTTACAACTTCCTGTGTTCTCCACTTTCATCCATCTTCATGTTAAAACTCTTGATTGCCTATAAGCCTTGTGTTCTAACTCAACTGGAAGATGCACATGCTTTCCCAACACCAACCGAAAAGGTGACATACCAATGGCATCTTATATGCAGTCCTATACGCCCACAAGCATCATCCAAATGCAAACTCCAATCTTTTCTACTTGGATTGACCGTCTTTTCAATGATGGACTTGATCTCTCGATTCGACACTTTCGCTTGTCCACTAGTTTGTGGATGATAGGCAGTAGACACCTTGTGGGTCACATATACTTTTTCAACAAAGCCTCCATAGTTCGATTGCAAAAGTGAGTGCCGCGATCACTTATTAGAGCTCTTGGAATTCCAAACCTATAGAATATGTTAACTTGATAAAATCTGCAACAACTTTAGAATCATCAGTCCTGGTGGCTTTAACTTCCACCCATTTCAAGACATAATCAACAGCAAGCAAAATATACACAAACCAAAAGAGACGGGAAACGGTCCCATGAAATCATGCCCTAAACATAAAAAAATTCGCAAAAAGTATGGGGGTTTGTGGTATCTCATTCTTTTGGGATATATTACCTGTCCTTTGACAGTTATCGCATGACTTACAAAAAGAGTATGAATCTCGAAATAAAGACGACCAAAAAAACCACATTCAGCACTTTTCTCGCTGTCCTCTTAGCTCCAAATTGACCTCCACTCATAAGAATGACAAAAGGTGAGAATGGAAATAATTTCATTTTCATGAACGCACCTTCTTATTACTTGATCTGCACAATGCTTCCATAAGTAGGAGTCTCCCACACATAGTATTTGGCATCACTCTTCATCTTATCTCTTTGAGCCCTAACAAACCAGGAGGAAAATGTTAGTAAACAAATAATTTACAAGGTTTGCATACCAAGGTAATGTCACACTCGTGGAGAACAATTGCTCGTCAAGGAACGTTTCGTGCAAATGAAGTTCATCCTCCATATGAACTAGACAACTCAAATGATCTCCGACACTATTTCCGTCCCTCTTTTGTCTTTGATCTAAATCGAATTCACTCAAGAGAAGTATCCACCTTATCAATCTCGGTTTTGCCTCTTTCTTCGTCATCAAATAACGCAAAGCTGCATGATCAAAAAAACAATAATTTTAGTACCAAGCAAATAAGATTGAAACTTTTGTAAGCAAAAACAACAGCTAAAAGTTCTTTCTCAGTGGTGGAATTTTCTCTGGGCATGATTCAAAATCTTGGAAGCATAATAAATTGGCATGAGATGCTTTTCCAATCCTTTGACCCAAACAGCGCCTATTGCATAATCACTTGCGTCGCACATTATCTCGAAAGGTATGTTCCGTCAGGGGGCCAGATAATTGGGGTAGAAGTTAGCATTCCTTCAGCTTGTCAAATGCCACTTTACATGCCTCATCGAGCTCAAAAACCACATCCTTTTGCGCAACTTACAGAGGGTAATGCTATTTTGGAGAAGTCCTTGATGAATCTTCGATAAAAATCTACATGTCCAAGAAAGAACGAACTTCCCCACACTAGGGGTAAGGTAAGATTAAATAATATCAACTTTGACTTTATCTACCTCAATAACATGACCCAAAACTAGACCTTGATCTACCATAAAATGACATTTTTTAGAATTTAAACAAGGTTAGTTTCTATGCATCTTTGAAGAACAAGTGTAAGGTTATGCAAACAATTATCAAAAGAGTTTCCATAACTGTGAAATCGTCGTAAAAACTTCTATGATATGCTCAACATAATCTGAAAATATGCTAACCATACACCTCTGGAAAGTGGTTGGGGCATTGCAAAGACCAAAGGGCATACGATAGTATGCAAAAGTTCCGAATGGGCATGTAAAAGTCGTCTTCTCTTGATCCTCCGGAGCAATCGTAATCTAAAAATAACCTGAATAACCATCAAGGAAACAATAGTAAGAATGACCAGCTAACCTTTCAATCATTTGATCATAAAAGGTAAAGGAAAGTGGTCCTTCGGGTTACAACATTTTTTCCTGTAATCTATACAAACCTGCCACCCATTTTGAACACGGGATGAATTAACTCCTCATTCTGATTTTCAATAGTTATTCTGGTCTTTTTAGGAACCACTTGAACAGGGCTAACCCAATCGCTATCTAAAATGGGATAAATCACTCCAACTTCAAGAAGTTTCAGGATCTCTTTCTTCACAACATCCATCATGGTGTGTTTCAATCTGCTTTGTGGTTGACGAAAAGGTTTTGCTCCTTCTTCAAGCAAGATACGATGCATGCATGTAGACGAGCTAATTCCTTTAATATCTGTAATTTTCCAACCAATTGATGTCTTATGCTCCTTAAGGACCTGCACAAGTTTCTCTTCTTGTGATGCACTAAGTTTGCTGGAGATGATCCGGTAACTTTTCTTCATCTCCAAGGAACACGTACTTGGTAACTAGGGAGAGGCTTCAAATCTGGAATGGGAGCCTGCAAATAGAAGGTAACGCCTCTCATTAAAATTGGTAATGCCATATAGGAAACGTTACCTAATTGATGCTGTAACTTTGAAGAATCATTCAACGCTGCATAGTTTCCTGCAAATCAGTACTCGCAAACTCCGCATTCTCTTTCTCAAGATGATTACTAATGGCAACTTCCAATCCGTCTTCTCCATCAAGTTCAAAACCTCCTGTGCTAAATAATCAACCACATCAATAGAATAAACATGATTATCATCATCATCATCAGGATATTTTATGGCATCATAAATATTAAACTTGACAATTTTCACCATCAAATTCCATGGTAAGTATGCCACTAATGAACATCTACTTAGTCTTGGATGTCTTTAAGAAAGGTCTTCCTAACAAAATAGGAGCAGTTTGATCACCATTTTCCATATCAGCACATAAAAATCAGGGGGAAAACTAAGTCATTAACTTGTACCAGAATATCCTCAACTACACCCTTAGGATAGGCTTAGATCTATCAGCCAATTGAATCACACACCAGTTTTATTCAAAGGCCCAAGTTTCAAAGAAGCATATATGAATTGGCATGACATTTATAGAAGCTCCTAAGTCTATCATGGCCTTCTCAAACCTAGTGTTACCTATCGTGCAAGGGATAGTAAACATACCTGGATCCTTGCACTTCGCTGGAAGTTTTCTCTGAATCACTGCAGAAACATTTTCTCCTACTCCTCACCCCTTTTCACACCCCTTTAGTTTCTGTTTCCTCTTAAGTGTGCACAATTCTTTCAAGAATTTAGCAGCGCGGTACTTGTTTAATAGCACTAAGAGTGGAATATGTACCTCGCATCTATGAAAAGTCTCATATATATCTCTGTTCTGCTTGTCTTTTCTAGATTCTGCCGAACGTTGAGGAAAAAGGGGTATTGGTTTATAATCAGACAGAGGTGGAAACTTACACTTAGGAATGCCATCGTCGTTGGGAACGTTCTTGTCTACAAATGACGTCTTTCCCTTTTCTCCCTTTGATGATGCAGGGCTGCCTTTATTGGAACCTCAACCTCTTTACACTTCTCAAAACAATCGCACTTACTTTTCTCTTGGATTGACCATCGTTTGAGAGGGTAATTTCCCCGAACTTCACGCCTCCAGTTTACTGATTGCGATTGCCATCTGCCCTATCTGATTTCCCAAACTTTGAACACTGGCCATCGTCTCCTGTTGAAACACAACAAGTATTAGTAGCAAGAGACTTAACAATATCTTCTAAAGACATACCAGAATAAGCAGTTTGGTCTGTTGTTGTCTAGGGGGTATGGCTGCTTGTACTACTTGTAATTTGGGCGGTTTTGATGGTGGTGCTGATTCACTTGTGGATTCCCATAGCCAAGATTAGGGTGATCCCTCCATCCAGGGTTATGTGTGCTTGAATAAGGATCATACTTCCTTTGTGGTTGTCCAGGAAACCCATTTGCTGCATTCACTTGCTCAACAGGCTCTTCTTGAAAGTTGGGCACATGTCAGTTGGATGCTTACTACCGAACAAATTCCACAAGCCTTCACTGTTTGCATGTTACCTACAGCCATTTGACAAACAAGAGAAGTTAGACTCGATTTGTTGTTCTAGGAAGAATATTTACCTCATTATCACGCCTAATGGAAGGTCCAAGCCTACTGCCAAACTGTTGAGAATTGGCTGCCATATTTGCAATCTAGTTTCTCGCGGCCTCAGAGTCTTATCCACCAAAGCTCCTCACTTGGCAACATCAATCATGCTCCTATCAGTGTATGTAAGGCCCTCATAGAAGTACTGGATAAGTAGCTGCTCACTAATCTGATGATGGGGGTAGCTTGCACATAATTTTTAAAGCATTCCTAGTATTCATGTAGGGACTCTCCGTTATACTGCCTTACACCACAAATTTCTTTCCGAATGTTTGCCACCCTCGAAGCTAGGAAATATTTCTCCAGAAATAACTCTTCCATCTTGTTCCATGTGGTTATAGTTCCAGAGGGTATAATAAAGCCAATCCTTAGCCGAATCCTTCAAAGAAAACGGGAAAGCTCTTAATTTAATTTGTTCCTCGGTCACCCCCGTAGGTTTCATACTTGTGCAAACCACATGAAGCTCCTTCAGATGCTTGTGAGGATCTTCACCTGCAAGACCATGAAAAGTGGGCAAGAGATTTATTAGTCCAGATTTTAATTCAAAAGTTGTGGCAGCATCTAAAATAGGAACATTATGCATAAAGGTGCTTGATTCAAATCAGGGCGCAAGCTCTTTCAAAGTCCGATTTCTAGCCATCACGTCCTCTGCTTCTAAATCAGAGTTGCTAGCAAATTGGGAATCAAGCCAAATTGCTTTCTTCAGAATTTCTCCGAGCTTCCTTCCTAAACTACGCAAAGTGCTCTCATTTTTTGGATCGAATGTTAAATCACCAAGATGAGAGGACCTGGTCATACCAACAAAACCTCATAAAGAATAATAAATGACAAAATGAAAACTAACTAGAAAAATAAAAAAATAAAATAAAATAAAATGGCTAGAAACACGAAAACACCAAAACCCTATCAAAACATTCGAATTTGGCCCCAAGAGGTGGGGCTATTTTTCTAGTTTTGCTTAGAATTTCGTTTTCTTCGAAACGGGTACTCGCAGCACTCCTAACTCAACCAAATTTTCCCTTATGAATAGTACTACTTTTTCATCCAGACAGTACTACTGTTCACATTCTTCTTTCTTTTTTTTTTTCTCTACAAAATAAAAAAAAAAAAACGCAATAAAAAATCACAAAAAAAAAAAAAATCAACTAGAATCACTCCCTGGCAACGGCGCCAAAATCTGGTGTTCTGTCGTAGGTAACCAAGATTAGAACCTTCCTAACCTAACTACTGAACTGTAAATAAGGTAACCAAGGGTCGATCCCACGAAGAGTGTCTAGCCAATTTTTTTGTGATGTGAATAAGGCTAGGGGTTTTTTAGTAAAGTAGAAACAATCTTAGCCAAAAACAAACAAAAACAATTCAATTCGAAATCAATTAATATAACAAAACTTGGTCTCAGTCAACATCCACCATCGGAATCTTACAACTGATCATTGATGCAAAATTAATTCAATTCATACCTGAATATTCACCGTTGGAATATTTTTCCTATCTCTCCTTAATTGAATTAATTAGGAAACAAGTGATCTTAATTAATCTTACCATTAAACAACCCTAGAAGCGTTAAAGATTTAATCTAATGGCAGCCTGCTTAAGAATTGAGAAATCGATGAAGCTAAACAACACAAACACAAGTGGTTGTATTTAATTAGTTGAATTTCTTCTTAAGATTACTATTCCTGACGCAACAAATTATTAACCCTAATTGCTTCACAAGTTAGAGGGATCAAACAATTACGGCTTGACATCAACTTAGCATAATTGCAACAAAATAATACACTAGTATGCCTCCTAGTAATTAAATTCATCAATCATGAAGATATGCACAGAATAACATTCATACTTAAACACACGAAAAATTGAACACTTAAATAAAATAGATTAGATCTCACAGTTGGTTGATTCCGAGGTCTCTGTTTCCTTCGACCAATTACCAAAAATCAGCCACTCATGGCCATAAATAAAACTCAAAAGAAAGAAAAATCCAGAGAAGAAAGAGAGAGGGTTGGGTCTCCCTCAAAAACCCTAATCTCATCCCTTTAACAAAAATCCAGTTCAAGTATTTGAATCCCACTAAATCTCCTAAAAGAAATATTCTAATATCCTAAAATAACATTAATCCTAATTTGATTCTAATTAATTGAAAATAAGATAAAGTCCTAAAATAAAATAGGAAAGTGGTGATTCTGAGCTGTAACTTGGGTGCCACATGTCTTCAAATCTTTCAATAATAAACTACCCAATTGATTTACATGACAAGGCAGAATGCTCCAGGATGTCGGTAGTGGAGGTGCATCAACTTCAAGCCCGATTACAACCTTGATTCAGCGAGTATATCTCCAAATTCAAAACATGAAAGTTGTAGATCTCTTTCTTATGGTTCCACAGAATTTTGAATCATCTCAATCGGATCTTGGATGAGAGAGTTATGCCCAGATTACGAAGCAATGTCGAAACTGTCCGAATTCTCCTAATTAGTTCCGTTTTGCAATTAACACCTCCATTTGCTTCCTAAATCAAAATAGAATAATAATGAGTATATTTAAGCAGCAAATAAATATAAAAGACTAGACATTAAGGGGGGTAAATATGACATTTTTCACTCTCATCAACTTCTGACAAATTTGGGGCCAGAGCTACTCATTGCATCTTCATGGGATATCCTATGCTTCAAAAGGGGTATCGTCTCTATGATCCTATCACTTAAACATTCCTGGTCTCTCGGGATGTTATTTTTCATAAAGATATTTTTCCATATAAGGATGTCATTCCCAGCTTTACCCAGACACATATACACAGATTACTTGAAGATGATCTCCTTCCCACAAATCCAAACATTGTCCTCATTCCTACACCTACTACAAAACCAATAGCTCCAGATTACCCTTTAACCACAGAATCTCCACAAATTGATAACCCTCCATCAGAACACTCTCTTAACAATATCACCACAGAGCCCCCATAAACATCACCTCACCCAAACTTGGATGATCCTGCATGACGATCTTCCTGTCGTACAAGGCCACCAATTTGGACAGCAGATTATGAATGTCCCACCTATAGAGAACAGGTACTCTTTATCCTACATCAAATTATGCCAGTTACAATAGACTATCTCTTACACATAGAATTTGAGTCAGTCACATTTCTGCAGACCAAGAACTGTCATGTTACTCTGAAGTTGTCTCTCACAATTAGTGGCACCAAGCTATGGTTGAGGAACTTAATGCTCTAGCTCAAAATAATACATGGGATCTGGTGCCCAGGCTTTCACACAGAAAACCCATTAGGTGCAAGTGGGTGTACAAGATCAAACACCGTTCTGATGGGTTTATTGAATGATACAAGGCTTGATTTAAGGGCTTCAGTCAACGTGAAGGCTTTGACTATCAAGAGAAATTTTCTCCTATTGCCAAATATGTCACTATTCAGGCTTTTCTTTCAGTCACCTCTGCTCGCGAATAGTCCTTACATCAGGTGGATGTCCATAATGCCCTTCTTCATGGTGGCCTTAATGAAGAAATTTATATGGATCTTCCTCTGAGACTTCAACAACAGGGGAAGAATATTGTATGTCGTCTATGAAAGTCCCTATATGGATTGAAACAAACATCTAGAAAATGGAATGAAAATTTCACAAAGGCACTTACAAGCACCGGTTTCCTCTAATCAAAACATGATCATGCGCTCTTCTCAAGAAGAAAAGGTAATTCCTTCATTGCCCTCATTATATATGTGGATGACATCCTGATCACAGGAAATGATGAAACTACCATTAGAAACCTCAAAGAACATCTCAATAAACATTTTCACATAAAAGATGTAGGGGGACCAAAATATTTCCTAGGAATAAAAATTACAAGATCTCCAGTAGGAATATCTCTCAACCAAAGGAAATATTTTCTTGAACTTTTATCAAATTTTGGATTGTTAGGATGCAAGCCAAGTGTCATTCCTATCAAACAGAATTAAAAACTCACCACTCAAGAGTATGATAAAGTGGCATCATTAACAGAAATAGACCCACCATTAGAAGATGCATCTCACTATCAAAGACTTGTGGGACGTCTCATTTATCTCACTATGATGCAGACAGATATCAGCTACGCTATACATATCCTCAGCCAATTCATGCATGGACCAAAACTGTTAGAGTAGATGCCCTGGAGCCAATCAATTATTGTGGAATTGACTCTTTGTAATAATGTTCATTAATATTTTGTTTAGAATGCATGCTAAGGTTGAATGTTGAATAACAAGCCAAACAATGTCATTCTAACAAAGATAATAATCTGATGAGACATTAAATAACAAACCCCTCAACTAAGTATATTAAGTCACGAATGCCTTCTATCACCATGGTTTTAATCAAACCACTGTTCGTCGAAACCTTGTTCGCCAAAGCGAAGGGTACACTTCTACCAGTGGGAGGTTAAAATTCATTGGAGTTTTCCTTAATGGTGATGGGTCGACTTAAAATGACGGTTTTGCTTGTTCGCCAAAGCGAAGGTTGATAAACGCGTCATAGGCATAGTAGAGCAGTACACATATTATGTGTACGTGGTGACATGTAGTGTCCACTCTACTGATACTGAGAATCACACTTGAGGACAATGGTTGGAGCCATTGAATTGTGTGATTGGCTTGTTGGCTTTTTCACATTTGAGGTTGATAGTGGGAGCTATCAATTGGTGTGGATTAAGTTTGTTGGCCTACCTAATCAACCCATTTTGGCTTGTTCGCCAAAGCGAAGGTTTGAAATGGGCAGGATGGGATCTCGGTCCACTAGGAAAGCCAACGGGCTTTCCCGAGTTAATAGTGAGGGCTATTGGCTTGAGTAAAATAGTGGGAGCATCGTTTAATAAAAGACCATATTAAATAATAATGAACTTTATAATAACTTTATCTTTTCTGCAATTGTAGATTCACCGAAAATGAGTATTATGAACCTGCGACCGATAATCGAAAAAGAAAACAGGTTGGATGGATCCAATTTCTCAGACTGGTATCGTAATCTTCGGATTATACTTAAGTCAGAAAAGAAATTGTATATCCTTGAAAAGCCATACATGGCTGAGCCTGATCCTGATGCCACTCAGGAAGTTAAGGATACTTATCAAAAGTTCCTTGATGATGCTGATAGCGTACAATGCTTGATGTTAGCATCGATGACACCTATGCTGCAAAAGCAGCATGAGAATATGGATGCTTCTTCCATAATTCTACACCTCAAGGAGCTTTACACAACAAATGCTCGACATGAGAGTACAAGGTGTCGAAAGCACTATTTGGGAGTCGTCTGACTGAGGGTGCCCAAGTTGGTCCCATGTGCTCAAGATGATTGAGCACATAGAGAGGCTTGAGACTGTGGATGTGGCTTGGATGCAGAATTACACAATGGATTTAATTCTCAATCTTGCCTGACTCTTATGCTCCGTTCATAATGAATTTCAATATGAACACGATGGAGGAAACCCTGTCAGAACTTCTGAACATGCTGAGGACTGCAGAGCAGGACTTGAAAAAGTCCAAGCGTTTTATTGGTTGCTGCCAGTAAAGCAAAGGGTAACGGCAAGGGTAAGGCTAAGGCCAAACCCAAGCCCAAGCCTAAGGACAGGTTGTCTTGGTCCTGAGGTGGCATAGGAAAGGGCAAGTGAGTCTGCTTCTTTTGTTGCAAGCCTGGCCATTGAGGAAACACTGCAAGGCTTTCTCGCAAGCAAGAGAAGTCAGAGGCTACGACTTCAGTACTTTCATGATTGAGATTAACTTCTCTCCCTCAACATCTTGGGTCATGGACACAGGATGTGGTACTCACATTTGTAATAATGTGTAGGGACAAGGCAGAGTAGAGTGCTCGCCAAGGGAGAGTGTGGACCTATGAGTTGGAAATGAAGCACACGCGTGGCTGCATTAGCTGTAGGGACTTATTTTTATCTTTGCCTACGGGTTTATTGTTGGAACTACAAACTGTTATCACGTACCTTCTATTTCTAGAATATTATTTCAGTATCCGTTTGGATAATATGGGGTATCATTTTGAGATATCTAATGGATTGTTGTCCTTTAGTTTGAATGGTATTCTATTTGGAATTGCAAGGTTATATAATGGATTATATGTTCTTGATTTAAACAATAAAGATATTCTCAATATTGAAACCAAGAAAGCTAAACATAGCGATCAAAACCAAACATATCTCTGGCATTGTAGATTGTGTCATGTTAATAAGAACTCGCATTGCAAAACTTCAAAGGGATGGGGTTTTGCCCCCTTTGACTTAGTCATTTGAGGTATGCGAGTCACTTTTAGGCAAGATAACCAAGTTCTCCTTACACGGACAAAGTGAAAGGGCTACTGAACTGTTAGGCATCATCCATAGTGATGTATGTGGTCCATTAACAGTTGAAGCCAGAGGTGGATTTCATACTTCATCACATTTACTGATGATTTCAGTAGATATGGTTATGTCTACCTTATGAGACATAAATCTGAAGCTTTGATAAATTCAAGGAATTCAGGAATGAAGTACAGAATAGTTGGGCAAAAGTATTAAAGCTCTTCGGTCGGATTCGAGGAGGTGAATACTTAAGCTCGGGGTTTTCTGATACCTGAAGGAATGTGGGATAGATCCACAACTTACCCCTCCTATACACCCCAACACAATGGAGTGTCAGAAAGGAGGAATAGGACCTTACTTGACATGGTTAGGTCCATGATGAGTTTTAGTGATTTACCTACATCATTCTAGGGTTATGCCCTAGAGACGTGACTCACGTTTTAAACCGTGTGCCGTCAAAGTCTGTAGATAAGACTCCATATGAGCTATGGAGTGGGCGAAAGCCCAACTTGTCTTATCTAAGGATTTGGGGTTGCGAAGCTTATGTTAAGAAATGACTTCGAACAAGCTGGGCCCAAAACTGTAAATGTAATTTGTGGGGTATCCAAAGAGACCAAAGGATACCATTTCTACCACCCAAAAGAGAGCAAATCTTTGTTGCTCGATCTGGTGTCTCCTAGAAAAGGAACATTTTCTAAGAAGTACTAGTGGGAGAAAAGTAGAACTCGATGAAGTTCTAGAACCACAAGATATACTAGACGAAGGACGGGATGATGTACCACAGGAAGTGGTTAAGCATCATGAAGAGGTTACCCACGACATTGTGGATCAAAGTGAACCACCTCAGGTAGCACAGGAGCTACATAGATCTTGGAGAGTACGCCATGAGCCCGAGAGATATGGTTATCTCGTGACTCAACATGGTGACGTACTAGTCTATCAAGACGATGAACCCAGAACCTACGAAGATGCTATATCAGATAGATTCCGTTAAATGGCTTGAAGCCATGAAATCTGAGATGGACTCCATGTAACAGAACCAAGTGTGGTCTTTGGTGGACACATGAAGGGATAAAACCCATAGGGTGAATGGGTCTTCAAGAAGAAGAAGACTGACATGGATGGCAAACGTGCATACTTATAAAGCACGGCTGGTTGCCAAAGGTTCAAAACAAATTCATGGCATGACTATGAAGAAACCTTTTCACCGGTTGCCATGATTAAATCCATCCGGATTATGCTTGCAATTGCTGCATATCATGACTATGAGATTTGGCAAATGGATGTCAAAAATGCTTTCCTGAACGGAAACCTTGAGGAGGATGTGTATATGACAAACAACTGATGGTTTCGTTCTTGATAGTCAAGCTAAGAGGTATGCAAGTTGCAGAGATCCATTTATGAACTCAAGCAAGCTTCAAGGAGCTAGAACATTCGTTTGATGAGGCCGTAAAGAATTCGGTTTTATCAAAAATGAAGATGAGCCCTGTGTTTACAAGAAAGTGAGTGGGAGTGCAGTAGCATTCCTAGTGTTGTATGTCGATGGCATACTTCTGATGGGAATGATATACCGAACTTGCAGTCAGTAAAAACTTGGTTATCCAAGTGCTCTCCGAAAGACTTAGGGGAAGCAGCCTACATCCTTGGTATAAAGATCTATCGTGATAGATCGCGTAGGTTGCTTGGCCTAAGTCAGAGTGCATATATGACAAAGTACTGAAACGATTCAGTATGGAAGAATCCAAGAAAGGATTTCTTCCGATGTCACATGGTGTTTATCTCTCTAAGGAATTGTGTCCTAAAACACAAGATGAGAGAGATAGGATGAAGAGGATCCCATATGCATAGCAATTGGATCCATATGTATGCCATGCATGTACTCGGATTGATGTCTCAGTGCTTTGAGCACTTGTAGTAGATATCAATCGGATCTAGGTGAGCGTCACTGGATGGCTGTCAAGAATATTCTTAAGTACTGAAGAGGACTAAGGATATGTTCTTGGTTTTTTTGGAGGGGAAGATGAGCTCACTGTAAGAGGATACAGTGATGCTAGTTCCCAGGACAAAGACGATTTCGATCGCAATCGGGTTTGTATTTTGTCTCAATGGCGATGCAGTGAGCTAGAAGAGCTCCAAGCAAAGCACTGTAGCGGACTCTACAATGGAGGCTGAGTATATTGCATTCAGATGCGGCCAAGGAGGCAGTCTGGATTAAGAAGTTCGTCACTGAACTTGGTGTGGTTCCTACGATTGTTGATCCTATAGACATCTATTGTGGACAACAATGGAGCAATTTCTCAAGCTAGGGAACCACGGTCTCATCAGAAGTCCAGACACATACTCAGACGATTCCATCTCATCAGAGAGATAGTTGAGAGGAAAGACGTACAGATTAGGAAAGTGCATACTGACGACAATCTCGCAGATCCACTGACGAAGCCTCTGTCGCAGCGAAGCAGAAGCATGAAAGGCACTTGAAATCATTTGGTTAAATACATGAATGATTGGCTATAGTGCAAGTGGGAGTTGTTAGGTAGATGCCCTAGAGCCAATCAATATTGTGGAATTGACTCTTTGTAATAATGTTCATTAATCAATAACAAAGGCATTTCATCTATATCGCGTAAAATCATTATTATGCAATATGTATGATATAGTCCTTAGAATGGTAGAAACATGACGAGGTATCAAGTGTTTCAAATCTTGATAGTGAGAACCCTATGAGCACATATGGTGGCCATTCTAGAATCGTCCGTAGCCCCAGTATTATTCTGAAGTAAGGGCACAGATAATACGGTAAGGCTATCATAGTGTTGAACGACCCTGTCAAAAGGCAGTGACTGATCTCACTTGTCAAGGTTGTTTGGTGACAACCTGGTGCACACATGGGTGTTGTTGTAGGCGGATATAACCGCAGCAAGTTCACTGGACTGACCCACCAGAGGATTCCATATGGATGGTAACCCCAGTGTCTATGGAACAAATCCTCTAACGAATGGTGATGCATGTGATCCTTAGACTTGAGATCACCGGAGCGCCTTGTGCACCGATTGGTACAGTTTGACACTAGCCTAACGCAGTTCTATTCAGAGCTGTCAGTACGGTGGTGATTGGTGATTAAGGAGTGTATCAAGACTATGGTGGATTGACAGAGGATTCATCACATCCCGGGTACGAGAGAAGTTATCTCACGGCGCAATTCAGTACATGGCAATGAACTAAAAACTGTGGCCACAGTGGGATTGAGTTGTTGCTCTATCCAGTTATAATACGGGTCATTGGTCCAAAAACTGAATATATAATATCGAGAGTAACCGAAGGTTGACACTATTTCTATGCCTTCGTCTCGTCGAGATAACGAATGATGAAAGGATCGAATTGTACGGTAACCATATCGTTGACAGGTTGCTACTTTGCTGAATCCGAATCTATCGGGTGGCCATGATGCCTTGCTGGGGCAATCTTGATCTGTGTATTATGAGACGATTAATTGGTGTTAATCGCGATACTATACACTACGGTATGATGAGGAGCCTATGGGTCACACACATAGAAGATAATTAAGAGCCAAGAAGAAGAAAGAGGGCGTTTTCGTCTTTTGGGCGAAGGGGTATTTTGGTAATTTCACAGTACAATTAAATTTGCTGAGGTCGTAGCCTTTTATTTAATTGTAAAAATTAAATAAGTGAAATTACGGTTAAATGTGTGTTCGCACATATTTAATTAAATCATCATTATTGTTAAATGTTAATTAAATATTAATTGATTTTAATTAAGATAATGATGAATTAAATTAAAATATCTAATTGGGAGTGTTTGGCAACATGGGGTGTTTGGGTTGGAGCCCAAGCCCATTCCATGTGGGAATAGGGCAACTTGGTGTGCCTATAAAAGGAATAGTGTTTGTGTGATTTAACAATTAATTCATATTTGCCTTTTTGAGAGAAAAAGAAAAACACATAACACACAGCAGCCTTTTGGAGACTCTCCCACGCCACTTTCACCCTTTTGATTGAAAAAATCAAATACTCATTTTCTTCTTGATTTCTTAAGGCCAAGAAGGATCTAGCAAATCCCTCTTTGGTTCTTGGTGGTTGTCTTCGTGTGGACTTCTTGGTTCGATCCTATACTTGGATCGGTAGCAAACACGTTCAGAGACAATATTGGTGGAGCCTCCAACGTGGGTATGAATCTAAACCTTTGGATTTATTTTTCTGTAGATTCTTATAAAATAAAAACTGTAATTTTCTATGCCCTGATTTTGGGTTCTAAGGAACGATCCATGGTTGTAATTATTTTTGTTTTCCGCTGCGCAACCGGGTCGTTTCCTAACAAAAACAACCTCACATGAATGCAGCAATAAAGGTAATAAAGTATTTAAAAGGTTGTTCCAGCCTTGGACTTCTTTTACCACGAAACGCTGATTTAGAGATCACAACCTATTGTGATTCTGATTGGGCCACATGTCCAGTGACAATAAAATCCCTTACTGGCTTTTGGATAAAACTTAAGGGTGATCTCATCTGCTGGAAGACAAAGAGACAGTCTATAATATCCCTTTCGTCAGCAGAAGCTGAATACAGATCTATGGCTAAAACTACATGTGAGATCAGTTGGATCCTCGAATTATTAGGAGATTTAGAGGTACAAGTCAAAAGAATTGTTCAGTTGTATTGTGATAATAAGGAAGCAAATGATATTGTAGCAAATCCAATTTTCCATGAGAGAACAAAACATATAGAGATTGACTGCCACTTCATTAGAGGGAAAATACAAGAAGGGATGATCAAAACAATGCACATTCGAACTTCGGAACAGCCAGTTGACATTTTTACAAAGCCATTGTATAGTAGACAACAGTCATATCTTTTACGCAAACTTGGCATTTATGAAATATACAAATCACAAGCTTGAGGGCGAGTGTAAAGATATGAATATTGTTAGTTAGGAAAACTGATATTTGTCATTATGGCAAATATTGTGTTATTATTACATAGTAGATTTCATGCTAATCACATCCCTAATTATGTGAGATTCAACATTAAGGCATAATATATGTTTGCCTTCTACAAATTCTTATACTTTAATTAGACTTCACCTTTAAACTACCAATTGACACCACTACAAACTTATTAGCTTATATCTACAAACGTGATCCACCCAATTTCAATTGTTCGACTGCTCTTACTTGTAATATTTAGAAAACATATCAAGTTGAGTTCTATAGAGAGGCATTTACATTTACATGCCATGAGCTATATATATTATAAAAATATAATAGTGGTTAATATTACAGAAGGAGATTGTGTAGTGGATTCAAACATCAAAATTAATACAATATATATAAATAAAATCATATAATACAAAAGAGACAAGTATTTGACGTGGTTTGACATGTCCCATTTTGTCATTCTACCACTAGCTAGTAATGTTAACATAGATAGAGATGGAAAAAATGAATCGGGCTAGGCGGGTCAGCCCTAACCCTACCCGATTGAACTTGGGAACAGCCTAACCCAAATATCCTAGGTTAATCTTATTTCAAAAAAAAAAAAAAAAAAAAAAAAAAAAAAAAAAATTTAATTTTTTTGTGGGCTGGCCTGGCCCAGCGCCCACAAAAATCCATCAGGTTAGGGTTACCAAGCCAGGTCGGGTTGACCCATTTGAAAAAGAGGCAAGCCTAACCCTACATGCACTTACTGGCGACCTGGATTAGGCTCGACCCACAAATTGCCCAAGCCACCTTTCCACCTTTAAACAAAGATTTATTCTCAGTGTTTAACCTACCCGTTTATATGTAACACCCACAGCAAGGTACGTAATTTTATTTATGCCCTAGTACCCTTAGTTGGATTTCTTTGAAGTTACCTTAGACAAATGTGAAGAAAATTCCTTAAAACCTCATTAGGGGTAAAATGGTCTTTTCACTCCAAATTAGATGAAAAAGTGGGGAGTGGAAGGAAGCAAAATAATGTGAAGAAGATCATAGAAATGAGGGTATTTTGGTAATTGACTAAAGGATATAGATGGGATTTTATAGAAAGTGCAAGGGCAAAATGGGAATACATGGATATAATATTAGATATAAGGTTTCATTAGAAGAAACCCTTACCCAATTTTCAGCCCTTGTACACGCCACCCTCACCCCTTTTTCTCTCAAACTTCTTCACCAAATTCTAAAGGAAAATCATAGGATTTGGCTTAAATTCTTATAGCTTTTCAATCCTAAAGTATCCAAAGGTAAGATTCTAGCACAAGGTGTGTGATTAACCTTTAAAGTTTTAAATTCTTTGGTTTTTATATGATCTAGGTCCAAGAGGAGGAGGCTTTTAGCAAAGGCAGGTTATATCACACATTCAAGGTAAGTAACCCAATTTTAGCCTTGATTTGAGCAAGACTTGTATAGAATGATTCTTGTATAGAATGATTCTTGTATAGAATGATTCTTGTATGTTTGTATGTGAGAATTGTTGGTTGTTTTTTATGTTGAATGATGTGTAATTTCCAACCATGAGAAGTAGTTCTTGAGTATGTGATGAATTGGTGGAATTATGGAAGAATTAGTGATGGAATTTTGAAGTGTTGAGAATTTTTGAAAACGACCAAGTTTAATGCTATAATTAGTGAGTTTTTACTCAAATTTTGGTGGATTTAGAGAGATGTGGAAGTGTAGCCAACTTAATAGTTGCATGTGCATATGAATTGTTTGATGAAAATCCAAAGAGAAAATGCATGCATGAGTTGGCTAAACCCTATTGAAGAAAGGGTTAGAGAAAGGCAAGAATTGAAGTAGAAAGATTATGTTGGGCTTAACCAAGTGTAAATGTTAGTATTCAAGAGTGCATTTTGTTATGCCGAAATTTAGAAGATCACTTGGTCATGTTAGTTCCATGAGAGAGATGGCCCTTCGTGCTTGGTTCTAGTTACTTGAACCTTTACTACTTCTTGAATAGCACATGAAAGTGTTAGAAAAGAATTGCATGTTAAAGTGTTACTTTGATATGGCATTGTTGCTAGTAGAGAATGGTAGAATATGTCATGACATATCAATATGCCATAATGAATTCTCAAGTTTGTGTATGTGAACTTGGAAATGAGAGAGAATGGGCTTGATCATGCATATGATTTATTTATATATAGCCTTGATTTGGTAAATGAGAATATTAAAGAAAATGCTCGCAAAGAAAGAGAAAAAGAAAAGAAAAGAAAATGGCTTATAGATTCTTTATAAGCTAACATGTACATATGTATATTTTCTCATTTACTAAAGCATGCAAGTGTAGAATTTCCATAGCTTGGAAATTTATTTAGAAAAGTATATAGAATCTATTTCTATTCTCTTCCTACAACATATTATGTTAGAAGGATGTTGCAATGGGGAAGCCATGAGTGATAGAGATGCAGAAAATTCCTACTTGCACGCCGCCATCAGTGAGCAACCTTAGAATAGTAGAACATAATTAGTACAGTCTGTCAGTAGTGCATGTGGATGAGGACTATACCCAGAAAGAATTTCAAAATACACTCACATGGCCGGGTTCCAAATCCATGCCTTAGCCTAGTTCAATTGGCAAATCAGAATAGAAAATGGAAAAGAAAAGAAAGAGAAACAAAATCAGAAACAGAAAACAGAAAACAGAAAAAAAAAGAAAGAGAAACAAAATCAGAGAACAGAAAACAGAAAAGAAAAGAAAAAGAAACAGAATTAGAATCTGAAACAATTCCTAATAACAACAGGAAACAAAAACTAAATCAATGAAAATAAGAAAAATCAAAATAAAATAGGAAAAAACGCGCAATTAATTGAAACAGCCCTGAAACATGCCAAAATAGTGGATTTTGACCTCAAAAATGATCGCCAAATTTCAAAAGCAAGTTCCATGTTGATGGCTCAAAATAAGCTTTCTAATAGCAACTTACAGGCCCTGTAACTCTTCTCGGATCAAAAGTTATGGCCATCTGAATGGGGCATGCCCATTTAGGCCCTTTGGGCTTTACACACAGACTTTCGACATTCAGCTAGCTCCATGAATTCATCCACAATGAAAAATAGGTTTATATAGGGTGACAACTAACCCTAATAAGACTCCTAATAGCAATAGGAAAAAAAAAACTAAATCAAACAAGAAAATCCAAAATGAAATAGGAAAAAACGCGTAATTAACTGAAACAACCTCGAAACATGCCAAAACTGTGGATTTTGAAATAAAAAATGATCTCAACTAGCCAAAGTAGTTACAATGTTGACGGGCTCGAAATAAGCTTTCCAACAGCATCTTACAGGCCTTGTAACTCTACCCGGATCAAATGTTATGGTCATTTGAATAGGGCATGCCCATTTAGGCCATTTGGGCTTTACGTAGGGACTTCTGACGTTCAATTGCTCCATGAATTCATCTGCGAAAAAAATTAAGATAATATAGGCTGACAACCAACCCTAATAAGACTCCTAATAACAATAGGAAACAAAAACTAAATCAATTAAAAAAAGAAAATCTGAAATGAAATAGGAAAAAATGCGCAATTAACTGAAATGACCCCGAAACATGCCAAAACAGTGGATTTTGACCTCGAAAATGACCTTAAACCACCCAAAGCAGTTTAAAAGTTGACGGGCTTGAAATAAGCTTTCCAACAGAATCTTATAGGTCCCGTAACTCTTCTCGGATCAAAAGATAATGGCCATTTGAATGGGGCATGCCCATTTTGGCCCTTTGAGCTTTACAAACGAACTTCCGACGTTCAGCCCACTCCATGACTTCATCCGCAACAAAAAATAGGTTTATATAAGAAGACAACCAACCCTAATAAGACCCCTAATAAAAACAAGAAAAAAAAATCAATTAAAACAAGAAAATCCAAAATGAAATAGGAAAAAATGCGTAATTAACCGAAATAGCCCTGAAACATGCCAAAACTGTGGATTTTGACCTCAAAAATGACCTCCAACTAGCTATAGTGGGTTTCCATGTCGACGGGCTTGAAAAAATCTTTCCAACAGCATCTTAAAGGCCCCGTAACTCTTTTCGAATCAAACGTTATGGCCATTTGAATGGGGCATGCCCATTTAGGCCCTTTAGGCTTTACGCACGGACTTCCGAAGTTCGGCCCACTCCATGAATTCATCCGCAACAAAAAGTAGGTTTATATAGGGTGACAACCAACCCTAATAAGACTCCTAGTAACAATAGGAAACAAAAACTAAATCAATTAAAATAAGAAAATCTAAAATAAAATAGGAAAAAACGTGCAAATAATTGAAACAGCCCCGAAACATGCAAAAAAAGTTGATTTTGACCTTGAAAATGACCTCCCCAGTTGAGACATCGACTGCCTTAAAATAAGCTTTCCAGCAGCATCTTACAGACCCTGTGACTCTTCCTGGATCAAAAGTTATGGCCATTTGAATGGGGCATGCTCATTTTGGCCCTTTGGGCTTTACGCACAGACGTCTGACATTCAGCCCACTACATGAATTCATTCGCAACTAAAAATAGGTTTACATAAGGCGACGACCAATCCTAATAAGACTCCTAATAACAACAGGAACCAAAAACTAAATTAAAAAAAGAAAATCTGAAATGAAATAGGAAAAAATGCGCAATTAATTGAAACAGCCCTGAAACATGCCAAAACATTGGATTTTGACCTTGAAAATGACCTACAACAAGCTAAAGTAGGTTTTGTGTCAACAGGCTTGAAATAATGTTTCCAACAGGATCTTACAGGCCCCATAACTCTTCTCGGATCAAAAGTTATGGCCATTTGAATAGGACATGCTTATTTTGGCCCTTTGGGCTTTACGCACGGACTTCCGACGTTCAACTCACTCCACGAATCCGTCTAAAACAAAAAATAGGTTTATATAGGGTGACAACCAACCCTAATAAGACTCCTAATAACAACAGGAAATAAAAACTAAATCAATTAAAAAAAGAAAATCTGAAATGAAATAGGAAAAAATGCGCAATTAACTAAAACAACCCTAAAACATGCCAAAATAGTGGATTTTGACCTCAAAAATGACCTACAACCAGCTAAAACAGGTTGCCACATTGACGAGCTCAAAATGAGCTTTCCAACAGCAACTTACAGGCCCCGTAACTCTTCTCGGATCAAAAGTTATGGCCATTTGAATGAGGCATGCTCATTTTGGCCCTTTGGGCTTTACGCATAGACTTCCGATGTTCAGCCCACTCCATGAATTCATCCGCAATGAAAAATAGGTTTTTATAGGGTGACAACCAACCTTAATAAGACTCCTAATAAATAGGAAAAAAAAAAACTAAGTCAATTAAAACAAGTAAATCCGAAATGAAATAGGAAAAAACGCGTAGTTAACTGAAACAGCCCCAAAAAAATGCCAAAACTGTGGATTTTGGAATTAAAAATGACCTCTAACTAGCCAAAAACCATATCGACAAGCTTGAAATAAGTTTCCAACAGCATCTTACAGGCCCGGTAACCCTTCTCGGATCAAAAGTTATGGCCATTTGAATGAGGCATGCCCATTTAGGCCCTTTAGGGTTTATGCACGAACTTCCGACATTCAGCTCGCTCTATGAATTCATCCACAACAAAAAATAGTTTTATATAGGGTGACAACATACCCTAATAAGACACCTAATGACAACAGAAAAAAAAAACTAAATCAATTAAAATAAGAAAATTTGAAAAAAATTAGGAAAAAACATGTAATTAACTAAAGCAGCCCCGAAACATGCAAACAAAGTCGATTTTGACCTTGAAAATGACCTCCCCAATTGCAACATCGACGGGCTCACAATAAGCTTCCCAGCAGCATCTTGCAGACCTCGTAACTCTTCTCGGATCAAAAGTTATGGCCATTTAAATGAGGCATGCTCATTTTGGTCCTTTGGGCTTTACGCACAGACTTCCAACATTCAGCTCGCTCCATGAATTCATCTACAACTAAAAATAGGTTTACATAGGGTGACAACCAATCTTAATAAGAGTCCTAATAACAACAGGAAACAAAAACTAAATCAATTAAAAAAAGAAAATCTGAAATGAAATAGGAAAAAAATGCGCAATTAATTGAAACAGCCCTGAAACATGCCAAAACAATGGATTTTGACCTTGAAAATGACCTACAACCAGCTAAAGCAGGTTTTGTATCAATGGGCTTGAAATAAGCTTTCTAACAGCATCTTACAGGCCCCGTAACTCTCCCCGGATCAAAGTTTTGGTCATTTTAATAGGGCATGCGTATTTTGGCCCTTTGGGCTTTACGCACAGACTTCCGACGTTCAGCCCGCTCTACGAATCCATCTACAACAAAAAAAATAGGTTTATATAGGGTGACAACCAACCCTAATAAGACTCCTAATAATAACAGGAAACAAAAACTCAATAAATTAAAAAATGAAAATCTGAAATGAAATAGGAAAAAATGCGCAATTAACTGAAACAGTCCCAAAACATGCCAAAACAGTTGATTTTGCCTTGAAAATGACCTACAACCAGCTAAAACAGGCTGCTGTGTTGACTGACTTGAAATGAGCTTTCGAATAGTAACTTACAGGCCCCGTAACTCTTCCCGGATCAAAAGTTTTGTCCATTTGAATGGGGCATGCTCATTTTGGCCCTTTGGGCTTTACGCACAAACTTCTGACGTTCAGCCCGCTCCATGAATTCATCCACAGTGAAAAATAGGGTTTTATAGGGTGATAACCAACTTTAATAAGACTTCTAATAACAACAGGAAAAAAAACTAAGTCAATTGTAACAAGAAAATCCGAAATGAAATAGGAAAAGACGCGCAATTAACTGAAACAGCCTCGAAAAATGCCAAACTGTGGATTTTGACATAAAAAATGACCTCCAACTAGCCAAAGTATGTTACCATATCAACGGGCTTGAAATAAGATTTCCAACAGCATCTTACAGGCCTTGTAACCGGATCAAAAGTTATGGCCATTTGAATGGGGCATGCCAATTTAGCCCCTTTGGGCTTTACACACGGACTTCTGACGTTCAGCCCGCTCCATGAATTCATCTGTAACAAAAAATAGGTTTATATAGGGTGACAAACAACCCTAATAAGACTCCTAATAATAGCAGGAAACAAAAAGTAAATCAATTAAAAAAAGAAAATCCGTAATGAAATAGGAAAAAACGCGCAAATAACTGAAATAACCCCGAAACATGCTCAAACAGTGGATTTTGACCTCAAAAATTACCTCCGACCCACTAAATCCAATTGCTACATTGACGGGCTCAAAATAAGCTTTGCAACAGCATCTTACAGACCCCGTAACTCTTCCCAGATCAAAGGTTATGGCCATTTGAATGGCACATGCTCATTTTGGCCCTTTGAGCTTTACGCACGGACTTCCGAAGTTCAGCCCGCTCTATGAATTCATCCGAAACAAAAAAAATAGGTTTATGTAGGGTGACAACCAACCCTAATAAGACTCCTAATAACAATAGGAAACTAAAACTAAATCAATTAAAAAAAAAATCTGAAATGAAATAGGAAAAAATGCAAAATTAACTGAAACAACCCTGAAACATGCCAAAACAATGGATTTTGACCTTAAAAATGACCTACAACCAGCTTCAGCTTGCTTTGGTGTCCACAAGCTTGAAAAAATCTTTCCAATAGCATCTTATAGGCCCCATAACTGTTTCCGAATCAAAAGTTATGGCCATTTGAATGGGGCATGCTCATTTTGGCCCTTTGGGCTTTACGCACGAACTTCTGATGTTCAGCTCACTCTATGAATTCATCCACAACAAAAAATATGTTTATATAGGATGATAAATACCCCTAATAAGACTCCTAATAATACCAGGAAAAAAAACTAAATCAATTGAAAAGAGAAAATCTGAAATGAAAAAAAGGAAAAAACACGTAATTAACTGAAACAGCACCAAAACATACCAAAACTGTGGATTTTAACCTCAAAAATGACCTCCAAATAGCTAAATCAGGTTACCACATCAACGGACTCAAAATAAGCTTTCCAACAGCATCTTACAGGCCCCGTAACCCTTCTCAGATCAAAAGTTATGGCCATTTGAATGGGGCATGCCCATTTAGGCCCTTTGGGCTTTATGCACGGACTTCCGACATTCAACTCGCTCCATGAATTCAACCACAAAAAAAAAAAAAAAAAAAAAAAAAAGGTTATATAGGGTGACAACCAACCCTAATAATACTCCTAATAACAACAAGAAACAACAACTAAATCAATTAAAAGAGGAAAGTCTGGAAATGCTCAATTAATTGAAACAGCACCAAAACATGCCAAAACAGTAGATTTTGACCTCAAAAATGACCTCCAACTAGCTAAAGCAGGTTTCCATGTTGACAGGCTCGAGATAAGCTTTCCAACAGCATCTTACAATCCCCGTAACTCTTCTGGGATCAAAAGTTATGGCCATTTGAATGGGGCATGCTCATTTAGGCCGTTTGGGCTTTACACACGGACTTCCGACATTCAGCCCGTTCCATGAATTCATCCACAACGAAAAATAGGTTTATATAGGGTGACAACCAACCCTAATAAGACTCCTAATAACAACAAGAAACAAAAACTAAATCAATTAAAACAAGAAAATCCGAAATGAAATACTAAAAAACGCGTAATCAATTGAAACAGCCCCAGAACATGCAAAAACAGTGGATTTTGACCTAAAAAATGGCCTCCAACCAGCTAAAGTGGCTCACAACATCGACGGGCTCAAAATAATCTTTCCAACAGCATCTTACAGGCCCCATAACTCTTCCCGGATCAAAAGTTATGGCCATTTGAATGGGGCATGCCCATTTACGCCCTTTGGGCTTTATGCACAGACTTCCGACGTTCAGCCCGCTCCATTAATTCATCCACAACAAAAAATAGGTTTATATAGGGTGACAACCAACCCTAATAATACTCCTAATAACAATAGGAAACAAAAACCAAATCAATTAAAACAAGACAATCCGAAATAAAATAGGAAAAAACGCACAATTAACCAAAATGGCCCCAAAACATGCCAAAATAGTGGACTTTGAACTAAAAAATGACCTCCAACTGGCCAAAGCAAGTTTCCATGTTGACGGAATTGAAATAATCTTTCCAACAGCATCTTACAGGCCCCGTAACTCTTCTAGGATCAAAAGTTATGGTCATTTGAATGGGGCACGCTCATTTAGGCCCTTTGGGCTTTACGCATGAACTTCCTATGTTCAGCCCGCTCCATGAATTCATCCGCAATGAAAGATAGGTTTATATAGAGTGACAATGTAACACCCACATCAAGGTATGTAATTTTACTTATGCCCTAATACCCTTAGTTGGATTTCTTTGAAGTTACCTTAGACAAATATGAAGAAAATGCCTTAAACTTGCATTAAGGGTAAAATGGTCTTTTCACTCAAAATTAGTTGAAATTGTGGGGAGTGAAAAGAGATAGAATTTCATGGAGAATGCAATAAAAATGAGGGCATTATGGTAATTGACTAAGGGACATAGATGGAATTTTAGCAAAAGTGCAAGGGCAAAATGGGAACACATGCTTATATTAATTGATATAAGGCTCTATTTGAAGAAACTCTAACACATATTCAGCCCTTGTTCACGCCACTCTACCCCATTTTTCTCTCAATTTTCTTCACTAAACTTCAAAGGAAAATCATAGGATTTGGTTTAGATTTTTGGAGATTTTCAATCTTCAAGCATCCTAAGGTAAAATTCTAGCAAAAGGAGTATGATTAAACTTTAAAGTTTTAAATTCTTATAGTTTTTATATGATTTGGGTCTAAGAGGAAGAGATTTAGAGCAAAAGGGAAGTAATCTCACATATTCAAGGTAAGTAAACCTAATTTGAACCTTAATTTGAGCAAAACTTGTGTTGAATGAATTTTTGCATGTTTGTATGTGATGGTATGAGAGAATTATGGGCTGTTTTTTATGTTTATTGATGTATTAATTCTAGCTATGAGAAGTAGTGTATGGTTATGTGATGATTTGGTGAAGTTGTGGAAGATTATGTGTTGAAATTTTTGAAGTGTAGAGAATTGTTGAAAATTGACAGGTTTGATGCTATAATTATGATTTTTTGGCTCACAATTTGGTTGTATGGGAGAGTTGTGGAAGTGTAGCCAACAAGGTAGTTGCATGTGCATATGAAGTGTTTGATGAAAATCCAAAGAGATATTGCATGCATAAGTTGGCTAAACCCTAATGAGGAAAGGGTTAGAGAAAGGCAAGACTTGAAGTTTGAATGTATATTATAGATCTTTTAACCTGTTTTCACAGGAGAGAATGGTTAGGAAAGGTTAGGGAGTAAGTGGAGGTAAATAAGTATGGAAAAGCCTTAAAGTAGGCATGTTACCAAGGTTGCCCTGTCAAATCTATGACCTTCTAAGTGATTTTTGGGCATCTTATCTATCAAACTGGGTTGAGTCGTAAACATAAAAGTTTTAGCCCTTTCTCTAAGCTTTAAAATGAGACCAACATCATAGCAATCGGAGGTGTATAACTCAGGATATTCCTTCTTGAATATGACATGTGCAGAATGACTATCTCAAAAGTGCTTCCACTTTATTAGTTTATTTGTAGTCTAATAATCTATAATTGATTCCAAGTATGAAAATGATGCTTAAAGGATTGTGAAGGATGTTTGAATGAGTGGAATGATTGTATGAACATATATATTTGATGTAATGAATGACCATAGAGGCTATCTGTAATATGTTATATACTACCTAAGTATGAGCTTGTGCATGTATAAACAAGCCTAAGGATGATATATTTATATAAATTTGTTATGCATCCACAAAATGGTCATGATGAAATGATATGTTCATATATGGAAAGTGTATGTTTTTTTAAAGAATGCAAGTGTAGAATTTCCATAGCTTGGAAATTCATGTTGAAATGTGCATAGTATCTCTTTCTATTCTCTTTCTATATTATGCTATGATATAAGGTTTTTGTGATGGGGAACCCATGAGTGACAGAGATGCCCACATACACACCGCCACGAGCAAGCGGCATCAACAGAGAGATATAGTATTTGTACAGTCCGTGAGTAGTGTATGTGGATGAGGACTATACCCAGCAGAGCATACCTACATGCACGCCGCCACGAGTGAGTGACTGCAACAAAGAGATACAGTACTTGTACAGTCCGTGAGTAGTGCATGTAGATGAGGACTGTACCACTCACATAGCCAGGGTTCCAAATCCATGCATCAACCTAGTCCGATCGATAAACTAGAAAGAAGAAAGAAAAGAAAGAGATACAGAAAAGAAAAGAAAGAGATACAGCATAAGAGAAAGAGAAACAAAAAAGAAAAGAACGTTCTTTTCTTAGGGAATTTTATTATTCTGCATATGTATTATGCCACTTACATGATTTAGTATTTTTATGTGCTCAATGATGTACAGTTTTATTCATTGTCTTTGCACGTTGGTAAGTAGCAAATCAGAGCATCAGAAAAGAATGCAGAATATCAGAAAAGAATGCAGAATAACAGAAAGGAATGAAGAATATTAGCAAAGAATAAAGTGAGAAAAGGAAAATTAGAACATGAGTAATGTAGGAAGAACAGTCGTGCAGTTTGGTTTACTTACTGAGCAATTAGTGCTCACTCCATTATTTTACTGTTTTGCAGGTATGAGATGATTTACGATCGGGTGGGACATCAAAAAGCAGAGGAGTTTGGCGGCACTATTCAAGATTACCTTGTGCTCACTAAAGTATATCAGTATTTTGTGTATATATTTATATGAATTAAAATTAGAATTTTCGGATTTTACATTATGTATATATGTTTATAAAAGTAATTGAGAGGATTTAATCATATATTTTTCAAAGAATTACTAGCTATACAGTGTATTATAGACAACTAACCCTAATAAGACTCCTAATAACAACAGGAGAAAAAAAACTAAATCAATTAAAACAAGATAATTCGAAATAAAATAGGAAAAAATGCGCAATTAACTAAAACAACCCTGGAACATGCAAAAACAGTAGATTTTGACCTCGAAAATGACTCCAACCGGCTGAAACGGGTTGCCGCATCAACGGGCTTGAAATAAGCTTTCCAATAGCATCTTACAGCACCCGTAACTCTTCCCTGATCAAAATTTATGGCCATTTGAATGGGGCACGCTCATTTAGGCCCTTTGGGCTTTACGAACAGACTTCCAACGTTTAGCCTGCTCCATGAATTCATCCGTAATGAAAAATAGGTTTATATAGGGTGACAACCAACCCTAATAAGAGTCTAAATAACAACAGGAAACAAAAACAAAAACAGGCAACCCGCTTTAGCTGGTTGGAGTTCTGATTTCTTTCAAGGTAGTGGCGAAAAATGCAAAAAAAAAAAAAAAAAAAAAAAAGGAAGCAATTCTCACAAGTGGATTTTTTTTTTTTAATGATTTGTTGAAGATTAAAATTTTGGAAAATCGTAAAAAACCACATACTATGCATTTTGGGTCAGAGTTTGTTTTGTTGTGCTCCTAAAATCTCCATTTCAATTGTGGTGTATACACTTTGTGTGCACGCGCTTGGTAGGCACCAAAAACCTTTTCTTGGTGCACATTAGGGGCGTGCGCCTCCAGGGCACAATCTTTTCGAAGGAAATTAGAAAGTTTTGATTTTCTACAAGGTGTGGAGAAAAATGCAAGGAACCAAATGCAAAAGAAAGGAATCATATGGCAAGAGCGATTTTTTTTAATATTTTTTGAAGACTAAAATCTGGAAAATCATAAAAAATGACATACTAGGCATTTTGGGTCGGGGTTTGTTTTGTTGTGCTCCTAAAATCCTCATTTGAATTATGGTGTATACAATTCGTGTGCACGCCCTTGTTGTGCACAAAAAACCTTCTTTTGGTGCACACCGGGCAACGCGGCGAGTAGTGTGATAAAACAAGGCTAGACCTCGACTACGCCTTTAGAACTGATAACACAAGTCTCAATCTAGAAACTTAAAGCTTAAAATCAAGAACTCAAATCTGAATGATTTATTGAATCCTCTCCAAAACGAAAAACAGGTTCATATAGGGTGATATCCAACCCTAATAAGACTCCTAATAACAACAGGAAACAAAAACTAAATCAATTAAAACAAGAAAATCCGAAATAAGATAGGAAAAAATGAGCAATTAATTAAAAAGCCCCACAACATGCTAAAACGGCAGATTTTGACCTTGAAAATGACCTCCAACCAAAAAAAGTGAATTGCCACAGCGACGAGCTTGAAATTAGCTTCAAACAGTTTCTTATAGGCCCCGTAAAACTTTTTGGATCAAAAGTTATGACCATTTGAATGGGGCATGCTCATTTAGGTCCTTTGGGCATTACGCACGGACTTCTGACGTTCAGTCCGCTCTATTAATTCATCCGCTAGACCTTCTACGTCACTAGGGGCATGCGCCTTCGGTAGACAATCTTTTCAAAGGAAATTAGAAAGTTCTAATTTCTTTCAGGGTTGTGGAGAAAAATGCTAGGAACCATACACAAAAAAAAATGAAGTAATTCGCACGAGCGCATTTTTTTTAATGATCTTTTGAAGATTAAACTTTTAGAAAATCGTAAAAAATCACATACTATGCATTTTGGGTCGGGGTTTGTTTTACTATGCTCCTAAAATCCCCATTGGAATTGTAGTGTATACACTTAATGTGCACCAAAAACCTTCTTTTGGTGTAATCAGGGGCGTCCGCCCTCGAGGGACGATCTTTTCAAAGGAAAATAGAAAGTTCTGATTTTTTTTAGGGTGGTGGAGAAAAATGCAAGGTACCAAACGCAATAAAAGGGAAGCAATTCGTACTAGTGGATTTTTTTTAAAGATTTTTTGAAGATTAAAACTTTGGAAAATCGTAAAAAATACATACTACGCATTTCCAGTTAGGGTATGTTTTATTGTGCTCCAAAAATCCCCATTTGAGTTGTGGTGTATATACTTGGTGTGCACCGAAAACGTTCTTTTGGTCCACACCTGGGCATGCGCCCTTAGGTGACTATCTTTTTGAAGGAAATTAGAAAGTTCTGATTTTTTTCAAGGTTGTAGAGAAAAATCCAAGGAACCAAACACAAAAAAAAAAAAAAGGAAGTAATTTGCACGAGCGGATTTTTTTTAATGATTTTTTGGAGACTAAAATTTTGGAAAATATTAAAAAATTGTAAACTATGCATTTTGGGCTGGGGTTTGTTTTGTTGTGCTCCTAAAATCCCCATTTTAACTATGGTGTGTACACTTGGTGTGCACCAAAAACCTTCTTTTGGTGCACACCAGGGGTGTCCCAAGGGACGATCTTTTCTAAGGAAATTAGAAAGTTCTAATTTTTTTCAAGGTGGTGGAGAAAAATGAAAGGAACCAACAGAAAAAAAAAAAAAGGAGCAATTCGCATGAACAGATTTTTTTTAATGATTTTTTGAAGATTAAAACTTCAGAAAATCGTAAAAAATCACATACTATGCATTTTGGGTCTAAGTTTGTTTTGTTGCGCTCCTAAAATCGTTACTTGAATTGTAGCGTATGCACTTGGTGTGCACCGCCGAGGGACGATCTTTTCGAAGAAAATTAGAAAGTTCTGATTTTTCTCAGGGTGGTGGAGAAAAATGCAAGGAACCAAAGGCAAAAAAAAAAGGAAGCAATTTGCACAATCATATTTTTTTTAATGATTTTTTGAAGATTAAAACTTTGGAAAATCGTAAACATTCACATACTATGCATTTTGGGTTGGGGTTTGTTTTGTTTTGCTCCCAAAATCCCCTTATGAATTGTGGTATATACACTTGGCGTGCACCCCCGGTGGACAATGTTTTCGAAGGAAATTAGAAAGTTCTGATTTTTTCAGGATGGTGGAGAAAAATGGAAGGAATTAATCGTACAAAAAAGGAAGCAATTCATATGAGTTGTTTTTCTTTAATGATTTTTTGAAGATTAAACGCTTTGAAAATCGTAAAAAATCACATACTATGCAATTTGGGTCGCGGTTTGTTTTATTGTGCTCCTAAAATCCCTGTTTGAATTGTGGTGTATACACTTGGTGTGCACCAAAAACCTTCTTTTGGTGCACACCGGGGGCATGCGCCTCTAGGGGACTATCTTTTCGAAGGAAATTAGAAAATCTGATTTTTTTTTAAGGGTTGTGGAGAAAAACACAAGGAAACAAACGCAAAAAAAAGGAAGTAATTAGCACAAGCAGATTTTTTTAATGATTTTTTGAAGATTAAACTTTTGGTAAATCATAAAAAGTCACATACTAACGATGCATTTTGGGTCGGAGTTTGTTTTGTTGTGCTCCTAAAATCCCCATTTGAATTGTAGTGTATACACTTGGTGTGCACCAAAAACCTTCTTTTGGTGCAATCCGGGGGCGTACGCCCCTGGGAAACGATCTTTTCGAAGGAAAATAGAATGTTCTGATTTTTTTTAGGGTGGTGGAGAAAAATGCAAGGTACCAAACGCAATGAAAAGGAAGCAATTCGCATGAGCAGATTTTTTTTAATGATTTTTTAAAGATTAAAACTTTGAAAAATCATAAAAAAAAATCACATACTATGCATTTTTGGTCGGGGTTTGTTTTGTTGTGCTCCTAAAATCCACATTTGAATTGTGGTTTATACACTTGGCGTGCACCAAAAACCTTCTTTTGGTGCACACCAGGGGTGTGCGCCCCTGCAGGACGATCATTTCGAAAAACGTTAGACTGTTCTAAATTTTTTCAAGATTGCGGAGAAAAACGCAAGGAAACAAACACAAAAAAATGAAGCAATTCGCACCAGCGGATTTTTGTAAATGATTTTTTTAAGATTAAAAATTTAGAAAATTGTAAAAAAAATCACATACTATGCATTTTGGGTTGGGGTTTCTTTTGTTGTGCTCCTAAAATCCCCAGTTGAATTGTGGTGTATACACTTGGTGTGCACGCCCCTGGTGTGCACCAAAAACTTTCTTTTGGTGTACACAAGTGGAGTGCGCCCCCAAGAACGATCTTTTCGAAAGAAATTAGGAAGTTCTATTTTTTTTTCAGGGCGGTAGAGAAAAATTCAAGGAACCAAACATAAAAACAATAAAGGAATTCGTACGAGCGGATTTTTTTTTTTTTATTGATTTTTTGAAGATTAAAACTTTAGAAAATCGTAAAAAATCACATACTGTGCATTTTGGCTCGAGGTTTGTTTTGTTGTTTTCCTAAAATCCCCATTTGAATTATGTTGTATACACTTCATGTGCACGCCCTTGATGAGCACCAAAAACCTTCTTTTGGTGCACACCGGGTGACGCATCAAGTAGCGTGATAAAACAAGGCTAGCACTCGACTATGCCTTTAGATAACACAAGTCTTAATCCAGTAACTTAAAGCTTAAAATTGAAAAGTCAAATATGAATGATTTATTGTATCCTCTCCAAAACAAAAAATAGGTTTATATAGGTTGATAACCAATCCTAATAAGACTCCTAATAATAACAGGAAACAAAAACTAAATCAATTAAAACAAGAAAATCCGAAATAAATATGAAAAAATGCCCAATTAACTGAAACAACCCCAAAACATGCCAAAACAGTGGATTTTGACCACAAAAAATGACCGCCAACTAGCTAAACCAAGATTGCTATGTCGACGGGCTCGAAATAAGCTTTCCAACAGTGTCTTACCGGCCTCGTAACTCTTTTCGGATCTAAAGTTATGGTCATTTGAATGGGGCATGCTCATTTAGATCCTTTGGGCTTTACGCACAGACTTCTAATGTTCAGCCCGCTCCATAAATTCATCCACTAGATGTTCCACGTCACCAAGGGCGTGCACCCCCAGTGAACGATCTTTTTGAAGGAAATTAGAAACTTCTTATTTTTTTCAGGGTGGTGGAGAAAAATGTAGGGAACCAAACACACACACACACACACACACACACAAAAAAAAAAAAAAAAGGCAATTCACACGAGCAGATTTTTTTTAATGATTTTTTGAAGATTAAATGTTTGGAAAATCGTAAAAAAATCGCATACTTTGCATTTTGGGTTGGGGTTTGTTTTGTTGTGCTCCTAAATCTCCATTTGAATTGTGGTGTATACACTTGGAGTGCACCAAAAACCTTCTTTTGTTGCACACTAGCGGCGTGCGCCCTCTGGGGACTATCTTTTCGAAGGAAATTAGAAAGTTCTGACTTTTTTTTAGGTTTGTGGAGAAAAATGCAAGGAACCAAACACAAAAAAAAGGAAGCAATTCACTATAGCGGATTTTTTTTAATGATTTTTTGAAGATTAAAATTTTGGAAAATCGTAAAAAACCGTAAACCATGCATTTTGGGCCGGAGTTTGTTTTATTGTGCTGCTAAAATCCCCATTTGAATTCTGGTGTATACACTTGGTGTGCACCAAAAACCTTCTTTTGGTGCATACTAGGGGCATCCTGGGGGACAATCTTTTTGAAGGAAATTAGAAAGTTCTGATTTTTTTCAAGGTGGTGGTGAAAAATGAAAGGAACCAATCGAAAAAAAAGGAAACAATTCACACGAGCGGATTTATTTAATGATTTTTTGAAGATTAAAACTTTCGAAAATCGTAAAAAATCACATACTATGCATTTTAGGCCGGGGTTTGTTTTGTTGTGCTCCTAAAATCCTCATTTGAATTGTGGTGTATACACTTGGTGTGCACCCCCGAGGGATGATCTTTTTGAAAAAAATTAGAAAGTTCTAATTTTTCTTAGGGTGATGGAGAAAAATGCAAGGAACCAAAGGCAAAAAAGAAAAAAAAAAAAAGGAAACAATTCGCACTAGCGGATTTTTTTTAATGATTTTTTGAAGATTAAAATTTTTGAAAATCATAAACAATCACATACTATGCATTTTGGGTTGGGTGTTTTTTTTTTTTTTTTTTTTTTTTTTTTTTTTTTTTTTTTGTTGGTTGTGCTCCCAAAATCCCTTTTTGAATTATGGTATATACAGTTGGTGTGCACCAAAAACCTTCTTTTGTGCACATTAGGGCGTCCGCTCGTGGGACGATCTTTTCGAAGGAAGTTAGAAGTTTCTTAATTTTTTCAGGGTTGTGGAGAAAAACGGAGGAAACAAACGCAAAAAAAAAAAAAAAATGAAGCAATTTGCATGAGCGGATTTTTTTAATGATTTTTTAAAGATTAAAACTTTGGAAAATCATAAAAAATCACATACTATACATTATTGGTTGGGGTTGTTTTTGTTGTGCTCCTAAAATCCCCATTTGAATTGTGGTGTACACACTTGGTGTGCACCAAAAACCTCTTTTTGGTGGCACACCAGGGGCATGCGCCCCCGTGGGATGATCTTTTCGAAGGAAGTTAGAAGTTCCTGTGGAGAAAAACGCAAGGAAACAAACACAAAAAATTAAAGCAATTCGCACGAGCAGATATTTTTTAATGATTTTTTGAAGACTAAAACTTTGGAAAATCGTAAAAAATCACATACTATGCATTTTGGGTCAGGTGGTTTTTGTTGTGCTCTTAAAATCCCCATTTGAATATTGTGTATACACTGGTGTGCACGTGTAATAGTCTCTCTAGCTAGTAATTCTTGAGAGGTATATGATAAAAATCCACTAAATAATTTTTGGAAACATATATATAAATATATGTATATGATGTAAAATCCAAAAACACTAACTTGATTTATATATATACATAAAACAACTAATATACATTAATAAGTACAAAAATATCCTTGGACGGTGCTGCCAAACTCCACCACTTACTGACGTCCACACCGATCGTAATTCATCTAGTACCTGCAAAACAGTAAAATAACGAAGTGAGCACTAATTGCTTAATAAGTAAACCAAACTACACTACTGTTTTTCCTCTGTTACTCACATTCTGGCTTTCCTTTCTCACTTCAATCTTTTCTAGTATTCTTCATTCTTTTTTATCATTCTAATTTGCTACTTACCGACGAGCAAGAATAATTAATAATAATGCACATCGTCAAGCACATAAGAAATTCTAAATAATGCAAGTAGCATAATACATATGCAAAATGATAAACTTTGTCTAAGACATAAGTTTTCTTTTCTTTTTGTTTCTATCTCTATTTTGTTTCTCTTTCTTTCTTTATTCTATTCTAGTTTGCCATGGACTAGGCTGAGGCATGGATTTGGAAACCTAGCCATGTCAGTGTATTCTGAAATTATTTCTGGCTACAGTCCTCATCCGCATGCACTTCAAATGGACTATACAAATCTGTTATTCTATTCTGAGGCCGCTCACTGATGGCGGCGTGTAGTAGGATTTTCTACATCTCTGTCACTCACGGGGTTCCCCATTGCAACAACCTTCAACATAACATTCTATATTTCTAAAAAGATTTTATACACATTTCTAAATAAATTTCCAAGCTATGGAAGTTCTACAATTGCATTCTTTAATAAATAGGAAAATGTACATATTTACATGTTAGCTTAAAAAAGAATCTACGAGCATTTTATTTTCTTTCTTTCTTTCATTCTTTGCTAACATTTTCCTTAATATTCTCACTTACCAAAAACAAATATAATATATTATAGATATATTTATATATATATATATAATATGCACAATATATGTATGGCCAAGTCCATTCTTTGATGTTCTTTCCAAATTTAAGTACACAAACTTGAGAATTTTATTATGACATATTGATATGTCATGACATAATTCTACCATTCTCTACTATCAAAAATGCCATATCAAAGTAACAATTTAACATACAATTTCTTTCTAACACTTTCCCAAAGTCATAAGTTACACAATTTCTAATTTTAATGACTAAAAATAATGTGCTATTCAAGAAATAGTAAAGGTTTAAGTAACTTGAACCACGCACTAAGAGCCATCTATCTCATTGAACTAACATGACCAAGTGATATTCTAAATTTTGGCATTACAAAATGCACTCTTGAATACTAAAATTTGCACTTGGTTAAGCCCAACATGATCTTTCTACTTTACTTCTTGCCTTTCTCTAACCATTTCTCCAAACCAACTCATGCATGCATTTTCTCTTTGGATTTTCATCAAACAATTCATATGCACATGCAAAAACTTAGTTGGCCACACTTCCACATCTCTCTAAATCCACCAAAATTTGAGCAAAAACTCACAAACTTTAGCTTTAAACCTGGCCGGTTTCAACAGTTCTTCAACACTTCAAAGTTTCAACAATTATTCTTCCATAATTCTACCAAATCACCACATACTCATGCACTACTTCTTATGGTTGGAAATTCACACATCATTCAACATCAAAACAGCCAATAATTCCCACCATACAATCACATACAAACATACAAGAATCATTCTACACAATTATTGCTCAAATCAATACTAAAGTTGGATTTACTTATCTTGAATTTGTACAACACTAGTGATATAACATCCCTTTGCTAAAATTCTCTTCCTCTTGGACCTAGATCATATAAAACCATTAGAATTTAAAACTTTAAAGTTTAATCACACACCTTGTGCTAGAATCTTACCTTTGGATGCTTTAGGATTGAACATCTACAAGAATTTAGGCCAAATCCTATGATTTCTCTTTGAAATTTGTGAAGAAATTTGAGAGAAAAAGGGGTGAGGGTGGCGTGTACAAGGGTTAGAAAATGGTTAGGGTTTATTCTAATGAATCCTTATAACTAATAATATATACTTGTCTTCCCATTTTTCCCTTGCACTTTCTAAGAAATCCCATCTATATCCTTTACTCAATTACCAAAATACCCTCATTTCTATTATCTTCTTCACATTATTTTGCTTCCTTTCACTCCCCACTTTTTCATCTAATTATTAGTGAAAAGACCATTTTACCCCTAATGAAGTTTTTAAAGAGTTTTCTTCACATTTGTCTAAGATAACTTCAAAGAAATCCAGCTAAGGTATTGGGGTATAAATAAAATTACGTACCTTGATATACGTGTTACAGCACGCCCTTGGTGTGCACCAAAACCCTTCTTTTGGTGTACACCAGGGGCATGCTCCCTGAGGGACGATGTTTTCAAAGGAAATTAGAAAGTTTTGATTATTTTTTCTGGGTGATGAAGAAAAATTCAAGGAACCAAACGAAAAAAAAAAGAAAGCAATTCGCACGAGCGGAATTTTGTTAATGATTTTTTCAATATTAAAACTTTGGAAAATCGTGAAAAATCACATACTATGCATTTTGGGTTGGGGTTTGTTTTGTTGTGCTCTTAAAATCCCCATTTGAATTATGGTGTATACACTTCGTGTGCACGCCCTTGGTGTGCACCAAAAACCTTCTTTTGGTGCACACTAGGTGACGTGGCAAGTAGCGAGATAAAACAAGGCTAACACTCGACTCCCCTTTAGAACTAATGACACAAGTCTCAATCCAGAAACTTAAAGCTTAAAAGTAAATAGATTTGAAGAAGGAAAAAATCAGTGATGAATGGTAACAATGACAGTGACAGAACAGTAACGTCGAACTGCGTCAGATGGCAATGGAACTTTAGGGGTTTTACTAGCCTGCGTCATCTGAGTTCACTAGTGCTAGCAATGAGATGTCACGCTCACCAAAGACAGAGATCAAACAAGAAGCCGTCAAAAAAAAGATCAATGCGTGGAGGCATGTGGAGTAGTGAATGGTGACGTGCTTCTAGGGTTTTGTCAATGAGGGAGAGAGAGAGACGAGCAGACTACTGTTGTTAGAGTTTTAATCTGACACTAGAAAGAGGACAGTTTGAGCTTCGCCAGGAAACGGTCACTAGAAAATACACAATTTAGGATTTCTGATATCCTTTCTTTGATACATGTGAAACCAAAAAAATAGAGAGAATTCTTGTGTATTTCTTGATATTATTGATGAACAAAATACACCTATATATACTTGTTACACTATTCTATAATTCTAAACATAATAAACTACAATAAACACTAATTTCCTATTTTACAGATTCATTCCTATTTAGCCTTGTACAACTCAATAGACTTCATTACCAACTTCACACATAACACTTCAATTCAAGCGGAGAAGGAGCTACTATGCATGACAAAC